>NW_028274816.1:52985930-53288960 GCF_037043125.1 Eumetopias jubatus
CCGTGGCTGCTTGTCTGGTATCCCGACTTCTATCAGTTCATTTCTCAAGCGTCACCTTCTCACTGAGGCCCTCCCTCGTCGTCACATCTACCATTCCCATTCCTTTCTCCTCACTGCTGATCACTAACATACTCTGCATCTGACTTACTTGTTCGTTTGTTGCTGGGATCCTCCACCGGAATGTAACTTTCCCGAGGACAGAACACCCTGCCCATTTTGGTGCCCACTGCGTCCCGGTGCCTCCCATGCAGCCCAGCACACAGTAGGTGCTCAGTAAATATGTGCTGGATGAATGAGTGGCCCTCTCGGGGTGCGGGGCCCTTGGCCTGGAACTCACTTCTCCAGCCGTACCTGGTACCTGTAGCAGTCCCGACGGTCGCTAGGGGAGCTGCCCTGGCACGTGCCCGTCTCCGTATTGTTCTGACACGGGCAGCCCGTCCCGTCCTGCTCGTTACATGTATCTGCATGGCCATTACACTGGCATCTGAGGAAGGGGGAGAAGACAGGGGTCACAGAGCTCCCCTGGCCCACAGGGGTCCAGGCTGGATGCTGCATAGGTGAGCTTGAGTCCGAGCTCCAGGACAGAAGAGGAAACTGAGGCTCACAGGGAGTCAAGCCATTTGCCCAAAGCCATGGAGCCAGTCAGCGGCAAGGTTAGGACTTGAAGCCAGGTCCAAATGATCTGAGTCTACTGAGCATTCAGGGAAGGAAGGGGGGTGGTGGGAGGCCGCCCGAAGGCCTCGCCCCTCAGCAGCTCCCTCTCTGCCCCCTAGTCTCCACGGCAGACGCTCTGTGGTCTGCGCGTCAGCACCGGCCTCTGAGGGAGGGGGTCTCCCACCTGAGCCTGGCTCATGGCCCCCAGCTCGGCCTCAGCCCGGGGCCTCCCTGGGGATCCTGTCCGCTCCTGCCTGAGGGCAGAGAACCGGGGAGAGGGGTGTGGCTCCCAGAGCTATTCCCCGTGGGCAGGGCTAGGGTCCCCGGCCCCCCTGCTTCTCACTTGGTGCACTTCCCGTCCAGGAGGAAGTAGCCGTGCAGGCAGCTCTCGCATTTGTCCCCATAGCTGTTATTCTGACAGTTCACACACACAGCCTCATCTTCACTGGGCCCCTCGGTCACCCAGTTGTCAATCTGGCCAAGGAAAGACAAGGTGATCGCAAAGAGACGTGGGCCAGCCCCCTTGTCCCCGAGACCCAGGAGTCCTGGCCCGTGGCCTCTCCTACCTCCTCCGGATCCAGCGAGTACTTCTCGGGCTCCTTCCTGGCCATTTCGAGCTCTTTCCTGGAGACGCAGACGTGGCTGTTGCCACGACAGAAGGCGTGGCACGGCCGGCAGGTCCCGCCCCCCACGGCTGAACCCACGAACAGGGGGAGACACTGCTCACAGTGGCTGCCCTGGAAACCGGGGACGGGGTGGTCAGAGCAGGTGGAGTGGGAGAAGGGGCCCTCTGGGAGCACCGCGGGAGGGCGGCAGGGGCTCAGGCTCTTGGTTTGGGCCATCCCAGCCTTGGGGCAGTTTAGCCCTCTGCCTTCGCTCGCACACCTCTGGTGACTCGGGCCGAGGGGGGTGGCGTTCATGCCCGTCCAGCCCAAAGTGTTGAGCTCAGAAAGCCCTTCCCTGCACCACCCGAAGTCCTCCTCCACGGCCCCACCTCCCTAGTCCAGCACTGACTCTGTCCCCTATTCCGGGGCGGCCCCTCTCTGACACGAATCCAGGCAGTGTCCCCAAAGCCTCCCCACACCCCCCCCCCACCCCCGGGGCTGGCTCCTCCAGGCTCGGAGTGAGGCTCAAGGCGCGGGCGCGCGGGCTGAGGGCCGGCAGGGCCTGTCCCCGGGGCGCGTCGGAGGCCCCGGGCAGCCCACCTTGGTGTGGTTGCGGCATAGCAAGCAGTGGTCGCGGGCCCCCACGCCCGCACACTCGCTGTGGCGGTTGCAGCGACACTCGGTGGAGCAGTTGCGGCCCACGAAGCCGAAGTGGCAGCGGCAGTGGTCGGGTTCCACACACGAGCCGTTCACGCAGCCCTGGGCGCACACGGGGCGGCACAGCCCGGTCACGCTGCAGGGGCGGGGGGCAGGGGGCGGGGGGGGTGGAGGGTCAGGGCAGGGCCGGGGTCCTCAGGGCTCTGGCCAGCCCACAACCCACTAGACCACCCTCAACTCGTGGCTCACCCCTGGTCTGTCCCATGCTTCGCCTCCGGGGTCTAGCCTCCATCTCCCTCAGGGGCTTAGCCTGCCATCCTCCCTCTTCCCGGCGAGCCCTGCCCCTCCACGCACTGGCCCTCCACCCCTTCCTGCATGCACCGCACGCCTCACACCTGTGCCGGCCCCTGCTCCCACAGCCCCCCCCAACCCCCCCACAGTCGCCTGGGCCCCCGCCGCCTCACTTGTCCATGGTGTAGCCCGCTTTGCAGCTGCACTCATAACCGTGCGGCCGGTCGTGGCAGTTCTGCGTCTCGTTGCAGTCGTGGTGCCCGTTTGCACACTCGTCCTCAGGGGGGCAGGACAGGAAGGCCCAGGAGGCCCCAGGCCGGCTGCACGTCAGCCCTGGCGCAGGGACACGCAGAGCTGCCCCGGGTGCCTGTGCAGCAGCCGCCCAGCCACCCGGGGCCCTCGCTCTACCTTCCTGAGCCCCACCTCCGAGACCCCCCAGCGCCCCCCAGCTTCTCTGGGCCAGACCCACCCCCGAGCGTGGCTCACCGTCACGGGGACCGCTGAGTCCACCCTCCAGGCAGCGGCCGCCCCCATCCTGGCCCCCCCAGGCACACCAGCCACAGTGGGGGCGCCACAGGCACAGGGCACACTGGGAAGCCTGAGCACAGCCCAGGGAGCAGCTCTCAGGTCCTCGCAGCAGGCGGCCACAGCCTCCAGCCATACATCGCAGGGGCAGGTAGGAGGGGCTCAGACACTGTACAGGGGAGGGGAGATGGGAAATGAGGTGGGGGGGTGGGCAAGAGAGAGGCAGAGAAAGAGGATCAAACATACTCTGGGTGTCTTCCCGGACCGCACCCCCTCCTCGGAGCTCTCGCCCCTCTCTGGCCGCAGCTGATGGGTCAAAGTGGACACCAGCAGGGGTTAATCACATTCTCCCTGTCAAGCATTTGTAACTTGGGAGTCCACAATGGGAGTCAGGCTAGGGGCATCCTTGAAACTGGAAGATTCTGGAGGTGAGGGCTTTGGGGGCTGTTAGGATGAGCAAATCACAGCAAATGAAAAGAACAGAGGCACAGGAAAAGAGCAGATGCAGAAGGAAGCATCGATGAGGACCACATACCCCAAGCCCATGGCACGCGGGGCTGGGGGGGCGGAGGGCAGCTTTTCCAGGCTCCGTCGCCAGGCCTGGCTGCACTTTGCACCCTGGGCTCCAAGAAGTACCACTGTGTTGGTGTGACTGGCGGTGTCGGTCTCCCCACCTGGCTTAGCGCGCATGGCTGTTTCTCACAACCAAAGGGAGGCAACAATCCCAGGTTGGGACAGAAACTAGCGACAGGTGCAGGGTTGCAAGCCACTGTCACTTAGGTAAAACATGGAGCTGGCTGCTGGGGCCACAGGGTCCTCCCGTGCTAGGCTGGGAAGCGGAGTCTGCGGTCAGGGGCTGCCCAGTAGCTCACACGTCATCACTTAGCACGTCCTGGGACCCAGACAAGGTGTGCAGTCAGGGTCAGACTCTTGGGAACTTTCCACAGGGTGTCAGAGTATTTCATTTACTGTTCGGGCCTTAAGAAGACAGGGATTAGTCCAGGCTGCCTGACAGCACTCAGCAACCACGCAATCCTGAAATAGACACCCTCGCTGCTGTGGCCGGAGCTCTGAGCCCACAGACGCTTACGGCCAGCAGTGAGCTGAGCCTTGCTGACCTGCTGGAGCTTGGCTTCCAGATCTAAATTTAGTGCACCCCTTAGCAGATGGTGGGGCAACCTGGGAGGGGGGGAGGTGGGAGACCAAGTCCCCAGTCTGCACAGCTTTTTTTTGCTGTGACCTCCCTAGTGGCCACAGGTGATGCTGCCCAACACCATCAACTGCATCCCCTGCGCTCTTGGAAGAGATATGGGAATGTTAATTCCCGAGAGCCGGATTCTAGCTCATCTTGACAGGTACCTAGCGAGTAGTTGTTTCTCCGAGGTCTGTGAGCCATTCTAGCAAATGATCAAACCTGCCGTGGGGGTGGTAGAAACCGATTTACAGTTTGTTGGTCAGAAGCACAGGCAGTCTGAGGGTGTGACTGGCCTCAAAATGGGGGCAGGGCTGTGGGACTTGAACTTTGTAGGATCTGGCCCCAGTGCTAGGTGGGCGGTGTCAGGAGTGAACGGAGTTGTTAGACACTCAGTCGGTGTCCAGAGAATTGGAGAACGGGTTGTTGGTGTTGGGTCTGTTGTTATCGGTCCTATTTTACCAAAGATTCACGTAGGCGCATGTGTTGCGAGATGGCAAGTGGTCACTCGTGGACATCCACAAGGATGAATGAGAAGTGCACATCACCGGGACTCAGAGACCCAGAACTCCGGCCCAACGAACGACACTGCTTCTGCATGTGACAGCAGGAGGTGAATCTTTCTTGTCTCCCCCTGGGGTGGGGTTGGGGGTCGAAGGGCTTGTGGCTGCCACTGGGGGCGGCCAAATCATGCTAAGCAGAGCCATCTTTGGACCAGACTCTACGGGGTAAGCAGGAGCCGGACAGTCAAGGGGTGGACTGTCCCTGGTACCCACATTGCCTGCCCAGACCACACCTACAGAGAGCCATCTCTCCAGCCCGCAGCTGAACGCCGTGTTCCTACCCCTCCCTGGCCACGTCTCACTAGGCCACGGCTGGACATCTCACCGGTCAGCTGAGTCAAAGTCTGCCCTTGAGAATGTGAGCTAACCCCGGATGATCAAGGCGAGAGAAAGGGGCTGATGGAGACGCGCAGAGAACGGCCGAGATTAGAGACCCTGAGGCCCGAGAAGGATGGAGCCGCAGGACTTCCTACCCCAATTCCATATAATAAAACCGAGCGGGTCTCTGTATCTTACAACCAGAAGTTCCAAAAGCAGAGAAAGGGACGGAGAAGGCAAGCACAGAGGTTTGGGAGGGAGAGGCGAGATGGCATTAGCAGTCAGGGGAAGGATGGGGGGGACCATGACCCCGGCTGCGGGGTCCGGAAGATGGCAGCGTGGCAGGGTCCTAGCAGACACGACAGGGAGACTCGAGAGGCCAGGAGGGAAGGAGGAGGTGCTGGTGGGGGAGGAAAGAAGAGGAAGGAGGAGGAGACAGGAAGCACCATGGAGGGACCGGAGCCAGGGAAACGGAGGAGGAAGTAGGACAGAGGGGCAGGGGCAGGGCGGGGAGGGCCCCCTGGACACCCCGCCCGGCAGTACCTGTTGGAGACTGCTGCTCCAGACACAGTGTTGCCAGCCCCCGTCTGCACCCTTGGAGTCCAGGCAGGAGGTGCAGTTGGGCAGGAGGTGACAGGGAGTGGGGCAGGGGAGCGGGGGTGACGACTCCACCGGCATTGGGGACACGTTCAGCAGAGAGTGGCTGAAGCACGTCCAGTCGTAGGTGGGCTGCACTGAGAGGATACGGCGGGTCTCCCCTGGGGTCAAGGGCACAGGAATCAGAGCCTGGGCCTGGCCTCCAGGCCCTCCCCCGCTCTGCCCCTTCCGGGGCAGGGGCGGGGGCGGGGGGGGGCCCCCAGGCCGTCCTCAGTGGGGAGCCGCACCTGTCCTCTTGAACTGCCTGGTCCACATGCACTTGCCCTCCCGGGTGCACTGCTCGCAGTCGGCAGCCCCGCACACAGCCTCCGAGCAGTTCCCGGCCCAGAACACCTCTCTCTGGTTGATGCGACAGTCATTCTCCGAGGTGCAGGACCCGTTCCGCCCGATGCAGGCACCCTCAGGGCAGTTAGTACACCACTTACAGCGGGGGGCGGATGCCTGGGTGGGGGAACATGGGCTCAGCGGGGTTCTCAGGGTCCCTGGCAACACCCCCCCCCCGCCGTGACCCAGCTCTTCCCACCCAATCCCAGCTGAAGTTCCCGAGACACCCCCCCCACTCCCCCTCCCCCGCTTCACCTCTCCATCTCCAGGCTGCAGGGTCCGGGGGTGGCGGGCCAGGCACTCACTGCAGGTCCGGAGACGTCGACATTCCTCGGGGGAGCGAGGCATGGGGGAGCATGGGGGGGCCCCGCAGCCCAGCCTGGGGAGGCAGGAGGCCTGGCTCAGCACACCCAGCCAGACCCCGTCCCCCCTCCACCCGCCCTTGCCTCTTCCCGGTGTCTCCTGGACATCATCCTTCGCCCCCCCCGCCCCACGTGTATCCCGGACTGGTCTCAGCCCAGGCCTCCCCAACCTGCTCCTCCCCCACCCCACCTGGCCATGGTCTCACGGCCCCCTGCCACTCCAGCCAGAGATACTGGACAATATCCCACACTCCCCTGTCCCTCCAGCCACCAAGGCATTCCCCGCCTCTCCACCCCTGCAGCCCTTTGCCCAGTTCAGGCCTCTTCTTCTCCAGCCTCCTCCTCCTCAGCCTCCTCCCAGGTCTCCACCCACAGCTTCCCCTCACCGCTGGCTCCTTCCCAACAGCCCCAGGGCTTTCTGCCCAGGTCTGCCCCTGCCCTCCCCTGCTCAAACCTTCCCTGGCTCCCCATCACCCACAGTGGAGGTTCATAATCATAATCCCTTATCCAAAATCCTTGAAGGCACAAATTTCAGAACTTTCCAGATTTTAGAAAAGCAGTGGGTGTACCCACTGTTACATAACACTCCTACTGGAATCTGGGGGAGCACCCCATAAATCAAATCCTTTAATAATTCAGTAGCAAACACAATGACACATTTAATGGGACAAGCCAAGGCCATTAGTAGCCTCATACCGGTTCGGGATAACAATGCAGCCAAAAGAGTTTGTGCTGAACCAAGGACAGCCCTTTCAGCTTCCTGAGATGTCTGGCCTCCCGAACAACAGAAGCCCAGCGCCACAGCCAGGCACTGGGAGCCCTTCCTGAGCTGCCCCCACCACCGCTCCAGTCTCACATTCCCCCAGCACAGATGGTCCCTAAAATACACCAGGCACAGCCCCGCTTCTTCGTGGGAACCTTCGCTGGTCTAAACTCTAGTGGTCATTTGGGAGCCAGTTCGGACCCAGCTCCTCCAGAAAACATTCTCGGATGACACCCCAGCCCACAAGCAGGGCTTCTCACTCAGGGGTCCCCCAGCCTGACCTTGCCTGTGATGCAGCGCCCGTTTTCCCATGTGAGCCGGTGCCCTGTCCGGACAATACCCTCCTGAGTGCCCCCCTCCCCCACAAGCCTGGCCTAGCACAGAACCCCCTTCGGAGGGCACCAGTACCATCCACCCATGCACCGTTCGGTCACCATGGTTACCTATGGGCCTGGTCCCAGGACAAGCACGCCCCATGGCACCAGGTGCAGGCCCCAGACTGGTTACAAGCTTCGGGTGAGGGTAGCAGGCGGCAGGGGTCAGGGGGCAGGGTCAGGGCCAGCAGGCGGCCCAGGGCCACTCCCCCGAAGCCCCCTGAGAGGTACAGGCGGCCCCCTACCGCCGCCACAGCATGGGCCACGGACTCCTCCATCAGGGCCCCCACAGAGGCTGGGCCTGGGGAAAGACAGAACATTCAGAGACTCAGGGAAGAGAGCCCCATGAAGAGGCCGGTCAGAGAGGGATGCCGAGCAGAGCGACGGGCTAAGGACGGCAGAGACGGACATGGACAGAGAAGATACGTAAGGCCATACAGGGCAAGAGAATCGACAAGGACAGCAAAAGAGAGGGAGAGATAAACAGGAAAAGGAAGCGGAAAGAATGGAATAAGGATGGAGACAAAGCTTTTGGAACCAGAGGTGCTGGTTGCACAACCTCCTGAACGTACCAGGTGCCACTGCATCGTTAATTTCACAACGGTTCATTTTCTTATGTGAATTTCACCTCAAGTTTTTTTAAATCCTCCAGGAAGAGGGATGCCTGGGTGGCTCAGTCAGTTAAGCGTCTGCCTTCAGCTCAGGTCATGATCCCAGGGTCCTGGGATCGAGTCCCACATCGGGCTCCCCGCTGTGGGGAGTCTGCTTCTCCCTCTGTCCCTCCCCTGCTGTGCTCTCTCTCTCTCTTTCTCTTTCAAATAAATAAATAAAATCTTTTGAAAAATTAAAAATTAAAAAAAAAATCCTCCAGGGAAAAAAAAGAGAAAGTCACAGAGTAGCAAACAAGATAAGGGCAAAAGGGAATTAGAGACAGAGAGTACGAGAGAGACGCAAAAGGAAAAGCCCCAGAGGCATACACAGTCACACTGGGAAGTGAAACAGAAAGACAAGGTCCAAGCCCCTTTCCGGCCTCCGAACAGCAGACTGGAAAGAAACACCCCCACGTATAATAGTGCTGTCTCTAAAGAGCAGGATCATGGGGGATTTTTTCCTTCTTATTTCACCAATTACATATAGCGAATATTATTACTTTTATAATCAGGACAAAAAATAAACTTTCTAGGAAAAGAAAAGGAAGGCGGGCATGTTCATGGGTGTTCAGGTAACAGAGGGGAAAGCAGCTTTGCCAGAGGGTCTGTAGGGGCCTGAGGGAGTCCGGATGAGTGAGCGACCCAGGACAGGCCAGGGCTCCTGCAGGATGTCCCCAGGGCCTCCCAGGGGAAGCACTGGACTTACGGGTCAGGTCGGGCAGGAGCCAGGCATTGCAGTTGACCTGGTAGAGCAGAACGTCGCTGCTGAACTCATCGGGGTCCGAGCGCCCCCCAAGGACCACCATGGTGTCCCCCAGCAGGGCTGAGGCGTGGAAAAGCCGGGGGCGGGGCTGTTGGGGAGACACCCGCAGGATGGCCGGTCAGAGCCCACACTCCTCCGCTTGCCTCTCAGCCCACCCGCCACCCTGCACCCTCCCACACCTCAGCCCCCACCAGCCCTACCCAACCCTAATCTCCCTCAAATCTCAGCTCCTTCGTCCAGGAGACCTCCCTCATTCTTCAGAGCAGCCCCCAGGGCCAGCTCCCTTCCCTGAACTCCCAGAACCCCCATGCCCTGCGCCGTTCCCCAGGAACCTGGCCCAGGCTGCCTGAGATGAATCCCACGTTTCTCCTGTGACCTGGCCAGCTTGGCCGGGGGCATCCTGGGGTGAGGCTTGGGCCTCCCCTACAGTCCGGTCCCCAAAAGGGCTTGGAGATATGTTTGCAGACGGAAAACTCAATCGTCTCTAACCAGCACGTCCGGAGTCCACGCACTCCCATCCACTATCTCCTTTGGCCTTGAAGGCGGGAGGCCCAAGGAGCCTCAGTCCCAGGTTTTACAGATGGGGAGGCTGGGAAGTTGAGGGCCATGCCAAGGGTGGGACAGAGCCGGGGCAGAACCCAGGCCTCTGACCTCCTCGTCTACGATGCTTCCCTCCAAGCGAGCAGTGAAAGAAGGGGAGATGTGTGGGGTGCCACAGTTGAGTCTAGGGGACTAGAAAGGAGGGGACCAGGAGTCCAGGGCTGAGCCAGTCCCTGGGGTGCCGGGTAAGGGGGGACTCCCTCCTTCCTGCTCCCTGGATCTAACTGTGTACACCTCTTTTCCTGACCTTTGCCCCCTGCGAAGGGGCCAGCAGGCTCCAGGTGCGGTCAGGACAGTGCAGGGAATAGAGCTCAGAGGAGGGGGCTGCCAGCTCGACGTGGAAGCGGAAACCCCCAAACACGTAGAGGGAGTCAGTGGCCTCGTGGTACACGGCAGAATGACCGTAGAGACCTGGGGGGGCACGAAGGAGCAGACGCTGGGGGGAGGGCTGGTGATTAGGAGTGCCCTCACACCTTCCTGGGCTCCCCTTCTTGGGACCACGCCACCGAGGAGCTCTTGTCAACCCCTCCCTCCCGCTTCGGTTCCAAAGGACCACCTCTACTGACTCCGGGCAAGAGAAGAGGGGGAGTCGGAGTGACCTGCATGTCCTGGGGGGACAATGAGCAAAGAACGGAGAAGGGGAATGCCTGAGGGAAAGGAACCCAGGACCTGGGAGAGGAACGCAATGACCCACTGTCACTGGGCAGGAGGTGGGTAGCCTTTCATGAGGAACTGAACTTCTCAAGAGCGGGTCTGCGAATCTGGGTGGGCATGGGGCGGGGGGAAGACAGGGACATAACAAGGTCTAAGGGCAGTGACCACAGGGTAACGGCAGTGGACAGAGAGCCTCCACAAAGCCCCGGATGGCCAGGCGTCCAAGGTGCTGTCCCTGACTTATCCCCAGCCCTACCGGTGGGGGGTGTCCCGCTCTGGGCTCCAGACACCCAGGTGCCAGTCACCAGCTGGTACTCGAACAGCTGCTGGTTGAAGCCATTTTCGGGGGAGTACCCGCCCACCAGGAGCAGAGACAGGCCTCGGCGGGCAGTGAGGGTGTGACCAGCCACTGCCGGGAGCTCCACGGTCTGGGGCACCTAGGGGATAAAGGGCAGAGGTCAGCAGGGAGCTGGAGGTTAGGGGTCATCTTCCAAGACTCGGAACTCCGGACACTCCCCTTGAACCAGGTAAGGAGGTAGTGAGCTGCCCGGGGCTGGTCAGACCCCAAGCTTCCAACCTGCCACGGTCCCAGCAGGTGTGTGGGAGGCCCCTTGCCATTTCTGCCTGCTCAGTGTCACCGATGCGGGTGGGGGCAGCCTGGTGTTCTTCTGGGAAGCCCTGGCCCTTGTGCTCTCACTCTGGCCACGTGGGGCTGACTGTACCCACCCACAGTGCGTGCATCCCAGCCAAGCGGACAAGACTACCCCACCCACTTGGCCACAGGCTCGCTCGGGACTACAATGTGACCCAGGATGGCTGAGATTCAACTCTAGGACTCGTACTGGAGCCCCGGTGGGGAGTGGGGAGAAGCTGCATCCCCTGGGGGTGAAACGGGCAGGAGGCCCTCTGGCTGGCCCTGCTAGACATGGATCATGTCTAGCAGGGCCGGGGGAAGGGAGAGGGGCTCACCTTCTCCTGCCGCCACTGCAGGGTGGTGAGGTTGAGGACCCAAAAGTCACGAGTGACACCCCCAGCTGTGAGTCCCCCCAGAAGGTACATGGCACCACGGCCAGCGGACACGTAGGCAGCCGCATGGAAGGAGCGGGGTGAGGGGCCTGGGCCCCCATCCTCGGCTCCCGCCAGCATCTGTGTCCACCGCCGCTCACTCACTGAGTACCTGGCACCAAGGTTGCAGAAAAGGAGTCTCACCATACAGGCATCCCAGCATGACCTGGGGTGACCCCCCTGCACAGTTATCCCCAAATCCCCTAGGGCACCCCTCCTTTGACAACCATCTTACCATCCCCCCTGGGGTAGCACCACCCAAATAAGTATCCCAGACCCCAAAGTGAGCCTCCTGTGACAAGTGTCCCAGTATCTTTTTGGTGTCCTTCACCTATACAGGTTTTTGTTGTTGTTTTTAAGATATTTTATTTATTTATTTGAGAAAGAGAGAGCACATGAGAGAATGAGAGAGTGCACGAGCAGGGGGAGGGGCAGAGGGAGAGGGAGAAGCAGACTCCCTGCTGAGCAGGGGACCGTGGGGCTCCATCCCAGGACCCCGGGACCATGACCTGAGCCGAAGGGAGACGCTTAACCGACTGAACCACCCAGGCATCTCTAGAGGGTTTTTTACGCCAGTTTTTTTTTTTTTTTTTAACCCCCAAAGGGACTCTTATGTGACACACATCTCAGCATCTCCTGAGGTCGTGACCTCCTCTCATTCGGGCATCCCACCTCCGGGAGACAGTCCTCACCTGTACAGGTTCCCCAGCAGCCCCTGGGGCAGGCCAAGGCCCCCAAACATCCACAAGGTGGCATCAGGTCCCTCCACCATGGTGTGACCCAGGCGGTGTAGGAATCGGCTGGCAGTGTCCTGGGGGTGGAGGTGAGGACACGAGGGGTCAGGCTGGGAGTCAGGGCTGAGGGGTGGTCCCAGAAATACAGGGAGGGGAGAACCATCCAGGAGGCGGGCTGCGTGGCACCTCCATGGACAGAGTGGCATCCACGACTCACGGCTGAGAGGCGGCTGTCCATGAGGGTCTCCCAGACCAGCTGCCCGCCGTCCAGCTTCGTGGCGCAATCAGGGCCCCCGAAGCCCTCGGCACAGATGCATACACCGAGGCTCTGGGGAACAGCAGAAGGAGGCTCAGGGGAAGCCAGATCACCACCCCTGTCCCATGTGGCTTGCCCGTCCCCCCCCCCCATACCTGGTTGCAAGTCCCTGCCCCACTGTGAGCATTACAGTTCTCAGGACACAGAGCCATGCGGCAGTGGGGGCCAGCCCAGCCCTGGGGACATCGGCAGAGTCCAGCACCTGCGGCTCCATCCTGGGGCACACACTCCTGGGGGACCGGGCAGCTCCCGGGGCCCCCCGACCCGCAGCGGGCAGAACCCACTGAAGCATTGAAGCCCCACGACGAGGAGCCGTTGGCTTCCCAGTGCAGCACCAGCAGCCCTGTGGGGGGAGAGGGGCCAGAGGCTCGTGGCCGGGCGGGGCTCCAGGACATTACTCTACCCCCAGGGTTAAAGAAAATCCAGTGTCACTGGCCAGGGCGACAAGGCTCTCCTTATCATGTGTGATCACTGCCATGCTTCACTGTTCTGCACGCTGCACACCCTCCCCCTCATCCAACCCGTCAAATTCCGATCCCAGTCCCGTCACTGGCAAGCTCCAAACTCTGCACGGCTCCCTACAGCTCTGGCATAAAACCGGGTCTCCTTACAAAACCGATTAGTGGGGGGGGGGGGGGGGCAGGGATTAGATATAGGATATGTAAACAGTGCCTCAATAAAATTATGTTAAAGCGGGGGGGGGGTGTGGGGAGCGGCCGTAGGCCCTCTGACTTCAAGGCCCCCACTGTCCCAGCCCTAAGCACTCTAGCACTGCAGGCCCCTTCCGGCCTCTCAGGGCCTGGGTACCTGCTGCTCTTCAGGCCTGGAGAAGCCGCCCTCCTCCCTCGCCCACACATCCCCATCACGGCTCCAGTGAAATCTCACCTCGGTGAAGAAGCCCTCCCCAGCTCCCCAGACAGGCCAGGTGCCTGCTCCTTCCCACTTCCTCTGCCCCTTGGCAAAGGTGTCACTATTCTGACTAGAATTTGTTCAGTGCTGTGTGTCCCCCCTGACCCCCGCCATGGGTCCCCGAAGGCAGGGCCTGCGTCCCCTTGCTCCCTGCTGGATGCCCAGCACCCAGCTCAGGCGTGGCTCACTGAAGGTGCTCGGTACACAACGGCTGAGTGAAATGAAATCGAGGGCCCCTCGGTTCTAGCTGATCCCTGGGGAGGGGTTTGGGCTTGAGTGCAACCCCCAGCGGGCCAACTACCCCTCTGCCCTCTCTCTCCCAGCCCTGGAGATCTCGCCGATCTACGATGGTTCAAACTAGGGTCCTTCAACTGCCACAGGTGACAAATTACTTTTAGTGCTACTCGATCAGATGGAGCCGGTTCCCAAACTCTCAGCACTGCTGATGTAACGGGGCCTTGGTTGTGGGCTGTCCGGTGCACTGCAGAATGCAGAGCGGCATCTCTGGCCCCCACCCGTGACATGCCAGGAGCACTCAGGACAGAGCCAGAGGGCCCAAGGGGCAAAACCCCCCTGGTGGAGAACCACCAGGCTGAGGAGATGGGCAGGGGGCCTCCAGACCAGCCACATTCTGTGTCTCCCAGAGACTTGTCCCACTCGGCCCTGCTCTCCAGAGAGGCCGTCCAGCCAGGACAAACCTCTCTACCAGCCCCTCAACTGAGAAAACGGAGGCCCAGATGTAACAAGGGACGGCATCAGCTGGCACGTCAGGGGCAGAGTCGGGCTGGGTCTTGACCCCCCGCCCCAGAGCTGGGGGGGAGGGCGGGGGGGGGAACAGCGTTAGGGGCAAGGGCTACACAGCCTCTGACAGGGTCCCACTTTGCCCAGTCCCCGTACCAGACAGGGCCTGCACAGTGAGGGGCCTGTCCCGTCGCAGGCCACAGAATGCAGCGATGAGGCTGCGGTCCGACTGGACGACACCAGTGTCCAGGAAGCGCGGGAATCCATCAAAGGCCAGGACGTAGCTCAGCTGGAGGCGGAGGATGCAGAGTGAAGGATCAGGGGACGGAAGGCAAGGGTGAGAAAGAGGGACGCGGGAGGTCTGGGAGGAGGAGGAGCTCAAGAGGGAAGGGCAATCTGAGCCCGGGAGACTTCTGGACAGACAAACTGTGGCCACCATTCCCCTCCTGTGTGCGCAGCAGACATGGCGCATGGATCAGGCACTCTTGCACGGAGGCTCTTTCTCAGTACACAGCTCCTGGCGGCCACTACCTACTGGTCGGAGTTGGCACACAAAGTACAAATATTAACCATGCCTAGACCAGGGAGTGGGGAGCCCAGGAAATAGGAAGTGATCAGGGGAATGGGGAGGGTCTGGGGGGGCTTCGGAATGAAGGTCTGCAGTCTAAGGAAGAGAGCTTAGGGTTTGGAGGATAAAGGAACAGGGAGGCGGGGTCAGGGTCCGTCTGCGGATTCAGACTGGGTTGGGGGAGACACGGGCCTGAACTCTGGCACCCTGGGTACTCACCGTGCAGGGCGTGCTGCTGTCGGGGGAGAAGGTGAGGGTGAGCGGGGGACAGAGGGTCCCGGGGGCACAGGGCTGTAGCACCTCAGTGGCCGAGACAACCCACACACAGTAGGAGAGGCCTGGCCCGGCTCTTGCTGCCCCACCCCCTGGAGGCAGCGGCCCCCCGACCCGGCGTGAGCCCAGCGCCACTGAGGACACATTGGTGAGGAGGGTGCGACCCCCACACTCCCGGAAACAGGAGCCACCGGCCCTGGGGAGATGGAGGGAGATGAGCAAGAGCGTCAGACCAGGTCCCGCCCTGTCCCATCTGGTCCCTAACCCCGCCCTGGCCCTCCCGGCGGGCTTGTCTCACCGAGGGTCCCCGTAGTAGCCGGGGGAGCAGAGCTGGCAGTGGGCACCTTCGGTGTGGTCCTGGCAGAAGCAGAGCCCGCTGAGGTTGTCACAGTGGCCATGGCGCGGGTCCCCGTGCCCGTTGCACTGGCAGGGCCGGCAGCCGCCTGAGCCCGTGGCGTTGCCAAAGCTGCCGGGCCGGCAACGCTCGCAGCGCTCCCCCCACGTCCAGTCTGTGGAGGCCCCGGCAGGCAGGACACGGAGTCAGGGCAAGGGCAGGAGGAGCCCCACAATGCTTGGCCGATCCCTGGCCCCACGCGGCTGCTCCAGAGAAAGGTGACCAGGGAAACCCAGACCGGGGAGGCTCTGCAAGCCCCCCCAGAGGGGCCCGAGCCCCCACCAAAGAGATGGGTGGCACTGAAGCCGTGTGGGGTCGGGAGCAGGCCATGGGGCAGGGGGATCCCTAGCTGGGTGAGGGGACCCAGACGCCCAGGCAGAGGAAGGACACTGGAGCCCCGGGGAGGGTCCCTGAGGCCGCTCACCCTGGCACTCATCACAGAAGCCAGGCCCCCGCCTGCGGCAGTGGCTGTGGAAGTTGCAGCCACAGTCCCGGGAGCAGCGGGGCACCGGGGGTCCCGGGGCGGGCGTGGGCGGGGGCAGGTCAGACGTCCAGCCCAGGTCACATATGCAGGTGAAGTCAGGGGGACCGCTGCACACACCGTGGCCACAGTCTTCCAGGCACCTGAGGGCGTGGTGGGGGGCGGTGGGGAAGGGCTGGGCGGGGCCCGGAGCCCCCAAGGCACACCCCCCATCCCCACCCTCCCCACCCCCCCACCCCGCCCCGGCCCCAGTCCACCGCCTCGTCTCCACGGCAACGCCATCCCTGGCCACTGTGGTTCCTCGTCCTGGACTCTGTGGGCGGCCCTGTCTCCAGGGTAACTAAACCACACGTGGTAACGCCTGTCTCTATGGTAACCACGTATCATCACTGGTGATCTGCTCTCTGTGAAAACCCCTTTCAACTGGGTCCTCCTCCACCTCCATGGCAACGCTGAAGACTATGGGCCGCAGTCCCGGGGTGACCCGTCTCCACAGTAACTAGTATTACACTGGGGGACCCTGTCACTCTAACGAGGGCCTACCCTGCAAGGTGAAAACCCCAGGCTCACTGAGGATGCTGGTTCCCCGGGAGGCACCCCAGCACCTCCCCGGCTTCCTCCCTCCATCTCCACGTGCCCCAGCCCCGGGACATCTCCATGGAAACCAAGCCCCCGCTCACGTGCGGTTGCAGTAGGTGATGCCATCGCCCTGGTAGCCTCGCTGGCAGTGACACTCATAGCTGAGGGGTGTGTTCAGGCAGGTTGCCCGCAGGTGGCACCGCGCCAGGCCCAGGCGACACTCATCCACGTCGGGACAGCGGGCATACGCCCAGCGGGCAGGGAGGGCCACAGATAGCCCCAGGCCCTCCCCCACCCACAGGGAGCAGTTCCCCCCACCCAGCGGCCCCGAGAAGTCCCCCTGGAGGCACCTGGCGGGGGGGGGGGGGGGGGTGCGGGAAAGGGAGGAGGGGTGGGAAGGAGGAGATGATAAACAAACGAGAGACCGAGATGGAGACAGGAGAGAGGGAAAGAGAGACACGGAAACATGAACACGGAGAAGGACATAAGGAGAAATGAAGGAGAGAGAGAAACCCAGAGGAGTCAGACAGGAGACACACAGGGAAACGGCGAAAGGGAGAGAGAAGGAAAGACAGAAAGACAAGGAGGAAAGATGAGAAGAAACCGGTCACAGAGACAGGGAGAAGGTGGAGACAGAGGAGAGAGGGAAACGGAGAGGGGAAGGGAAGAAACACACAGACACAATCCGCCATTAGAATCAGGGCGGGCGAGAGCCCCGCGCCCCGCCCGCCCTCCGGCCTCGCAGTCCCGCCTCCCGGCCTCACCGGCCCAGCGTAGGGTTGTCTTCATTGCCACACCAGCCGCACTCGTGGCTCTGCAGACACTCGTGGCAGGTCAGGAAGCGGTCACAGCTCCGGCACCGAGGCTCCGAGTGCACGCTGCTGGGCGACAGGCGTGGGTTGGGGGGCCCGCGCCCTCCCTTCTGTGGGCCCCGCCCCGCGGCCCAGACCGCACCTGTCGTCCCAGCCACGGCAGCCCCCGTGCGGGTAGCGGGCCAGGTAGGCCGCAAACAGGAAGCAGGTGTGCGTGGACTGGCACCAGGCACACTGGCTGGAGTTGGCCAGGCAGTCGTCACAGGTCAGGCGCCTGGGGGCGGGGAGCAGGGGCAGGGTCAGACCGTGCAGCGGCCCCCACACGCCCCCTACATCCCCTCCCCCTGGGCCCAGGAGGCTCACTGGCTGCAGAGTGGGGGACACTCGTCTGGGCTCTTCAGGGCACCCCGACTCCGGCCCCGCCGGCTGCACGCGGCGTCCCCTTTGCGGCTGGAGCTCTGATGCCACTCGCAGAAGGGGTCCTGGGGAATTAAAGAAGGAATAAGAGCCCAGATGGCCATCTACCTTGGGCTCCACAAGTAGCTACCTCCCTCACCTGCCCCACCCCACACACCACCCCTCCAAGCCCCCCTCCCTCCCCAGCTGCCTGCCTCTCTAGACTTTCTCCTTCAGCCAATGGCATCCATGGGATCCGCCTTTCCGGGACCCACTCCCTTTTGGGGCAAAAGAACCCCTATGTCTGGTCCGGTTGGGGCTGGTGGATCCTTAAGCTCCAGAGGTGGGCAAGAGGCCACACTCCCTCCCCGCTAGCCTCGCAGATGGCTCTGAGAGTCGGCACAAGACCCAACCAGAGCCAACGAAACGTGCTTCTGGGACTTCAGTTGAACTGGGGGTGAGAGTGGGGTGGGGACAGAAAGGTGCTCTCTTCCACTTGGGCCTCGGGGGGCTGAGTGGGGGAGATGAAATTCCAGAGCCCTCGTGGCTCCCTTGCCACTCCCAAGGAATGAACCTCCAGGGAAGTGAGGGTATCGGATAGAGGGGGATGGACGGCTGACCACACGGTCTAAACCACAGGCCTAAAGACCTCTTCCCGGGCTCTGGTGCCAGAGCCCACAAATGCCCCTCTGGTAAAGAGGTGCTAAGTTGGGTTTTCTGGCCCTTACAACAGGGAGAGTCCTGACTGCCAGGGGCCCACTCTCCAGCCCCTCTCCCCTGCTCCCCACCTGGCTCTCACCCGCAGATCAAGGACAACGGCCCCACCTGTCTCCCCCCACTGCACCCAGGGGACCCCTCGGATGCCCGGCCAACTCCAGGGGGCCCTCCCCCTTTCCCAGTTGCCTGATTCGGCTGCCTTGATCTTGAGACCTCCCCTCTGTGGCTTGGCAGGCACCTGAGTGCAGGCGTGACAGTCGCGGTGTTCCTCGCAGAGCGGGCAGAGGGCAGGCACCAGCACCAGCAGGGACCCGCCGGCCCCGTCGGCCCCGCAGTGGGCCCCGCCCTGGCGCAGGTGGCAGGTGGCGCTGGTCAGGCACCAGCCGCAGCCCTGGTCCGCCAAGCAGCCCAGGCAGGAGGAGTAGGAGGAGCAAGCTGAAGAGCGGTAGGGCTCCAGGAAGAAGAAGGAGATCTCCTGGGGGAAGGGCTCACGTGAGGGCCGGGGGTTCACAAGCCAAGTCCCAGGGCAGGAGTCGAGGTTGGGGGCAGGGGTCAGGGTTTGGCACTAAGGACGTGTTTGGAGACAAGGTTAAGACCCCAAGCATGTGGAAAGCCAGGATTTAGGAGGAGCAGACAATAGGGGATCGGGGTTTGAGAGCATCTAGAGATGAGAGAGCCAAATACAGAGGGCAGAAGTCAGGCCAGGGCAGGAGAAGTCAGAGATGTAGGCAGGGGGTCAGAATGTGAGATCGGGTCAGAGTCTGGGGGTCAGAGGTTGGGGTCTGGAGGGCTCAAAGTGAGGCCCAGAGTTCAAGAGTCGGTGGGGGAGCGGGAGGTCAGGTCAAGAGAATTAGAATTTGTGGTCTGGGGTTCGGAAAGCTCCGGGGATCTGAGGCCAGGGCCTGGGTACTCACGCTGCCACCTGGCACGCCAGTCCGGTCCCACAGCAGGGTAAGTTCGCTGTGCCCGGGGCCCGCCGAGCCATTGAGCTGGCCCTGGATCTCCACCGCATACTTGTGGCCCCGGCCAGGCAGTGGGAAGAGGCGAGCAGACCCTGGGCGCTGTAGCCGCCTCGTCTCCTTCTCCTGCTGAGCCACCCAGCGCCCCACCTCCTCCTGGGTACGGGTGAGGGAGAGACAGGGGCTTGAGAACATTCCAGCCACCCCAACCCCTGAAACCTCCAAGAACCCCAAACCCACCTAGCACTTACCCCTGTCCTGGGAAGAGGAAGAGGGCCTCAGAGTTCCTTAGACCCCAAGAACCTCTGAGAACCCTCAACAACCCCCCCACCACCACCCACCTCCTCCTCAGGGGGAGTTTGACTTGGTAACTCAGACCCTCCCCACCTTCTTCAAAATTCCCCCCCAATTCCATTCATAACTGAAAACCCCAGGGCCCTCCCTCCACTAAGGATATATCCTGTGCTTCTGATTTCTCCCCAGTCCTCCCCTGCACCATACACCCCAGCCCCCACATTTATAACTAACAGCCCCCTGTGTGTTCAGGCACCCTCACCATGTTCTCCGTGTCAGGGCCCCGGGCCATCCGGGCTAGGACATGTAGACGCTGGGCTCGGGCCCACACAGCTACATCCTCAGCCCCCGCCCCTCCGGGCCCTCCAGGCAGTAGCGGATGGATGAAGCCACGGTAGACCAGGGACACGTCGGTCTCCGGGCTGGGCGTCAGAGTGATGGTCGTACTGCGGACAATCAAGACCTGGGCAAGCCACGGAGGAGGGTATGCGTGAGCACTTCTGTGCATGGCCCCACAGGGGCCCCACCCCTCAGGCAAACACTAGAACTAGAAAAGATCAGGCACCCCAACCTCCTTCCCTCTCTCATCAAACGAGAGACCGAGGCCAGGGGCACTCTGCATTGGGACTCCAACTCAGACAATAGACAGCAGGGTCCCGGCCCCGACTCAGCACCTCTCTCATGAAACTCCAGGACCCCAGACCTTTTGCGAACTTCTTCTCCGACATCCCACCCTTCCACTTTCCACCAAGCCCTTAAGAGTCCACGCTTTTTTAAAAAGGTCCCTGAACTACAGGGTTCGGAGAAATTTCCAAGTTAGTGAACACAGCCCCGTGCCAGCAGGGGGTCACATCCCAGCTCTACAGGGACAGAGCTCCTTTGCTCATGACCCTTCTGGACCTCACCCTATGTAACGTGTTTTCGGTTATATAATAAACCAATACACGATTTAAAAAAAAAAGAGAGAGAGAGAGAGAGCGTACAGATCCAACATTCAAAGTGACAGACACGCTACATGATTTATTAGCGCACGTTCTGTAATTACAAAAGAATGGAATAACCCAAGTATTCATCAGCGGGAGACTACCTAAATAAACTATAGCACCACAGCCCTAGAATCTAAATGGAGTATTACAAAACTGTAAAAAAAAGAAAAAGAGAGGGTATTTCCTAAGTTCTAAGAAGCTTGCTAGGATACATTCTAAGAAATAAAAGTGGCAGTGTAGTGTGACTAGAATATTACTTTTTGTGCAAGAAAGAAAAATAATTAAATGTCACATTTAAGGTGTACGTGAATGGGTAGACCTGCAAGGATACATAAGAAATCCCAATTGAGGGGTGCCTGGGTGGCTCAGTCATTAAGCGTCTGCCTTCGGCTCAGGTCATGATCCCAGGGTCCTGGGATCGAGCCCCGCACTGGGCTCCCTGCTCCGCAGGAAGCCTCCCCCTGCTTGTGTTCCCTCTCTCGCTGTGTCTCTCTCTGTCAAATAAATAAAATCTTAAAAAAAAAAAAAAAAAGAAATCCCAATTGATCTTCTGGGAAGAGTCAGGGTGGCGTCGAATTGAGGGGGTGCCGGGACAGCTTCCCACACTGAGAAGGCTTCCCACACTTGCTCCCCACTGAGCAAGGAGCCTGATGCGGGACTCGACCCCTGCTTGTGTTCCCTCTCTCGCTGTCTCTCTCTGTCAAATAAATAGATAAAATCTTTTTTTTTAAGATTTTATTTATTTGACAGAGAGAGACACAGGGGGAGTGGGAGAGGGAGAAGCAGGCTTCCCGTGGAGCAGGGAGCCTGATGCGGGGCTTGATCCCAGGACCCTGAGATCATGACCTGAGCCGAAGGCAGATGCTCAAACGACTGAGCCATCCAGGCACCCCAATAAATAAAATCTTTTAAAAAAAATCAAAATCAATAAGAATCCACTGGGGAAAACAGTTTGGTGATTCTTCGATAAGCTAAATATTGAATCACAATATGACCCAGCAATTCCGCTCCTAGATATATACCCAAAGAGGGTTGAAAATAGGTGTTTGTTGCAATATATACACATTTCAAATCATTACCTTATATATTTGAAACTAACATAATACTGTATGTCAATTATGCCTCAATTGAAAAAAAATAAAGGAAAATAATTTTTAAAAGAAAATAGGTACTCAAACAGCGGCTTATACAGGGAATGCTCAGGCAGCACTATTCAGGATAGCCAATAAGTATCAACACCCTGAACGTCCATCCGCTGATGAACGGATGCGGCACAGCCACACAAGAGAATATTGCTCAGCCGTAAAAAGGAATGAAGTTCTAAGACATGCTACAACATGGATGGACCTTGAAAACATTACTCTAAGTGAAAGAAGCCGCATACAAAATACAACATATAGGATTCCATTTATATGACATACCCAGAGTCGGCAAATCCATAGTTAGCAGATTGCCAACCACTAACCACTAAAAGGTTAGTGGTTGCCAGGGGCCAAAGGGAGAGGGGGAACAGAGAGGGATTACTTAATGGATCTGGAGTGTCTTTCTGGAACTAGGTGGTGATGGTTGTGCAACGTTGTGAACGTGCTTCATATCACTGATGGTAAATTTTACACGATGTGTGTTTTAGCACAATTTAAAAAAATCTTTAGAGGTTGGGCGCCTCGGTGGTTCAGCTGGTTGAGCGATTGCCTTCGGCTCAGGTCACGATCCTGGAGTCCCGCGATCGAGTCCCACATCGGGCTCCCTGCTGAGCAGGGAGTCTGCTTCTCCCTCTGACCCTCCCCCCCTCATGTGTTCTCTCTCTCTCTCATTCTTGCTCTCTCAAATAAATAAAATCTTAAAAAAAAAATCTTTAGAGGTCAATAAGTAAAATCAGACTCTTGACTGTAAAGGCTTATTAGGCAACCACAAGAGTGGTATAGAACCATTTGACAAATGAAAACCCTGGGACCACACACCAGGCCCCATCCCCTGGCTCCCCACCTTGTCGGGCTGGGAGGCATTGGGCGGCTGCTGGAAAGTGAGCAGGTGCAGGCCAGGCAGGAAGCTCTGGGTGACACAGGCCTCCAGGGATGTGACAAAGACAGGCGCAGGCCCCCACCAGCCCACAGTGCCTGAGATCTGCTCCCCTCGGCAGCGGGTCTGCTCTGTGAGGACAGGAGGGTGGGGGGAATAGAGGTCAGTGCGGGGCGCTGCGCCGCCCCCTCCCACACCGCCCCTGCACACTCACCAGGGCGGGGGAGGCAGCTCTCATTATGCACACACCAGCCCAGGGCACCGGGCCCCCGGGGAGGAGCTGTGGGGCTGCTGAAGGCCAGGCAGGCCTGGCAGTCACCCAGAAGGCGGCCCAGTCCCAGGCAGCTGGCAGCTGGACACTGCAGGGAGGGGAGGGGACAGGGGTTACTGTCCACGGGGGCACAACGGACCTAGGAAGTGCTGTAGATTCGGGAGTCACAGGGTGGAAAGTGTCAGGAAATCGGAGAAGGGAACTGAAAGCCAGTTGGACTGAGGAAGATCGAGAGGGCAGGAGCTAGGGGGTCTGGGGACAGGGTTGTAAGTTCAAAAGGATCGGGAGGGGCCAAGGGGTCAGCCGGCAGGAGTGCCAATCTTCGGTGTGAAAACAAGTCTCCCAAGTGGGAGGAGGTCCTTCTCTACTTAGTTTCAACAGAGGGAGACACATGCTAGGAGACAGAGCGCTAGGACAGTCACTCACGGCCCCAGGGGGAGTCCCAGGAGGTGGTGCGGCTTGGCAGGCTCCCTGACACCAACTGCATTCCGGGTCTCGCGAACAGACGCTATGGTCCGTGTACATGGAGCAATAGTCTAAGTGGTACTGCAGGGAGATGGAGGGGGTTGCTCCTCAGACCTGGAGCCTGTTCCCTCATGCCCACCACTTTGATGATCCCGGGGACCCTCAACTGCTCGACACCTTAAGGACCCCTAGCCACTCTGCCCTCAGCCCCAGGGACCTCCAGTCCTCCCCACTTGAACCTGGGGACCAACCGCCTTCCCCTCATATCCCTAGGGACCCCCAGCCCTTCTCCCAGGGACCCACCCCAACTTGCTCCCGCCTCCATGGGAACCATGCTACCTCCTCCCCAGCCACCCTCTCCCTATCACCCCAGTGCTCACGTCCGGAGCAGGCGCCTGGAACACAAAGGGAGGCACCTTGTAGGCCATCAAGTCCCCACGGGGCCGGCCACTGTACCCCCCAGCCACCAACAGGACACTGCCGCCAAGCACAGCCGCCACATGTGAGTATCGGCCACTGGGAGGCGCTGCTCGGCCTAGGAGAATACAGACACCCCCCAACCCAAGGACATGAGACTCCAACCAGTCTCCCCTCCCATGCTCACGGCTCCCTTGCCCAGAGGACTATCCCGACTCACCTATGCCTCAGTCCAGCCTCCTACTTCCTGCTTCAACTGAACGCACCCAAGGAAACCCTCCTAGGCTGCCGGGCCCTGCACCTGCCAGAGCTCCCACACCACTGACCAAACCATCTTTAAAAGACAGAGCATGATGGAGCGCCTGGGTGGCTCAGTTGGTTAAGCGTCTGCCTTCGGCTCGGGTCATGATCCCAGAGTCCTGGGATTGAGCCCCACATCGGGCTCTCTGCTCAGCAGGAAGCCTGCTTCTCCTTCTGCCCCCCCCCCACCCTGCTCGTGCTCTCTCTCTCTCTCTCTCAAACAAATAAAATCTTAAAAAAAAAAAAAGAGCATGATCTTCGGGGTCAGAACAACCTGGCTTTGATTCCTAGGTCTACCACTTACTTGGGTTCTGAGTAGCTGTGTGGCCTTGGGAAAGAGACTCAACTTCTCTGAATCTTGGTTTCCTCCTCAATAAATGGACCATCTTCCTGCCCTCGGGGAGCCATGAGGCAGGCCGCCTGGCTCTCACCTGGTTTTGTCTGTACACCAGCCTCCCTTCTGGGGATAGCCTCTGATCTTCCTCTGGAACACCACCGTGTCCCACTACAGTCCACAGGCTCAAGCTAAGCTGAGCCCAGACCCGTCAGGTCAGTGACTCGTTTAGGAACAGGACCCAATTCCTATGATTTTTGGGGAAAAGGCACGTGCTTCCTCCCTCTGGGCATTTTAAAGGGGTAGGATATAGGCCCAGGGCTGCTGGTGACCATTTGCAAAAGACAAATCTGCCACAGACTGAAGCGAACTTGAGTGAGAACTAGCTGATGCCATCATGTGAGCGCCCAGACCCGGGGCCAGCCTGAAGCCAGTTGTCACTCAAGTGAGCCAAGAACTCGGTTTTACAGGGCACCTGGGTGGCTCAGTCGTTAAGCATCTGCCTTCAGCTCAGGTCATGGTCCTAGGGTCCTGGGATCAAGCCCCACATCAGGCTCCCTGCTCGGCAGGAAGCCTGTTTCTCCCTCTCCCACTTCCCCTGTTTGTGTTCCCTCTCTCACTGTGTCTCTCTCTGTCAAATAAATAAATAAAATCTTGAAAAAAAAGAACTCGGTTTCGCTCAAGCTGGTTGGGTTGGATCCTGTCACTCAGAACCAAGAGTACTGACTGATGGGTAAGTGGTCAGTGACTGGTGACCCCTCACCCTCTTACCGACCCATATGCTCTGTAAGTACACGGGACTTGGCCTGGGGTCTCACAAACTACAGACGAAGAGACCTCCAGAAACCTCACACTCTGGCCTAAAGGAGAGATAGGGACAGGCAGAAGAGCCTCAAATGCCAGGCCAAGGCTTTATGCCTAACAGTCAAACAGGGTTCCATGGGGAACCCTTAGCCCAGCCTACCCCTTAAATGTCAATGTCCCTTCCTTATGCCTGTTCTCTGTCCTCGCTCTCCTGTCCGGTGGGGCGGGGAGAAGAGATGGGCCTCCTGGAAGTCCACAGCCCCCTGAAATGATAGGCCCAATTTGTGTGTACAAGTGTCTTTTCAAGCAGAGGGCCTATGGCTTCCTTCCGATTCTCTAAGCAGTCTGACTTAATGAGTTTGAAAGGTTTCTCCACACTCCTATCCAGGCAAGCCCTCGGGCCCTTGGGCCCTCGCGGGCAGGATGCTGACACTATCAGAAAGTCAACATACTGAGCCCTTGGCTAGGTGGTCTTCTTTCTTTGCGCCATCTCAATCGACTCTCACAAACAGGCCAGTGGTTTAAGTATTACTGTCATCCCCGTTTTACAGACGGGCAAGTTGAGGCACAGAGAGATTAAATGATATTTTTGTGCAGATGGCTGGTTGGGTCCTGGCCATCCTGGTTCTGCCACTTGCGCACTCTATGACCCTGAAAAAGTCACGTGTAGGTCATTCCCCGGGACATCTGGAAACTGGCAAAATCTGGACTAGAGCCTAGACCAGAGCTGCTGGACCTGCCTCCCGTCTCCATGGCAACAGCGGCCCCGTCCTGCCTCCCCCGCACAGGTTCGCCTCCGGAGGCCAGCTCTAACAGGACATCTGGCTCACCCTAGGAGGACCAACGGGGCTCCCGCCTAAAGCCCATATTCACTGTCAGGGAAGTGTGACTCTCAGGAGCCCCTCAGGAAAACAGAGGGGCCACTCACCCTCAGGGGTCCCTGGGGGGGCAAGCTCAGCCCCCGACACCCACTGATGGCAGCCGAGGTGGTAGAAGAAGAGACCATCTTCATAGCACTTTTCCTCCTGGTAATGGGTGTGCACGTTGCCCCCTGGAAAGGAGGAAAGGGGCACAGCTGGCAAGCCTGGCAGAGGTGGGGACACCCAGGCAGGGAGCCTCAGCTCAGTGTGGGCCTGGGGCCCTAGAAGGCAGGCAGGCGGGATCAGGGAGCCTCCTCACCATAGACCACCATGTAGTTGCCCAGGACACTGGCTGTGTGGAAGGCTCTCTCCCGTGGGCCCTGAAGCCCATCCCGGCCCTTTAGGGTGGTCCACACGCGCCGATCCACGTGGAAGAGCTCGGTGGAGTTCACCCGCACAGAGAACCTATCAGGAGGGGCAGAGGAGGGGCTCAGGGCAGGAAAGGCTTCTCTCCCTCCTCTGGGCTCTCAAGAGTCGTGTGATCAGGCAGGGTGAGACTGGCATGATGGGGTTTATGTCCCCACTTGTCTCCCAGTGGCTCATCCCCGGATTCCGTGCCTCATCTAGCCAGGGCTGGCCACCAAGCAGGGCGTGGCTGAGTGGACAGACAGGCGAGAGCGCATGGGAAGTAAGTGGCCAAGAGAGTGAAGGAAAGGTTAGAGAGTCAGTGAGTGGATGAGCAAGTAAGAGAACGAATGAACTAGTGAATGACCTAAGGAAGGAGGGCCTGGATGACTGGAGAAGTCCATCAGTGGGCGAAGACCACTAAAGACTGAAGACCCAGGGGCCTGGGCCAGGCTTGGCCCTGCAGGGCAGGTCACTCACCGGGCGGTGGAGGGCCGGTGTCCACCGTGAACCAGTAGGGTGCGCGAGGGTGCGTGGAACACCATGGAGTGGCCAGTGGCGGCAGGGGGTCGCCCACCTGCTGGAATCACCTGCTCCCAGTAGCCTCTGCTGGAGCCGTCGAGGCGGAAACGGAAGAGGCCGGAGGAGAAGAGGTCGTGCTGAGTGCGGCCGCCAGACACATAGAGCCAGACGTCGTCCACCAGGGCGGCCGCGTGACCTGCCAGGCCTGGTGGCCCCGAGGAACCCGAGGCAGGTGGCGCAAGGAGCTCCCAGTGGCCCCCGCCCAGCGGGCTGAAGGCCCACACATCGCTGGTGAGGGAGCCATTGGCCAGCTCGCCACCCATGAGCACCAGGGAGCCGGCCCAGGCCACAGCCACGTGGGAGTGCCGGGCAGCCTGTGGGTAAGAGACCGGGAGACAGGATGGTGACACAGAGTGACACGAAAGCCAGCCAGAGAGAGACACGGAGAAAGACAGACAGAGATACACAAAGAGAAAAAGGAAGACAGACCCAGCAAGACAGACACGGGCGAACAAAAACAAATTAAAAAAAAAAAAAAGGAGGCGGAGGAGGCAGGGGGGCAGGGATAGGGGAGGTGGCAGAGAAAAGCAGAGGGAGAGACGGACAGACAGACAGCCCGCCCAGAGGGGAGACACAGAGATCAAGAGAGAGCAGAAGACCAACAGGCAGAGACACAAATGGAGAGAGAAACCAAGAGAAAGAGACAGGAGATCCACAGAAGGATAAGATGCAAAAACGGAGATAGAGGAAGCAAAAAGAAAATCAGAGGTAGAAAAGTAGCATCAGTAGGAGGAGGTGGGCCCATATCAAGCGGCAGGGCTGGGGGCGTACGGGCTGGTAGGGTCGCTCCGGGGGGCCCTGGCTGGGTCTGCCGGAGTGCACAGGCGCCCCCGAGCAGGGCGGGGGGTTGGGGAGGATTCGTACCGGGGTAGGACTCAGGTCCCAGCGCTCCCAGGTGTTGGCAGAGAAGTTGTAGAGGACCAGGTCCCCCAGGGCGCTGTTGAGGTCCTGGCCTGTGGAGGGGCAGACGGCTCAAGTCCTGGCCACAGGCTGCCAAGCCTCCGGACCCCAGACGCACACCCCGTCAGCTCACCTCCAAAAACGGCCAGTAGCCCCGGCGGGGACAGGAAGGCACCGGCCGCCCCGATCCGGGCCGAGAAGGCAGGGTCCCCGGCACTCACGTTGTGCCACCAGCCAGCCCCCTGGTTCTCCCACAGGTGCAGGTCACAGGCGTGTCCCAGGAAGCCAGGCTCACAGCGGCACGGTCCCAGGGGCTGGAGGGGGACGGGCACACAAAGGCAGGGATGGAGAGAGAAAAAAAAGAGAGAAGGGGGAGGAGAGAGGAAGCCAGAGTGAGACAAGAGGACAGAAAGGGAGAAGGGAGAAGATGGATGAGAAAGGAGAGATGGAGTAACAGCCAGGAAGGAGACAGGCCAACAGATGGAGGCAGAAAGGGACACCGAGACACAACCAGGGAGACGCAGAGAGGTAGAAAAAAGCAGACGGTCCAACAAAAAAAGGGAACGGGAAAGACAGAAGGCCCCGGAGAGGAAAATGAAGACAGACAGCATGAGAGGTTGGAGAAGGACAGCGGCGAGGGCAAGGACAGCCTGCGCCGGGCGACCTCAGCCTGGGGAGGTGAAGGCAGGAGGGCTCAAGACGTGACCCAGTCCCGCAGCCAGATGTGCGAGGCTGAGGCCCAAGGTCAGTGGTCAGCGGTCCGAAGTCAGGGCCAGACAAAGCGGCTGGGTGGGAGGATGGAGTCGGGCGGCAAGCGGAAGGCAGGTGGGTTTGCAGGCGGGAGGCAGGTTACAGGCAGGAGGGGGGTGGGCTCAGGCAGAGGAGGGGCCGCAGATGAAGGTGGGGTGGGGCTGGAGGGCAGGCGGGGTCAGGGTCTGGGAGGAGAGGGGAGTGTCACTGTAGGCGACAGGGTGACAGCAGGGTCCCGGGCGGGAGTGGGGCAGGGGCAGATGGAGCGGTAGCTGTGGTCACAGACCTGGGGGGGGGGTGGCGGGGGGGCACACGACACAGCTGGGGACAGGCTCACCGAGGCGCAGGTGCCATGGCTGCCGCAGTAGGCGGGACACTCCTGCAGGCTGCAGTCCGGGCCCCCCCAGCCGCGCTCGCAGGCGCACTCCCCGGGGGCCCGGCACTGCCCGTGGCTGCCGCAGCCCCCGGGGCACAGGGAGAAGCGGAAGGACGCATTGAAGCCCAGCAGGTTGTAGTTGGCATCACTGAAGAGGTGCAGCAGCATCTGCAGGCACGAGACGGGCACGCCTCCGGGCGCCGGAGGACTGGACTGGACTGGGACGCCGGGCTGCCGCTCTCCCCACCCCACCCTGGGCGTCCCCACCTCCTTTCTTGGTCTCTCTCCACCCTTCTTTGTCCTTGTGTCCTTCCGTCTGACTGACGCCAAGTCTCTCCTGCAGTCTCTCTGCCCCTCCCCCCCTTTTGTTTCCTTCTGGGCATCGACCCCCCCTCCCTGCTCCTCAAACTCCACCTGGACCTCCAGCCAGAGCCCCACAGTCTACCCCCGCACAGCCTGGCCCCCCAACAGCCCAGCTCCCCCCACAGTCCGGCCCCACCGACCTTGCCTGAGGAGGCCTCGATGGGTGGAGGCCGGGTGCTCCCACTCAGACTGGCAAGCAGGGGCCCTCGGGGAGAGTCCCCGTCATACACGAACAGGTAGTCGTAAGTGCACTCCGTGTCCAGGAAAAGGAAGTCCAGCAGGATCCGGTGCTGGGGGCTTGGGGCTGGGCAGCAAGAGCAGGGGGGCTGGGCTCAGATGTGGACCCTCTCCCCGTGCCTCCACGTACCTCACCCCAAAATACCAAGGCCTGCCTGGTGATGTGGGAGGCCCGAAGATGAGTCAGACCCAAGCCCTGCCTTCAAGGGGCCCCTGGTCTCAACAGCCCAGGGAGGTCAGAGCTGTGACAGCCAGAGGGACAGGGGCCAGAGAAGGAATTACAGTGTCAGCCCCGGAAAGGACTCCTGAGACCAGGCTGAATATCTCCCACCATTCAGATGGGAAAGCTGAAGTGCCCCAGAAAGGACCCCACCCCGGGGGTCACACAGAGCTGTTCTCCTTTTTTCCTGAGCCTCAGACACTAAGCCTGAGGGGCAGGGTCCAGACCTGAGCAGAGAAGCATACTCCCAGATGGAAAAGGGCCTCTGGGTGGGTCGCCTGCTCCAGGCTGATCAGAGCTCCAAGGAAAGAGGCCAGTTTCTTCCCCCGGAACAGGCCAAACCCTGGAGTACCACAGTCCTCTCGCACCCCCACCCCCACCCGAAGGCTCAGTTTATTGTAGTAGCTAAAGGCACAGACTTGAGCCAGACTGCCTGGGCTCACATCTTGGCTCTGCCACTTACTAGCTACTAGCCGTGTGGCCTTGGGCAAGTCCCCTAACCTCTCTGGATCTGCTTCTTCATCTGGAAAGTGGAGTTATAACGGTACTGAGGTGGATTCAAACTTCTTGGCCACTCCTCCCATCGAGAGGTGAGGGCTGGTTCCTTGCCCCTTGTATCTGGGAAGACCCTCAGAAAGACTAGCGTGACCCATACCAACCAGCAGAGCAGACATTCTGGCCCCTGCACAGCTAGATCAGAGAAGCCTCACAGCTTCTACCTGGACATCACAGAATGCTCCTTCTCAGAACACAGCTGTCAAGCTATGAAAAGCCAAAGCCACATGGCAGGGGCCACGTGTCGGCGTCCCAGCTGACAGCCCCAGCTGAGCTTCCAGCCCGCGGCCAGCAGCAACCGCCAGCCCCGTGAGGGAGCTTGCGCGGACGTCTGGCTCAGGTGAGTGAGTGTTTGGATGACCTGTAGTCCCAGCTGACATCCAGCTACAACCATGGGAGAGGCCCAGCCCTCCTCCGTAACCCTCAGCCCACATCTCACACTAGGGGCTCAGGAAACTAGACCTGGGTTCCAGCTCTGCTCCTGACCTGCTGGGGGACCCTGGGCCGGCCCCTTCCCCCATGCCCCTCAGCATGCTCCCCTGCATACCGGGAATGGCAGGGAGCCATGGAGGGCTTTTTTTTTTTTTTTTTTTTTTTTAGGTTTTATAACCTTCATTCTTCTGTGCCAGGACCATCTGTGTCTGGGTTTGTCTCCTCTGCAGCCAAGGAGGCCCACAGGGCAGGGCCTAGGCCTAACTCATCTTGGGGTCCCTCCCTGACATTAACCAGCACAGGGCCTGGCACTGAGCAAGGAATGAAGAAATGCACAAAAGAAAGAATACTGAAGTTGGCAGCCCTCCCTCAGGCTCTGGCCAGAGCCCCTGAGAATATCACACAGACCCCAAACCATGGTCTGGGGAAGGAAGAAGAACCATTTCGCCAGACCAGGCAACCAGACCTCCCAGAATCTTGCCAGCCTCAACCAAAATATAAAGCTCAGTTCCCAGAATCACAACAAGTACATCTTTGTCAAGGGCATGCTGGAAGCCAGCTCACCATCTGCTTTCCCCAAGTTCCTCCCTAAGTTCAAGGTCTCCTGCTTCCACCCAACACAGGCTCAACGCCCATGCCCTCCTGGACAGGGATCCAACCCCAAAACTCCCTGCGTTTCATTTTCTTTTTAAATATTTATTTATTTTTTTGAGAGAGAGAAGAGAGAAAGAGAGAGCGCATGGGGGTGGGGAGAGTGCAGAGGGAGAGAGAAACCCAAGTAGATGCCATGCTGAGCTGAGCAAGGAGCCTGACTCAGGGCTCGATCTCACAACTCTGAGATCACAACCTGAGCCGAAACCAAGAGTCGGATGCTTAACCGGCTGCGCCACCCAGGCACCCCAACCCCCTGGTTTTCAAAAGCAGAATGCCTTTTTATTCATGAGGATGTTATGAGGATTGGCTACAATAAAGCGTGGATGTGGTACAAAAGGAAGTGGGTCAGCTGCTTATTTTTTAAAGGATGGGGGAACATGTTTGTTCTCAAAGGTAATATGGGAAGCATGGGAGATCAAGGAGGATCTGGAAGTCACCTAGACTCCTCCCTTTCCCAACGCCCCACCAGGTGGTCCCCAAATCTCACTGGTGAAACTTCCCAAACACCTCTCAGTGCTCTCAGCCCCTCTCCACCTCCTCCTCTCCAGCAAGACTAGCACACCAAGTCTCCAGGCCACCACCCACAATCCTTCTTTGGCTCCCCATCAATGCCAAGAGAAGAAGACAAGTTACTCAGCATGACATTCAAGGCCTTTCTTCCCCTGCTTGTGGCGCCCTCCGCACCTCTCAGCCAGCAGTCCGATCAGACCAGAAAAACCTAGATATGGCTCCTGAGACACACCAGCCTCTCTTTTGTCTTCACAGAAGCTGTTCCTTTTCCTCACCCAGCAAACTCCTATGCATGCTTCAGAACCCTATTCCAATGGCCCCTCCTCTGTGACCCCCAGTATTCTCTCATCCCCCTCCGCCCATCTACCCAACCCCTCTACCTCCTTCTAGACATAGCCTGAGCATGCTGTAGAATGAACGTCTGCATCCAGCCTTACCATCCCCAACAAGGCTGGGCTCTTTAAGGCGAGATAATGATGTATACATCAAACACATACCCATACTTCCCATTCTGTGCTTACCCACACCCCGAGACAGGCATGGCCCCCAAGCTGGGGACACACACACTCATCCCCAAGAAACATGCTTCATCCATACCCCATACAACAGCCACAGAGACCTAAAACTTAAGTCAGATCATGTCCTTCCCTGTTCAAAACCCTCCCACACTCCCCAGTGTCCTCGGATAAAGACCAAGGTCTGCAGCCTATAAAGGGAGACCATGCCTGATCTGGGACATCAAGCCTCTGGCCTTTGCCCAGAACCTCCTCTGGGGGACTCCTACCACTCCTTGGACACCAGCTCCTACATCCGCTACAGAGAAGCCTTCCTGGACTTCTCCAGCCACGGCCTTGGGACTTCTCTTCCACCTCCCTGGTGCCCTCAGGACACAGGTCAAAATCAGTCCTCCACCCTCTGGTTCACTGTTTGTCTTCTTGTATTCTGTGTCCTCAAAAGCATCATCCCTCCTGCTGCCAGGCCTCTGCATGGGCTATTCTCCTGGCCTGGGGGGGGTCCTCCTGTTCCCTCTTTCACATGCCTTTGGTCTTAGCTCCAGGCCAGGCTAAATCAGACGTCTTCTGGGCTTCCCACTCCTTGGGGGTGGGTTTGCTTCCCCCACTAGACTAGGAGCCCACAAGGGTAAGAATGTGGCCTTTGCATAGGCTGTTCCCTCCGGAATGCTCTTACTCTTCCTCCCGGTTAATTGCTATTGGTCCTCTGGGTCTCAGCTCAGACATCTCCTCCCCCAGGAAGCCCTCTGTCTTCCCCCAACCCCCAGGTCAGGTACTTCCTCTGGCTCCCACAGGCCCCTGGGGTTCCTCCATCACAGTCCCACCCACTCTAGGTTGTCACTCTCTATTCATGTGTTTGTCTTCCCCACCGGATTCTAAGCCCCAAGTCATCACGGATTGCTGGGGCTGCCTTGGTCTCTGTTATGTCTCAATAGCAAATATAATGTCTGGCACATGAATGACTGAAAAAAATGCCTTTATTGAATTACTTTAAAAATAACCACAGGGGCACCTGTTGGTGGCTCAGTCGTTAAGTGTCTGCCTTCGGCTCGGGTCATGATCCCAGGCTCCTGGGATCGAGCCCCGCATCGGACTCTCTGTTCCGCGGGAAGCCTGTTTCTCCCTCTCCCACTCCCCCTGCTTGTGTTCCTGCTCTCGCTCTCTGTCAAATAAATAAATAAAATCTTTAAAAATAAATAAGTAAATAATAAAAATAACAACAGTATAATCCTAATACCATTTACTGTGTACATACTATGTGCCAGGCATGTTAAATGGTGTTCTCATTGAATTCCAACGACCCTATGAGGTCAATACTAGTATGAACCCTACTTGGGAGGGGAGGGAGCTGGACCTCAGAGAAAGGAAGCTGCCTGCCCAAATTCACAAAGCTAGTGAGAAGTGGAACCCAAATTTGAAGCAAGTGGTTGGGCTCAGAGCCTGAGTTGCTAACAATCATTCAGAGTATCTCTCATTGATGCTCTTGGCTTGTAATTGTCCATCTGGGCCTGGGTGCAACTCCCCCACCAGACTTCAAGGACTTCCAGGACAGGGCCCAGGTTGGCTGCATTTCAGAGCAAAGGGCCTGGACCAGAACCGGGGTGTGGGAATGCGGTGAGTGGGATTAATGAGTGCACAAATGAATGAATTAGCGAATGGGTGGGTGTGTGACCCACGCGGCCCCACTCACCCTCGATGAGCCACTCGCAATTGCCATTGACGCTGTAGTTGCCCGCACCATCCGTCACGAAGCCTGGCGCCTCCCGCAGCACTTGCCGCTGCCCCTTGCAGTCCCCTGCCTGGGCCCCAGGTATCAGAGGCCCCAGCAGGGCCAAAGATAGAGCCAGCGCCACGGCCAGAGCCAGGCCCAGGGCCATCGCCGCCTCCCGCACTCTTACAGACGGGACAAGCCTTAAAGACCGGGAGAGGACACTCCACGCGGCGTGAGGCCCTGCAAATGTGACCTCTATAGACGGGACATGGCCTTGTAGACCAGGGAGGTCCAGGAGTTGCAGACCCCACGAAGGGAACCGCCGCTGTAGACCGGCTCTGGAAGCCGCGGAGTAGGTCCTATAGACCCATGGAAGAACCCGTAAATGGGGTCGTTATGGACGAGGCCGACCCCTAGGGACCGTGGGAGTCCCTTACAGTTACGGGCCCCCATAGGCTAGCTGACCCCATAGACGATGTCCAGCAGTTACAAAGGCGGGCCGCTGCAGGCCAAAACGGACCTTATATACGGGTGGGTCCCCAGGGGGCGAAGGGCTCTACAGCCCGGCGGGGGCCTCCATAGAGGGTGCGGGTCCTGCCGGGCCAGGCCCAGAAGATCCGAGAGAGACCCCTCCAGCCGGGGGCGGGGCGCGAGCGGGTGTCGGGGGCGGAGCCCGTCTTCAGGGGCTCGGGCCTGGACCCCATAGACGCACTCCCTTGCTCACCCACCCGCGCCTCCCTCCGGAGCCGGATGGGCCAGATCAGTGAGACGAGGGGACGCTCGGGCCAGAGCGGCCTGGGAAGACCCGCCGGGAGGACGAGGGGGCGGGGGCCGAGCGGCCGCTGTGGGAGGAAAGATGGAGAGGAGGCGAGAAGTCGCAGAGCCGCTGGTCAGAGCGGCCCTGGGAGGACTGCGGAGCATCCAACCCCACCCCTGCACGGAGGGAGACTTCCGGAAACTTCCCCGCCCATTTGTTCCCAGACGCGTGCGCAGCAGTGACCTTCTTGACTTGGGAAGAGAGAACTACACATGCGCAGTGCTAAAATCGTAACGCAGACTCGGGGTACAGGTGGTTGAGCAAAGTTTGTGCCACTGGAGGGCGCCTCTAGCCCTGACTGGAGAAGAGACGGTAAAAAATAAAGGAGCGGTGCAGTAAGAGGGTTCTGGTGGATGATTTAGATGTTCGGTGCCCCCAGATTCCGGGCCAGTATGAAGGCCAGGTTATTGCAGGCCCCTCCCAAAATGCCATTTCACAGATGGACACACTGAGGTCCAGAGCCTGGAATGGTTCATGCTCCGCCCCGCCTCTGAGCACCATCAAGATGTAAAGAGGCCATTTTCTAGATAAAAACTCAACGAATCCGCTTTATTTTGGCAAGAAGGGAAAAAAGTCTTTCCGCCGGGGACCTGAGGGAGGGCCCCCGGATGGAGATGGGGTGGGCAGAGCTCGGGTCCGAGGTCACAGAGATCCAAGGGAAGGTTTCAGAGTCGAGACTGGATTCACAATATCCGTCCCAGGAGCAATGGCTCGGGGTCGCGGAGTCCTGGAGAGTCACGGGCAGGGTCCCGGCGATCGTCACTGGTGTTCCGGGGTCCAGCAGGATCAGAGGTCTCGGAGGGGACCAGGGGGCCGTAGGTCTCGGAACAGCGGGAGCCCAGAATCCGGCGCCGCTCGGGGCAGGGGCTGAGGGAGGGGACGGGGAGAGCGGCTCCCGCGGGACCGTTTGGCACAAAAGTCGGGGGAAGGGGGCGGAGCGGGACTGTACGCACCCCTACCTGGGCGCGCGGGGTGGGGAGGGTCGGGAAGGCCTGGAATGGCAGAGCCCTGGGGCCGGGATAGAGCGGGGATCCGGAGCCCGGCCGGGGCCCGGCGCGCGGCCCATGGGGCGGGGTGGGCAAGGGTGCTCAGACCGGGGGTGCTGTGCCCCCGGCCGTGTGCATGCTGAAGTATTCGGTGAAGCCGGTGTGCGGCGCCGCCGTCTGGGGCACGAGCGGCTGATAGGGCGGCGTCGGGCCATCCCAGCTCGGGTCGGCCGCCTTGGGGAACCGAGCGGGAAGGGGCGGGGAGGCCGCGCCCGGCTCGGCCATGGTCACCACGCGGCCCCTCGGGGCCACCGCCGCCGCCACCGCCGTCTCCTCCACCTGCTTCCCGGCCTGGGAGGGGGGTCAGGGTCAGAGGCCATCCGGGACCCACGGGGGGCAGATGCGGCCCCGAAGGCCCGTCCCCCTCCCCGCAAAGGAGCCCCCCTCCCGAGGTGCGGGCGCAGGTGTCAATCAGGGAAGGACCGGGTGGCCGGGCGCCTGGGCAGCGGGGCCAGGTACTCAAGGGGCGGCGTCGGAGCGCGCGGGGCGAACTCCGGCGGCGGCCGGGGAGTGGGTGGAGAGCCGCGGAAGGCTGGTGGCGGGGGCACGGCGCGTGGCGTCTGCGGGGGCGTGCGCAACAGCGCCAGGACCCAATCGGGCAGGGTGGGCGCGGGCGCCGGGGGTAGGTCGCGGCGCGGTGTTGGGGCTCGGGGCGTGCGAAAGGCGGGGGGTGGGCTCAGGTGCCTGGGAGAGGGGGGCGGCGGCGGGGCCGGGAGCGGGGTCAAGTACTCCAGGGGCGGCGCCAGCAGCTCCTCGTGCGCCGGGGGCGCGGGGCTTACGGAGGAGGCGGGCGGGGGGATGGAGAAGAGCTCCGTGAAGTTGGGCACCGAGTCGCTGATGAACGTCACGTTCCCATAGACGTGCTGCGGGAAGGCCTTGTCCGTGGATTGGCTCCCTCCGGGGCCTGGGGCCCCGGCCGAGGCGATCTGCGACGTGCGCACGTGGTACGGGAAGTTCTTGTTGGCCGCCGAAGGGCGTGTCATGATCTGGGGCGAGAGGCCAGGTGCTGGTTGGAGAAGCGCTTTCCAGGCCTCAGGCCCTCTCCATAAACATGGGGTCCTAAGGATCCCCCTTCACTTGACATCCCCCACGATTCCCTGCGGCCCTCCAGCCTGGATTAGGCACCTACTCTGGGCTCTCACTGTGCCCTGAGCTCCCACCTTTTTCTTCCGTTGACCACTCTGCGATCCTTCCTCCATCAGAGCCCTGATCACTGACTTATCGCAGATTGGTTAAGTGTCAGCATCCTTCCCTGTCCAGTATGACAGCCACTAACCATATGGAGCTATTTACATTTAAATTAATCAAAGGTAAATAAAAATTTTTGTCTTCAGTCACACTAGCCACATTGAAGTGCTCAGTAACCACATGTGGATAGTAGCTATTGTATTGGACAGCACAGAGTATAGAATATTTTCATAAACATAAGAAAGGTCAATTGGACAACACCAGATAGACTCTAGAATGTTAGCACCATGAAGGTAGGAATTTGTTCAGTTCCCTGCTGAATCCCCAATACCGGCTAGAACAACAGTATCTGCCTCATAAGCACTCAATAAATATTGGTCGAATGTAGAGATGTGTCCCCAGTTAGTCTAGTAGGTCATGAGGGCAGGGACTATGTGTGACTCTAGCACTGCACATGGGAGCCCAGCATGACCCCCCCACTAATGTTGTGCTCAACAGGGGACAAGGAGCTGTGGAATGCCAGAGGTGGAACTGTGCTCACCTAACAGCATTTTTAGGAAAGAAACTGGCTGAAGGTGAAATACAGCTAAAAGGGCACTGCATTTCCATGTTCGGGCCCGCACCCCACCTCTCGCCCCACAGCTCATTGAGTATGGGATCTGGGTCACGTTGATAAAACTCCCTGAGCCTCACCGGGGAAAAGGGATTGCAGGGCCGACTTGGAAAGGTGAGGAGAGGGTAGAAATGCAAAGCCCCGGCGCAGGGCTTGGCACGTGATGGTCCCCAGCAGTTCTCCTCTTTCTGTCCCTTTCTGACTTCCTGCAGAGTTTCAAGGAGGGCTGTGCTGGGAAGGTGAGTCTGGAACTAAGTCAGGCTCTGGGGTGGAAGATGGGGGACCTGGCCACCTGTGACTGAGTACATTCCCCACCCAGAGCACATTGTGGACCCCTGGGGTCAGGCAAGACCTGGGACCCTCATCAATGCCTATGTCCAGGTCTGGCGCTCTCTGACGGTCTGCTGAAGGACTGGGCTCAAAGTCTCCTGCCCTAATACCAAAGGCCATGGAGGCCCTAGCAGGTCACCTCCCCCATCTGGGCCTTAGCCTCTTCCCCTTTCTGTGGAGTGGGTTCAACCACCATTATCCATCCTGTCCTGGGGCTGCTCTGACAATTAAACGAGATATATGAACATATAGGTACATGAACTGTCACCCAGAAGGCCAGAGAGGATATAAACCAGGGCAAAGAAGAGGTTGGTGCTGATAGCCTCTTGATAGCATTCAGATCCAGGTCCCCCTGGGACCCCAGCCTGGCCCACCCCACCTGCTTCTTCCTGGACAATGGCCTGTGATGGCAGATGGGAGAACATGTTGGGGAAGGGTGGAGTAGTGACCAAGGGGTTTGGGAAAGGCAGGGGGATAGAGAAGAGAAATGTGAGAGTCTGGGGACACAGGGTCCGGAATGGGAATGGAAGGGGGTGAAAGAAAGAGGGTGGGGTTATTGGGCGCCCGACTGGCTCAGATGGTACAGCATGAGGCTTCTTGATCACAGGGTCATGAGTTCGAGCCTCACGTTGAGCATAGAGTTTATTTAAGGGGAAGGGGGGGGTTGGGTTGGGGAAGAGGCCAGGACAAGATGGGAGCAAGGAATAAAAGAGGGTGGGCTGTGGGCGGGGGGGGGGGGCGGACACAGGAGAGCAGACTGCAGGAACCCAGCAGGCTCTCAATGTCTGTTGGATGACTAAAGGGATGAAGTGAAGGAAATGGATGGAGAATTCAGAACAGAAGGTTCAGCCTCACGTATCCTCCGCCATCAGGCTCCCACCCCCACCTGGATGCCCTTCCTCACCAGGAACACGCCATGTGCATACAAATGGATCCCCAGCTGGATGCCATTGACAATCTTCTCCCGGGCCCACTTGGGGATCCCGAAGTTGGCAATCAGGGCCATCACAGGAACCGCAAAGAACCTGAAGGGGAGGTACTGGGTCAGTAGAGACACTGCCCCTGCCCTCATCCCCACCCCATGGCCCCAGCTCCCCTGCCATGCACACAGACATGGAGCCCAGGTGGGTCCCAAACTGGAGAGAAGCCAGTGTGACCTTCAGAAGCCAGAGGTTAAAAGGGGGGCAGGAATCCCACTGGCCTGGGAAATTCTGGAAGGCAAAGACTAGGTTGAATTTAACTCAGTTCCACCCCACCCCAAATCCTGGCACCTGATAGGAAATCTAAAGATGTTTGGTGAATGAATTAACATAGGACAATAACAATTAAGGACTTACTGCATCTCACGTATATAAACTCATTAACTCTCACAATGACGCTATGAGGCAAGTGCAATTTCCATCCCCATTAAACAGGTAAGGAAACTGAGGCCGACAGAAGTTAATTTTTGCATGAGGTCACACAGCTTACAAGCTTTAGAACTGGGATCTGAACCCAGGCAGTCAGGCCCTACTGTACTGCTATGTTACGTTGAACGATAAAAAATTACAACTAGCTTTTATTGAACACTTACTATGTGCCTTACATATTCCCCGACGCATGCTCAAGAGAATCCTTTCTTTATGGGTAGGCAACCTGAGGCACCTTTTTTTTCTTTTCTTTTTTTAATTTGGGAAGATGACTTTTTTCCAGGTCACAAAGTGAGTAAATGGCAGACTCTGGGACAGCTGCCTGACTGAGGAGGGCCTGAGAAAGGGATAGCCGTTTCCAGGAAGCCCCCGGACCGGCAGAGAGGGACAGGCTGGGGGCCCAGCACGTCTCACCAGAGGGTGTAGGCAGCAAAGAAGGGCACATAGAAAGGCTGCTTCTCCGGGAAGTGGCGCAAGGAGATGAGCACGGCGTAGCAGAACCACACGTAAGCCGCAACCTGCAGCCCAATGAGCCCATAGCCCGCCGGCGACTCGTACGTGTACAGTACCTGGCCCGGGTCAAAGAACTGGACGCAAGGGAGAGGGTTCGTCATAGCTCTGACCCCCTGCCCTCCACACAGGGACCCCAGACCCCACCCCTGAGCACCCAGGGGGCAGAGATACTTGCTCAGAACAGAAGCAGCTGGAGAGCACAAAACAGAAACGGAAGCGCAGAGAGAAAGAGAATACATTTGCTACCAGGGGCCCAACATGGGGCGAGACACCTGCCATACGTAAGCTTTTCCATTTGCCTCAACCCGGTGAGTTAGGTCTTATTATCACCCCACTTCACAGAAGGGGAAACTGAGGCTAAGAGGGACACCTTTTGGCCAAAGTCAAAGCCAAGGTCATATAAAGCCTTAGGGGAGCCTCACTGGGATAGGTAAAACCCTCCTACTTTTCCAGAAGAGGAAACAGGCTTCAAGGGGGCGGGCATCACCCAAGGTCAGCCAGCTGGGGAGTGGGAGAGCCAGGGTGGAATCCAGGTCTGCGGGACTCCTGAACTCTCAGCCATGACGTTGAGCATAAATGTGACAGACAGTGAGAGACAGAGGGAGGAGGAAGAAGGCTCCTCAGAGATGGTGAAGAAGGGAGGCATGCACTCAGAGAGACAGATGGGCAGGCAGAAATCGCAGAGTGGGAGCGAGCGAGCCAGCAAGAGTGCGATGTGAAGAAGGGCTGGCAGACAGGTGGAGGAGGTGGCCAAAAGCCTTGGGGGAGGGGTGGCGGGGAGGCAAGGCCTGGGTAGTGGCGGGTGGCACTCACCTCGGCCTCATAGATAAGCAGCACCACGTGGGTAAGGGTGTACAGGGTCATGTAGACAGACAACTTCACGGAACCCGAGTGGCTGATGCGGCCCCTGGCAGCCGGCCATGAGGGGAGACAGCAGGGGTGGGGGCTGTCAGGGAGAAGCGGGCAGCCACCCCCCAGATCCACCCGAGTGCCCTGTTCCCTAGCCCAGCCACACCTCCCCCCAGCACTCCCTCCCGCCCCAGCCTGGGCACCGTGTCACCGTGAATCCCTTCCCCAGAAGGATGAGCATCAGCAGGAAGATGAGGAAGCTGGAGGAGAAGAGCAGCTTGGCTGTGAGAAGGGAGGAGAGGGTGTCTCAGACACAGTGCTCGGAGAGAGCCCGGGCACCCTTCCCCAGCCCACTTCGTTCTCACCCAAGATCTTCAGACTCCCGTTGCCAATGCCATCAGTGGCATACTGGCCCCAGTAGATGCAGAAAAACAGGAGGCTCAGGACTGAGGGGAGAACGGGCAGAGGGAGGAAAGGACAGAAACCGGCTTTGGGGCATCACGGTTCCCTAGCACTATGATCCAGATGGCCAAAACTCCTCCTTCATCCCCATCAGGACTCTAGACCATTTCTTCCCACTGATGTCTTCGGAGACTCTGGAGTCCAGGCCCCAGTCTCTCCTCTCCAGGACCCAGATGTCCAGGCCCACAGCCCCCTCCTCCCTCAGACCCGGGGGTCCAGTTCCCCAGCCCCTCCTCCCTCAGACCCGGGGGTCCAGGCCCCCAGCCCCCTCCTCCCTCAGACCCAGGGGTCCAGGCCCCCAGCCCCCTCCTCCCTCAGACCCAGGGATCCAGGCCCCCAGCCCCCTCCTCCCTCAGACCCAGGGGTCCAGGGCCCCAGCCCCCTCCTCCCTCAGACCCAGGGGTCCAGGCCCCCAGCCCCTCCTCCCTCAGACCCAGGTGTCTGGACCCTAGGCCCCTCCTCTGACAGAACTCAAAGTTGAGCTACTCCAAACCTCACCCTCCACTCCTGCTGCAGCCATGAACATTTTATAAGTTGTGTGGAGCAACTGACGACCTTTCAGCAAATCTAGAAAGTAGGCAGGGGAAGGGGGTTCACCGGCAGGAAGAGAGAGTAGCTCACCTCCCCCACCCCTGCCCCCCATAACTCCTAACCCCACCACTACCACCATGTGCTGGACTCACATCCAAAGTAACAGGAGAGGAAGAAGATGAGGATGAAGATGAGGAGGAAAGTCACATCTGTCTCCAGGATCCCTGCCGATTTGGTGGAAGGAGGAAATGGTTCAGTCCGGCTGGGGGTTCCTCACAAAGATCCTGGCTTCTGGGTCCCCATATGCTCACCGAACTCATCAGCCGAGAAATGCCGCGTCCAGAAGGACTTGCCGTTGGTGAGGACCATCTCGTACTCCAGCTGCAGCCCATCTCCCTGTGGAGAGTGTGGAGGCCTAAGGGGTGAGGGGGGGCCTGGGCAGGCAGGGGATCAGCAGGAAGGCCAGGAGGAGAAGGCCCGGGCGGCCGTCCCAGCCCCTTACCCCACACTTGCTGAGTGCGATGTACCACCACCTTTCGCGCACGGAGCGGAAGCTTCGGCCGCTGGAGCAGCTCAGGTAACGGGTTCCCTCCTCTGACACTACCTGGGGAGAAACAAGAAGAAGGCTGAAGCTTGTCTGTGCAGCCCCCAGGCCCTCGGCCTTCAGCACCTGCCCACTCCCCCAGACTGGGCCCATACCTGACAGCCCGACCAGGCGTACTGGGTGGTGAGGTTGATGACCTGGTTGTTCTCGGGCCTGATCACTGACTCCTTGGCCAGGCAGTCCTGGGGAAGGCAGGGCCATGGTCACCCCCTGGCCAGCCTCGACCTTCCCCCCTCTCCGCCCATACACCCTCCTCACAGCCTTCACCTTGTCCCCTGCCTTGTACACAGCTGGCCACTGGGATGGGTCGTCGAAATAGAGGAGAATGTTCTGACAGCACTTGGCCTGCAAACCCAGAGATTTTGAAGTTTGGGGGAGTGCAGAGAGCTGGGGTGGCCCTTGCCTTGGGAGGCCAAGGGAGTATCCAGCCTCAGCATAGAGACTAGTTAAGGAAGGCTCACCTCAGGGTATCGGAAACGGAAGTCCAGTCGGCCATAATCCGAAAGAAAGCAAAATCTCGTCAGGAACAGCCAGTCCTGAAAAAGGGGCCCAGTCCTGCTGAGTCCTTTGAAAACTCTCCTCAACTCCACGGGCCCCCAACTTTCCTTCCCTACCCTTGGGTACCTGGTTTCCCAAGAAGCATAAGAGGACCAGGTTACATCCCAAATTCTTCTGTGATCCCTTCGCTTTGGGGCCAGGATTCTTGCCTCAGAAGCCCCCCCACACCCCCTCAAGGTTCTTCTCCCCTCAAACACTTGTCCCATTTTCCGAGTGCCCTGAGAAAGATCCTGGAGGGCCAGATACCCACCCAGGCCACGTTCAGTCCCAGATACCATCTGACTGCCACCCCCCAGGGTTATCCACACACATGCCCCCCAGAGGGGTCCCAGAGACCATCTCATGCTGGGGCCCTCTCCGGGCCCTGAGCAGGAGCGTGAACTCAAGACTCTCCGCGGAGTGAAAAGTGCTGTCCCTTCAGCACCACCTCGGCGTCCCCCGCCCCCCCCCCCGCCCAACCCCCACCCCAAACTCCGACTCTCCCAACCGGGCCCTCCTCCCCGCCCAGCTCTGACCTCAATGTCCCTCCTACAACCCCCAAGTCTCTTCTCGAATCCACAGCCCCTCTCAGCCTCAACACTGACCCAGTCCCCCCACCCCCATAACCCCAGCCCCATTTCCCCCCCGCCGCCCCCCGCGGCTCCCAGGGACCGCCAGGGAAGGGCGGCAGGGGGCGGGGCGGCACCCTCCTCCCTCCCTTCCCTCGGATCCCAGGGGGCCCGGCGGGTGGCAGGGGAGGGCCCAGCGCGCTCACCTCCTTGGAGCTGAGGTTGCCCCGCACGTACTTGGCCCGGACGCGGGGGGGCAGTGGCAGGAGCAGGAGCAGCAGCGGCGGCAGCAGCAGGAGGCGCAGAGCGGGCGCTCGCGGGGGCTCCATTCCGCCCGCTACGGGCCCCGGCCCCGGCCCCAGCTCCGCTCCGACTCCCGCTCCGGCCGGGCGACGGCGGCGAGAGCGCGCGGGCCGGCCAGCGCGCGCCCCCGATTAAAGGGGCCGCCGGCCGCCGCGCTCCCCGCCCCCTCCTCCGGGATGGCCTGGCCTGCCGCCTTCCCAATCAGTGTGAGAGAGGACGCCTCTCCACCCCGCCCCAGCCTAAGTCCTCCCCTCTGAGAGTGTCCCTGACACCTCTGGCTCCCCGTGTCCTACACTGAACTCCCATTCCCCCAAGCCGTGCCGCCTCCTCCAGACTGCCAACTCGGGATGACCCCCCAAACCATAGACCCCAGCTCTGTCCTGACCTCCCCCGAATTTAGTCCCCAAACTGCTCTTTTGTTGCTCATCCCCGCCCCGCATGACAGCCATCCCCAGCTGTGTCCACCCAAGATCCTGTGGACTCTGTGAAGTGCCCACAGAGACACAGAGGTGGGAGAGGGAAAACCACTTGTCCTGGGTCACAAAACACAGAGATGGCACAACCCTGGGCCACAACCACTCCACTCCATCACCTGACCCTGTCCAGTCACTGCTCCCTGGGGTGTGAAACCGGCTTGCTGCCTCTCAGAAGAGGTGGTGTTGTGAGAAGTCCAGAGTAGACTGAAATCAACTACCTGGGTTCAAAACCCAACATCGCCACTTTCTCATTAGACCTCAGCCAAATCCTGTAATCTCCCAGTTCAGTCCCCTACCAGCTGGTTCCAACCTTATGGTTTCCCAGTGGGCAATGAGGATCCCTGGAAAGGCTTTAGAGAGTAGCGTCCAAGTCCCTCAGCTTCATTTTCCTGATCAGATTCCAACAAACATTTCTAGCTTCGTTCCTCCCCCTCCTCTGCAAAAAATGTGTTGCTCCTCAAAATATCATTTTAAAAAACTTTCTAAGCCAGGGGCCAAGCAGGAAACATAAGTGCATGAAACATTTCAGTGCGAGAGAGTGTGAGCCCTGTGAAAAGGCGGCCTCTGCTACTTGGCTTGAGCCAGTTGTTGCCAGAAGGGATAGTAGGTCTGCTGCCAGATCTTTTCTTTTTCTTTCTTTTTTTCTTTCTTTCTTTCTTTTCTCCTTCCTTCCTTCCTTCCTTCTTTCTTTCTTTTTCTTTCTTTTTTTTTCCAGAGAAGCCAGAAATGTGTTAGGCTTTTTTTGTTTGTTTTGCTTTTGTTTTAAAGCAAACTGATTTGTAATAGTAGGCAATTAATTCAAAAATGTAAACTATAGGGCGCCTGGGTGGCTCAGTCTGTTAAGCGACTGCCTTCGGCTCAGGTCATGATCCTGGAGTCCCGGGATCGAGTCCCGCATCGGGCTCCCTGCTCGGCAGGGAGTCTGCTTCTCCCTCTGACCCTCTTCCCTCTCGTGCTCTCTCTCATTCTCTCTCTCTCAAATAAATAAATAAAATCTTAAAAAAAAAAAAATGTAAACTATATCTTGGGCCAAAGTAAAAAGTCTGTGGGGCAGCTCCAGGCCTCATCTGCCACTCCTGTTGTGATCCTGCAAACACAGTTCCTGTGCCTGCTGGACCAGGAGCCCATCAAGGGCAGGGCCTGGACGTGACGTGACTCGCTCTAGGTCCCAGGACAGCCGAGGGATATGGACTATATGCACATACTGTCCCACAGAACAGCATTTCTAGGATTGCCTGAGATGGTTCTTTTCCTCCTCTACTAGTAAGTTTTTACTAATCTTAAAATGTGTAAAAGTCTACGTCTGCTCCTTTCTGAATAACTCCCTCATCACCAGGGCAGGATCATCACTCCCTCCTTGCACTCCCGGCACATAGTTGGCTTCAGTGGCTGAATGTGTGGGACTGACTAAAGCCCCAGGTTTCCCCAGCCCCCTGGCGCCTCAAACCCCAGGAAGGTGACAAGTGACAGTATCTTCCCCTCCCTCTTGGACCCAGAACTCAGAACAAAGCAAAGCTGCTGTCCTGGGTCAGCCACTCACTGAAAATCAAGAGGACCATGTAGAAGGTACTTTATTGAGGTGATTAGGAGTGCCCCCAGCCCAGCCTCAGCCCCCTCAGTACAGTCTCATGGGTGGAAAGGACCAGGCCTCTGGACTGCTCTGGGCCACCACCCAGGAGAGACTGGGCAGTGGGGCAGGGGGGCTGGGGCTCCAGTCCAGGGCAGAGGTTCTGGGCAACAAGGGTGATGGTGGCTGAGGCACGGGCTGTTGGGGCCCGACCCCCCAGGGCTGCGGAGGGGGCGGTGTGGCTACCAGCCAGATGCTTTTCAGCAGGTCAAAGGCTGTTGGGGGGCCCCAGGCTGCCCCGGATGGCGAAGGCAACAAGGGCAAGGGGGGTGGCCAGGGACCTTTTGGCGGTGCCAGGCTCACCCTGTGCACCATGGGAGTGCTGGAGGTGTGAGGCATGGCAAAGGTGAGCTCCTTTGTCCTCTGTTGCCTCCTCTGCCTCCCCTCCCCTGGGGCCGGCTCGGGGCTGTCGATCCAGGAGGGTGTCATTCTTCGGCTTTCAGGGCCCCCAGGCTTGGTCCCTGACACAAAGGAAAAAAGCATGGGGGACAGCTGAGCCAGAGCAGACAAGAAGGGGAGTACAGGGAGCAGGAGGCAGGCTCACCTGGTAAGGGTGGCTGGCAGCCACGGAGCACCACGGTGAGGTCGGGCACACAGCCATGGCAGGCCTGTAAGGTGTTCACAATGGCATCCCTGGCTTCTTGCACTAGGTTCCTCCTGGGGAAGGCCTGTGGCAGAATCAGCTGGCACTGCAGCTCCTCCAGCAGCTGCCCCAAGCCAGGGAGCTCTGGGGGACTGGGTGGGCCTGGGCCAGAGCCTCTAGGCTCCTGGTTCTCCTTGCCCCTTGACTGCGGGGCCGGTTCTTGGGCCCGCCTTGGGCTTGGGGAGGATTTGGTGGGCACTGAAGGGGTGCCTGGCTCCAGGGACTCACAGCTAAGCAGCCGTGCCACGTCCAGAGATTTCACCTCATGGTTGAAGAGACCCCGGTGCTCCCGGCTCAGCCGGCCCTGGGTTATGACCACAAGCTTGGGAGCAGTAGGGGCCACAGAGGAATCCTGACTGGTCACAGGAGGATCCTGACGGGTCAATGGCCGGCGGCTGCCCATCAGGGCCTTGTTGCGCTCCCGCCTGGTCTTCCGACGGCGGACACGACCAGGTTTCTCAGGCCTCTGGAAAGGCTGGGGGGCTGGCCCTCGGGGGTCCATAGTGTCCTGGAAGAGAAAGCTAGGATGGTCAACCATATGCAGGTAAGTCAGGGACTAAAAGTGAATGGTGAGAAGAGGAGATGGTTTGGGCTGAGGTGGAAATACTATTTACGGAGACGAGATGGGAGTAAGGTAGTGGGGAGGGAGCGACTGGCAAAGGCTTGGTCAGGTAAGGAGTCATAGGGGTTGGGTGGGGTCAAGGGAGTCATGGTCAATGGGAAGATTTGTCAGGGAATAGACAAAGGGCTACAGGGTACAGGGACGTGAGGAAACAGCTAAAAGATGGGGGATGGGGACAGGATCATGAGACCACAGGGATCTGGGGAACCAGAAAGGGATCGTGGACAGAGGAGAAATCTAGGGATAGAGGAGGTATTGCAGAATGCAGAAAGAGATGGCAGAGGGAGAAAGGCAGAAGAGAGAAACGGCAGAAAAGAAGTTGGAGAGGCTGAGAAGACCTCGGGAGAGCAGAAAGGGCAACGGCGGAGCTACCAGGAACTGGGGCCTAGTCACGGGAGCGAGGTGGCCTAGGGTAGGAGACCAGGCAAGGGTGGGCAGTTGAGGTTAGGGAGGGGGGTACGGTCGGTGGGGGCAGGGCGTGGAGCACCTCACCTTCTCCTGGACCAACGAACCCCGCCCCACACCCACCCCACGTGGCTGTGGGGTGCAGTGGCTTCTTTTCCGCGGTAACCCTAGCTCACGACGGACCGGAGTCTCTTCCGGGCCTCACGTTGGCCCTCCTGCGCACAACGCGCATGCGTGTGTCCCTCCCATGCCCTTTGGCTTCCTGCTCCAGCAACGTGGGCACGAGGCAAAGAGTGCCGGTTATAGTCCCGCCCATTCCAGCCTTACTTTCAGAAACCTCTTTCATTTGTCCTTGGACCCCACCCACCCACCAATTAGCTGTGAGGCCCACTGGGGCCCGCCCCCTTCCTGAATGCTGATTGGCTTAGATGTCTAATAGCGGACTTTCTCTCCGGAAAGTGCGAGGAGACGAGGCACAGGGGAAAAGGGCCATCGTAGTCTCCATTTGCTGCCGGTCCCCAATCAGTGTAGAGTCGTCATTCAGAAGCTGGATCTGGTGTTAGGACTCCCCAGGTTCAAATGCCCAAACTAGCATATTTGAGTTGTGTGACCTTGGACAAGTGTGTAACTGCTGAGACCCTCAGTTTCCTAATTTGTAAAATGGAGTTGGTAGTAGTATGAGCCAATATACCTAACCTGAAACAGCAATTGATTTGAATGAAATGAATGCCTCAAAGCTGTTTCTCGCTAAGCTTTGCTTCCAGAAGTGCTTCTCTACCTTTCTAATTGATCTATCTATCCTTAGTACCTCAGACTTTTTTTTTTAAGATGTATTTATCTATTTGAGAGAGAGCGAGCATGAGCAAGGGGAGGGGCAGGAGAGGGAGAGAGAATCCTCAAGCAGGCTCCCTGCTGAGTGTGAAGCCCGATGTAGGGCTTGATCCGAGGACCCTGAGAGCATGACTTGAGCTGAAATCAAGAGTCCGTAGCTTAACTGACTGAGCCACCCAGGCACTGTGCCCCCTCCTCAACCTTTAAAATCAAGCTATGACCAGAGTATTCCCCATGCCCTAATAAGCTATATATATTTCTTTAAGATTTTTTTAAATTTATTTATTTGACAGAGAGACAGCGAGAGAGGGAACACAAGCAGGGGGAGTGGGAGAGGGAGAAGCAGACTCCCCACTGAGCAGGGAGCCGGATGGGGGGCTCCATCCCAGGACCCTGGGATCATGACCTGAGCCGAAGGCAGATGCTTAACTGAGCCACCCAGGCACCCCCCCCTAATAAGCTGTATTACCTGTGTAATACTGCTTACCCAGTCTTCCTGATTTTTCAAAGCCTAACTCAAATACTAGTGGGAAACCCCTCACCCTCAGAGTCCTTCTCTTCCTCCCCCTCTACTTCTCTTAATCACAGCCTTGATCCTTCTCCCAGCTGTGTCTGATCTGTCTTCCCCAACACGCTGGGACAAGGCCAGGATCTGACCCATTCATTTAATATTCATTCAAGTTCTCGTGAGCAGCGATGGTACTTGGTACTATGAGTCAGGCCCTGTTCCAGGCCAGGGGATGGAGGCAAAACATTAACATGATAAATAAGACTATCTCAGTATCAACCTACCTAGAAAGAATGAATAGGTGGGCAGGTCCCATCTGGGAGTGGAGCTTCAGAAATATAACCAGGAAGTTTAGAGGGGTAGAGGAGGTCCCTGAGAACAGGAAGAGCTGGGAAGACTTGAGATTTGAGATTAATATGGGGTGTTGAGGGGCGACCTTAGGTGGCCTTGGCTATGGCTGTAGGTTTCAGAGCCCAGACACACCTGTGGGTTTAGGGAGGGGAATGGAGGCCACGGATCTGCAAGATGAGCTGGGCGGGAGGGGCGCCAGGCTGGACCTGGGCCTTGAAGCATCTCTAGTTTCCTTTCTCTTTCTGCACCTTCTGCTGCCCTCTTTGCAGCTGCCTGTGATGTATGTAATGCAAAGCTATGTAGTTTAGATCTTATGCCACAAACACTGGTGCTTTTGAGAGGGGGGCAGGGGTGGGGGCATGAGCAGGTAGGCTCACTAAAGTCCTGGTGCTGCCTTAAGCCTTACAACTGAGGCTCTTTTTTCACATTTTGCCATCTTCCTTTTTTCTCCCCACCTCGGTAGAAAATGGGAGCGTCCCCTCCTAGCCAGGTGCGTGCGAGCCACCCCCTCAAGCGATCCAGGAATGGACTCCTCCACTCATTCCCGTCCCCCCCACCACATGAATGAGACACACACACAGCTGGTGATCACACACACACACACACACACACACACACACACACACACACACCTGGTGATCCCGTCCCTCCACTCACTCCCCTCCCCCACCACGTGAATGAGACACACACAGCTGGTGATCTCACACACACACACACACACACACACCTGGTGATCCCGTCTCTCTCTCTCTCTCTCTCACACACACACACACACACACAGAAAAAGCTCTAGATTCCCCCTCCCCCACTCTCGGCCTTTCAGGTAGTTCGCCCCTCCCCCTGACACCGGTGTGGTCCTTTCTCCCTCCCCCACGGGTGCTGGATGGTCTCGCCTCCCCGTCCCCAGGTGCCCCGGTGCGCTAGCGGCCGCCGCCCGAGAGAGAGAGAGAGAGGGAGGGAGAGAGAGAGAGAGCGCGAGAGGGAGAGGGAGAGGGAGGCCCGGGCGGGAAGCGCTGGGCGAGTCCACTGCGCGGCCGCCGCGGGGGAAGCATGTGTTCCCGATTCCGCCTCCCCTTCGAAGTGAACGTTTCCGCTCCTGCAGAGGAGGCGGCGCCCGGGATCGGCCGTCGTCCCCGCTGGAGTGCGGGCGTCGGGACCGTCCATTGTTGCCGGGAAGGGAGGGGTGGGCGTGGCGAAGCCACCTCCTCGGCCAACTCTCCCGGGTCGGCCTCGCTCGCCCATCCTGCAGGAGCTGCGGCGCCAAGATGAGCGGAGAGGAGAATCCAGCCAGCAAGCCCACGCCGGTGCAGGACGTGCAGGGCGACGGACGCTGGATGTCCCTGGTGAGCGACCCGGCCCGCGATACTCAGGAGTCCGGGAGGGGCCTCAGGAGAGCAGCTGTGCGGCCCCGCTCTCTGTACATGATTAGGAAACCGGGCAGTCGGGTGGGTGCTGCCTAAGGGAGCGGAGCGGGGCGGGCCCAGGAGCGCGCGTGCCATTCACTCCCCCTTGTACGTCCCCAAAGCACCATCGGTTCGTGGCCGACAGCAAAGATAAGGAACCCGAAGTGGTCTTCATCGGGGACTCCTTGGTCCAGCTAATGCACCAGTGCGAGGTGAGGCCCGTCCCCGTCCCCCTGCCCCACCCGGGCCTGTGCCCTCACTGACACGCCTGGATCAGACCCCAGCCCAGACAGAGTATGAGGTTCCCGGAGTAGCCTCGGGCAGCACCCCACACCCCAAATCTTGGTGTAAGGGGCAACATTGTACTGAGAAGGAACTGTGTGACCAATCTTTGTCAGATTGAGGCTTTCTTGCGAGATTGCCTGAGGTGAGACTCTATTGTTGGCTTCAGGGAGTGCACAGCCCTACTGAATGGCCGCACAGCTGCAGCGTTTCCCCAGAGTGAAAAGTCCGCCGTAATAGCTCTCCACAAAGGGGGCTCAATTATGTTATCTTTCCACTGAGTGAGGTCAAACCGTAATGGCTTTCATCAACTGTAAGGCTAGTGGTTCAATGCGTGACTCAAGCCCAGTGGGTTTCCATAAAGTGAGTCTGGCTTCTGTGGGGCTCTGTGAAAGGGAGACTATACTAGGTTTGCATAAAGTGAGGTTTTGACCAGACTCCTTCCGTAAGACAGGGCTCTTCCGTGCTGACATTTGGTGCACGCTCAGAGGGCCGTGGTCCCTGCTGCCAACGCCCCTGTGCCCACACCACTTCTTGTCTACAGATCTGGCGGGAGCTCTTCTCTCCCCTGCACGCACTTAACTTTGGCATTGGCAATGATAGCACGCAACATGTGCTTTGGCGGCTGGAGAATGGAGAGCTGGAACACATCCGGCCCAAGGTGAGCGGAGCTTGGGTGGGCAGCGAAAGCACCCTAGGCCTCCCCCTTTACCACTGCTTCCTGCCTCTCTTTCCACAGATCGTGGTGGTCTGGGTGGGTACCAACAACCACGGGCACACAGCGGAGCAAGTGACTGGTGGCATCAAGGCCATTGTGCAACTGGTGAACCAACGGCAGCCCCAGGCCCGGGTCGTGGTGCTGGTGAGATGGTGGGAGGTCAGGGAAGAAAGAATGGCAGTGGTCCGGGACCCCCTCAGGTGCAGCCGCAGCAGGTTCTGGGCAGCATGGTGGCAGAGAAGTGGCTTTCAGGCAAAAGCTCACATCGAGGCTTGCTACACACCCAGCGGCTGTAGTTAAAGTCACGTTCAGGGACCAGTTAGCCTCTTTTGCCCAAGAAACTGCTGAAGGTTCTGGGGGTGTTGCAAAACTCAAAACAATTAGCCAGAAGTCGTCAGGCATTCCCAGGGTGGATCCAGGCTCCATCACTTCCGGCCAGAACCTTCCCTCCTCAGAAAGAGGGATTGACCCTTTGCCACGCTGTTGACATTTTTAGGACTGATACTTGGCAAGGGGCTGGCACCCAGAAGGTTCTTGCTGAACTGGAGTCTCAGACACGGTATCGGGAATCATCCTGCCAATCCCCCCCGCTTTCCCATCCCTAGTGTATTCCACAGGGTATTCACCACTCCTTGGTGAGGGTGAACGGTTTGGCCCAGAGCACAGGATACCCAGATGCCGGTAGGATGGCTCCTCACAACTCTTGGTGCCCTTCCTCAGGGCCTGCTTCCGAGGGGCCAGCACCCTAACCCACTTCGTGAGAAAAACCAACGGGTGAACGAGCTGGTCCGAGCAGCACTGGCTGGCCACCCACGGGCCCACTTCCTGGATGCCGACCCTGGCTTTGTGCACTCAGACGGTACCATAAGTCACCATGATATGTACGATTACCTGCATCTGAGCCGCCTGGGCTACACACCTGTCTGTCGGGCCCTGCACTCCCTGCTTCTGCGTCTGCTGGCCCAAGACCAGGGCCAGGGAGTCCCCCTGCCAGAGGCTGCACCCTAAGCATCCTCCTTCCCCGACATTAAATTCTCGTTCCTCAGTCTCCCGTTTCTTGCTTTATGGCCCAGCCCTTCTGGGTCCCTCCACCTCAGCTTTGACCTCTGTGACCCTGACGCTCTGGAGGGTGTCCTGTTTCTGCCTGAAGCAGGCATCTGCTGATCCATCAAGGCACTCTGGTTCTTACAGAATCTGGCAGGTTTCTACTATTGGGAACGCTGCACACAGGCACTGCCCATCAGTAAGACACTCGGCGAAACCAGTTTGTCAACGCCACCCTAGACCGTCGAGGTTAAGTAAGAATTCTGGGAACATAGTGACCCAGCAGTCAAAGCCCATCCGAAGCTGCCCTCCCCATTTTGCTGCAGATCCTCCCCTGGCTGGAACTTCTGGTGCTCTGGTCTTAGCTTAGATGCCACTTCCTGTAGAAGCTTCCTGACCCTCCCATCCCAAGCAGCCTTCCCTCTACACAGGGCATGGGTATTTGTCTCGCCAGAGGGGCACGGTCCTCAGGCTGGCCACAAGGGATGTGACCCGGGAGAAGCTCCAGTGGGCCTGGCTGCAGTGCTGGCTCGGGCCACGTGGGGGCAGCAGGAATCACCGAGAAGAGCACTGTCCCTTGCCCCGCACCACCGAGGCTCAGACCTCTCAGGTCCAGCTGGAACTTCAAGGGTGAACCGCCCTTCTTGTAGCACCTCACCTGACCCCTTCCCCAAACGGCCTCCTGTTGGATGGCTGTGAAAGAGAGTAGGCATAGTGAGCCCCAAGCACCAGGGCTGGAGAGAGGCTGCTCGGTCCACGGCGAGTCCGGGTCCTCGGCCCACAGTGTCGGGAGGGTGGGTCCTGGAATTGCGCCCCGCAGTGAGGTGCGGGGGGAGCATATAGCTAGTGTATAGCTCCTTGCCCATCTGGGGACAGGACCAGCACAACCCACACCCCATCTCCCTTGAGAGTGGGCAGCCACACAGGTGTGTTAAACAGCTTTAATTTCGGTCATTTCAGCTTCTCGGCACAGTAAGAAATATTGCACATGATCAACATGTTTTGTTCTGGGGACGGGGACAAGGGTAGGGGGAATCACCTTCTTAGAAAGTACAACCCAAGTTGGGAGGGCAGAGGGGGTGGGGAGAGAACCCTCCCCATGCCTGTGGCAAAGTGCAGGAGCCCCCACCCCAAACTAACCTGAGTCCAGCCCCTCTGGGGAAAAAAGGGGTGCATGAACTCCCCCCTACTCCACAGGCACCTCCCTGTGGCCCAAGGCCCGCACTACCCTCCAGCTTGTAGCCCTCACATGAGCCATTTTGCATAAAGTACAAGTGAAAAGGTCTGAAGGTAACACACTCCAGGTTATATACAGGGGCTCGGTGGAGGGAGACTGTGCCCCTGCTTCCCCTCAGCTGCCCCCCATCACAGGGAGAAAGCTGTGGGGGGAGGGGGGATAGACAGGAGGAGCAGGCCTCATTCCGCCCCAAACTAGAAAGGACGAAATGGCTTTAGTGGGGAGGACGTAACCATCCTGCCCCCCCATTCCTGCCACCTACATACTGTCCGTGTCCTGAGGGGGGTACTGTGGGTCCTGGGATCTTCTCAGACCCCTCACCTGCCTGTGGCAGCTGGGGAGGGGCCGGGGGGTGGGGGGGAGGGCTGCGGGGGCCCCTCCCAGCCAGGCTGTCCGGGACCCGGCTCTGGAGGTGGGGGCAGTGGCGGGGCAGCCGGAGCTGTGCCAGAGTCCGAGCCAGGTGAGGTGGGGTCAGGGCCCCCAGCAGGGCTGGGAGTGGGGACAGGGGCAGCAGCAGTGCCAGTGGGGGGCGGTCCGGGGAGGGGGGCCTCGGCTCCAGGGGGCTGCTCCGTGGGAGTGGCCGCCTGCATGATCTTCTGGCGCACCTCGCGGATCTTCAACTGCAGACAGACCTTGGAGGGGAAAATGTCTGCGTAGCGGGCCTGGAAGGCTGCCGTGGCCTGGGCTGGGGACAGAGGATGAGAGGAGGGTGAGAGGAGCAGGCAGGTCCTCTCCAAGTGCCTACCCAAGACGCTGAGCTAGGCTCACCTGATGGGAAGAAGCCATGGTCCTGGAAGAGCTGCATGACCAGGGCACGGCGCTGGTCCAGGGTGCGCCGCAGTGAGGAGTATGGCACCTTCTCGTACTCCAGTTCCCCGAGCACATCCTCGGCTTCCGTACCTGGGAGCAGCGCAGGCGGCATGGTCTGGTCAAGGGGCCTGCAGCAGCCTGCCTCCACCCCCCGCCTAAAGCGTCCTCCCAGCCCTCACCGAATTCTATTCCACAGCAGAGTTCCAAAGACAGCACCCGCCTCCGGACCCTATCAGGCTCCAGGCCCCACCCCCCCATCCCTGACCTGCCATCCCACCTCTCATCTGTAACCCCACTCCCTAGACCCCACCCTTCTTGCAGGTCCCGGGTCCCCACAGCTCCGCCTGCCTCGGCGCCGGCACCTGTGCGGTCAAAGGTGAAGATGTCCCCCTCGCACTTGGCACTCTTAGGGGTGTTGGGCTCGGAGCTGCAACTGGAGCGTCTCCTCATCTTGCGCTTGGGCGAGGTGGGGTCCTCGGGGGCTGAGTCCAGGTCTGGTCCAACGGGAAGCAAGCAGGCTCAGCAGTGGCGGCCCCAGTCTGTCCCCCGCCTTCCCCGGGTGCCCCACACTCGCCTACCGGTGGAGTTCTTCCTCTTCTTGCGGTAGGAGCCCAGGATGGCCCGGGGCGACGTGGCCAGAGACTGCAGGGTCGGCGAGGGCAGCACCTCCTCAGGCCGGAACTCAGGCAGCTCAGCAAAGCGCTCTTCGAAGTCCACCTCCGACAGGACCCTGCTGGAGAGCCGGCAGGGTCACCTCCCCCGTCCCAGACTGGAGCTGCCCCCCTCTCCTGCCAGCCCCGCACATGCTGCCGCAGACCCCAGCCCGTGCTCACTTGTCCACAGAGTCAAAGGTCTTCTTCAGGGGCGGGGGCCGCACCTTCACCTTCTTGCCGGCACCAGCGGCCTCCTTGCGCTCGGGGGTGTCCCCAGCTGCCCTCCCACTGCTGCCCTCACTGCTGCTGCCGCCGCCGCCGCCGCCGCTGCCGCCGCCACCGCCGCCGCCAGGGGCTGGGGCTGGAGCTGGCGCTGGGCTGGGAGGGGTGGGAGGCTCCCCGCGGCTCTCCAGACCCAGCCCTGGGACTCGCCAGTCTGAAGACGAGCCGGGGAATTTGCTGGCCTGGGGTAGGGATGGCAGAGAGACGGAGGACACTGGGTTCAGACTCACTGGTGCAAAAGCCAGAACAGCAAAGAGACAGAAGCTGACTGCCCCAGGTGTAGAGTCTTGAAAAAGACCCGGTCATACGGACAAGCAAGAGGAACAGAAGAGCCTCCTCCCCCCCCCCACCCCCCCCACCCCCCCGCCCCAGCCCCACAAACAAGGATACAGGTCAGACAGATGTGCGGGAAAGAGGGATGGAGCAGAAAGGCACACGGCGGACTGACGCACAGAGCCAGGCAGCAACAGGAGGCCCTGGGCCTGCTGTGCACTCACCATGCCCTCAGGGCCCTTGGTGCTTGTTCGCTCCTCAGCAGGTGGGGGCGGCGGGGGGCTGCTCCGGGCTGTGGGAGGCCAGGTCTCTGGGGGTGGTGGAGGGGCCGGTGTCGTAGGCTGCCCCTCGAGCTCAGATTCGGGGGTAGGGGGCTCCCGGGCTGGGCCAGGCTCCAAGGGCTGCCGGGCTGCAGGGCCTGACCGCCCAGGGGCACCTGCCTCAAAGGAACCCACGGGAATGCTGGCGATGGCCGCCTTCACTTTCTGGGGGGCCTTGGGGGTGGGCCGCTGGGCCTTGGGGGCCACTAAGCTGTAGGTCATGGAGCCTGCCGGTGGAGAGAAGAGCATTTGCTGAGCCAGGCCTGTCTGGAGCCCTTCTCCTGGGTCTCCCAACTCACCCCACCCTGGGATGGCCCGACACCCACCTGTGGCATTAGGGAAAGGGCTGGTGGGGGCCGGGGTGGCAGTGGCAGGGGCTGGTGGGCCCTTGGGCAGGATGGTGGCAGCAGGTGGGGTGGTGCTAGTGGCCACAGTGTAGACCAGGCCTGGGGGCGCCTGGGATGGCTGGGCCAGGGGTGCTGAGGAGGTGGGTGCAGGGCTGCCAGGGTAAAACGCCGTGATAACGGGACCTCCGGGGGCCGTGCAGGTGGGCGGCAGCTGGGGACTGGGCACGGGTGACACGCCCACCTGGCCAGGAGCCAGCAGCGGGGCTTGGCCTGCAGGGATGGAGACAGAAGAAGAGAGGCAGGGGCCCCAATTAGGGCCTGGGCCACCTCTGCACCACCCTGGGTCCCCATCTCTGCCTGCCACACTGCCCCTCACCTGAAAGTAGGGGCTGCACAAAGGCGGGTCCGCTGGGCCCCAGCGAGGTGAAGCCTAGGGCTACCGAGCTTGTGGGCCCATACGAGGTGACTGTTCCAGCCTGGCTGGACGTAGGGCTGGTGCCCAGGGGCAACGCGTGCCCACCCGCCGACTGCACGTAGGTGATTCTGCCGCAGGGAGAGGAAGGGGGAGGAGTGAGGTGAGCTGCCCACCCCCCCACCCCCAGGCCCTTCTCCGGGCTGGCCTCCAGGTGTGGGCTCAGCTGCCATTACCTGGTGGAGGAGGGTAGCAGGACCTTCTGAGGCTGCGAGGTGGGTCCAGAGAGTGTGGCTGGGCTGAGGGGCGGCACCAGGCCGCTGGGTGTGCTCACGGGCACCGGAGTCAGCTGGATGATCTGTGGGCAAGGGCACCCACAGGCTGGGGTGAGCTGGGGACTCAGGCTGGAGCAGGGGCAGACCCAGACCTAGAAAGGTGGGTCTCAGCGAAGACAAGGAACACAAAATTTGGAATCAAGACAGAAAGAAACAAAGAAAACAGCAAAGGGTGTTTCACACAAAGGAACAAGATGCAGATGCTGACGGCAGAATCGAGACGCGCACAGACATCGAAGCGCGCGGAAAGACACGATCCTAGAGACAAGGTTCCCGGAAGACAAATAAAAAGGGAAAAAAGCACGAGACCAAAGAAAAGGCAGACAGAAATCGTGGCACAGAAACCAACACCCAGGAGGGGAGGGAACGGGAAACAGGTGGAGCCAGGATGCCCTTACCTTGCTGGGTGGCTGGGCCCCATTCTGCACAGGTACCGAGAACGGCGGGCTCACCAGGGGCAGTGGCTGGCCAGCCCCTCCGCCCCGCACCGACATGCTAGGGGCCGCCAGGGGCACCAGGACCTTCCCAGGTAGCAGCTGGGCTGAGCCGCCCGGGGGTGGGGCCTGCACAGGAGAAACCGATTGGGCTGCAAGTGGAAAGAGGAGAAGTTGCCAGAGAGCCACAAGGGGCCTGGGGCCCCTCTCCCTCGCCGCCGCTGAACCCAGACCTCACCTTTGGGGGGCGGGGCGGAGGGTACAGATTGCAGGATGGGGATGCCAGGAGTGGGCGCGGTGGCCGCCAGAACCTTGCCGTTGGTGGAGGTGCCCGGTGGGAGGGTGAAACGGATGCTGGTGGTGGGTGCGGGGCCACCAGGAGCTGCTGCCTTGGTCCCAGGGGCTGGTGCTGGGGCAGGCGCCACCTGAAGCTGCTGGGGCAGCGTGGGCAGGATGTACTGCACCTGGGTGATTCCCCCAGCCTTGCCCAAGGCACCTGGCTGCAGGATGCCCAGGGGCACTGGCCCATTGGGGCCACTCCCAGCACCTGCTCCTGAGCCTGTGGTGGCCCCACTGCCAGGGGCCCCCTGGGCTATGAACTGAACAGCAGGGGGCGCCGGGGCCCCATAACCGGGTGTGCCCACCAGCAGGTTGGTGACTGTGGCAGGGGCCTTCCCCACAGTGCCCAGGAGGGGCCCAGCCACCAGATGTGGGGCCGGCGAGGTGGCTGCTGCCGACTTCTTGTCCGAATACACTAAGCTTACGCCCAGCGGGGAGCTCCCAGGTGCCCGGGACCCTGTGACCGGCTCAGTCCTGGCACCTGCTGTGTCATTTGGAGATGCCTCGGCCCGGCCAGCGGTGGGGAAGGGCTTAGAGGCGATGGGCACAGGAGTGCTACTGACAGGCCGCACCACGTTGGTGACCATGGTAGCAGCTGGGCGGGACAGGGGGGCTGCTGGGGCCCCATAGGCCAGTGATGGGGCTGGGGCCGGGGGCATGCGGGTTCCGCCGCCTTCCCGTTCCTCCTTATTTGGGGGCAGGACCAGCGTCTGCAGGACACTTCCTCCCCCGCCAGGAGGTGCCGCAATGACCGAGGGGCCCGGTGGCTCCAGGCCTCCCACACTTTCAGGTCTCTTGCGCCGGAAGGCAACAGGATCCGTTGGGAGGAACCGGGTGGCCTTGGAAGGTGTCACCGGACCCCCAGCCCCAGGAGGTGGGGGCCGTAGTGGGCCTTCCCTGCCGCCCTGCCCTGACTCCTGGGCCTTGAAGGTCCCTGAGCCCAGGGGGAAGGAGGTGGCGGCAGAGGCTGAGGAGGAGGCAGGTGAGGACGAGGAGGAGGAGGAGGATGGGGTGGGCCCGTAGCCTTTGCCAAAGGCTGGAGCTGGTGGATCCGGGGGCCCTGGGGGCTCAGGGTCCAGCGGTGGGCGGCAGTGGGTAAAGGAGGAACGGATCACAGGCGAGAACACCTTCCGGCCAAAGCCCTAGGTGGAAAGGAGGAGACGCAACCACATCAAGGGAGCCTGGACACCCACACCCTGCCCGTCCCTGTCCTGCCTGGCAGCAAGGCCAGCTAAAGGCCTCAATTCATCCAGGCTGTGACCCAATTCGCCATGGGGCGAGCAGCTTGCCCTCTTTGGGCCTTCATCTTCCTCTGTGGCAATGCGCACCAGAACAGCTATCTCCCCTTCCCAGGACCGTCACCAGACAGCGCCAATACCCCAGCTCTCACCTTGCTGCCCTCTGGGTCCTCCCCAGAGCTATCTCCGCTCTCGCTGTCAGTCACCCGCTCCTTGCACTTGAGGTCAATATCAGTGGCGCCAAAGCCGTCGTCAGCTGAGGGAGCGAACGGTATTGGCAAAAGGGCTGGGTGCAGGAGTGCCCGGCAGGGGCAGCACGGAGCCCGGGCTCTGGCCTCAGCCCCCTAAGCCAGCAGTAACTGTTGTCCAAGATCGCAGCCTAGGGTGCGACCACCTGCCCAGGAGAACCTAAGAACATGCAGGTACTACCACCTAACACTAGGCCCCATGGCCCGGCCATCCATGCCCCTGTGCTCCTGGTTTCCTGCCTGACCAGAAGCTTCCCAAGGGCAGGGCTGGGTTTACTCAGTAGGACCTGAGCTGAACATGCCTGCAATCTTAAACAAACATGCAAAACGATAAGAGCCTGAGTCCTAGATCAAATCTTTACCCACCCCCCCAAACCTTAGCCTACTGCTCTCTGGGCAGGATTCTGGGCCCTGCAACTGCTCACCAATGACATCATCGTCTCCCTCCTCCTCACAGATGACCATGCGTTCCTCGTCACTGGTCATGTCCTCACTGGCTGCACGCTGGGAACGGGAGGCCCGGGTGGGCAGCAGCGGGGGTCGCCCACTGGCCGCCAGGGCACCTCCCTCACTGGAGGCTGAGAAGGGGCCTGGAGCCCCATACTGGGTGGAAGTCTTTGGACCAGAATAGGATGCAGGGCCAGACACCATCTGCAGGGCAGGTACCGGGAGAGTTCAGCTGGGGCCATCACCTTGGGGCAGCCCTCCCTGCCCATCTCCCCTGCCCCCGGACCTGAGTCAGTTCCTGTAGTGCCTGGCTATCTACTTCCCCACCATCCAGGCTGTGGACCCCACTGTGGGAGAAGGCTCGGGGCCGGGCTGAGCCAGGTCCCCCCACTGCATGCAGACGCTCTGTTCCACAGGAGCCGCTCCCCGGAGCCTTGGTATCCGAGCTCAAGAGTGTCTGGGCTGCAACGGACAGGAGTTCCGAGGACACTGCAGAGTGTAAGGAGAGAGGTGTCACAGAGTCAAGAAGCCCCTTAGCGGCACCTAGACTGGCCAAGACATCCACAGATGTGTCTACGTACTGGAGAAGCAAAAGGAAATCTGAAACTCCCGGGCTACCTGGCAGAAGAGATACCAGCCACCAGCCCAGCATTTCCTAATGGATTGCTCCCCGGGAGGTAGGCCTTCTTGAGTATAGAAAGCTGAAAACAGGTAGTGTGGTGCTTACTAGCTAATAACCATGGGCCTGAGTCTCCATTCTCCTATCTCAGAGAGAAAGCAATCCCACCTTCAGAGAATTGCAGGCCCGTACCCACAGATCACTCTAAAAAAGCGCCTCAGAAAGGCGCTATGCACACCTACTGACGCTGTCAGTATATGCAGCCAATGAGGGGTTTCCAACTATGATTCTGGAAATCACCCAAGCTGGGGTTTAAGCTCTGGCTCTACCATTTACTAGTCTTCTATAACTTCCGACAAGTGATTTTTACCTGAGTCTCAGTCTCCTCATCTAAAAATGGGGGTATAGCTTTCAGAAGTAGAGGTTATACCCCTCTTGGTACCCAGCATGTACTACAAGCTCAGTAAATGACATGTGACAAGGAAACAACTGCCTGGAGACTCTACCTGTCTGGACCTCCCTGACTCCTTCATACAAAACAACTACCAGTACCTTTATGGCTAAAAGTCCTCAAATGAAATGAGAGAACAGACAGAGCCTTCTGGAGCAGGGGCTGAGCAAACAAGGGGGTAGCTGGCACCTCTCAGGGAGGAAGGGGGCAGGACGAGTCAACCAAGGAGCCGACCAACCTCCAGGGGCAGCGGCAGTCCCTGTCTCTGACATGCTCCGCTCCCGGGTCTCCTTGTGCCCGCCTGCCAGCCCCAGGCTCGTGGGCTTGGCCTCTGAGCTGGACTTCTTCCGGTCCTTGTTGCACCACTTCCAGTCTGGATGAGCCTTAAAGTGGGCCTCTTTCACCTGGCAGGAGAGAGAGAGGAGGGACCCTTCACTTACCACCCACCCCACCAGAGGAAGCTGGGGAGGAGCCAAGAGGAAGAGTCATTACCTGGAAGGCCAGGTCATGGTACTTCTGCTTCTCCTTGGGCCCCAGGGCATACCACCACTCGCCCAGGATCTTGCTGACGGTCCGGTTGTCCTGGTTGGGGTGACGCTGGTGGACCAGGGCCCGGTGCCGCTTGCTGAAGATCATGAAGGCGTTCATGGGCCGCCGGATATGGTCCTTCTCCCGCTGCAGCAGAGTGAGACGGTTAAAACCAGGAGAAGATTTGGGCAGCCACAGGGTGAGCTAGGGACAGGTAGAGATGAGGCACCTTGTTGGGGCTGCGTCCATCCTTCTCTGAAGAGGAGTCTCGTTCCTTTGGCAGCGCACTGAGGGACTGCGTCCGGCGTTTCCCGGGTGGCAGGGGCAACTGGATCTCAGGAGACATGATGGACAGGAAGCTGTGGTGGGAGTGGCAGGAAAAGTGAGGGCCACATCTCTGGCCCCACCCCCCCACCCCCCCGACGCCCAGTCCCAAACCTCATGGTACTCACGCATCATCATGGTCACTCTCTGTCTCGCTGTCCAGCCGGGGCTCTCCTGGAGGGCCAGGGGCCTCCTCCTCAGCAGTAGGAGGGGGACCCTTTCCAGGTTCCACCACCCCCAAAGTGTGGGGTGGTCCAGGCCCTGGGCTCTCAGGGCAGGTGGCTCCAGGGGGCCGCCCGGGATCAGCATTCCCTGTACCACCTGGTGGCTGCTCGTGAGCGACAGCCGCGGACTCAGCAGGTTCTGGGGGCAGAGGAGCAGGTCAGAGGGCTCTTGGGCTGCCCGGACCCTATCCCCATGCCTTCCATGGCCCCCCCACTCCTCACCTTTGCTCTGGGTGGAGGCCACTGGGTGGCTGGCAGGTTGCTGGGCCTCACTTGGCTGCACAGAGGGGTCGGGCTGGCTGGGGGCCAGAAAGGGGACTAAGGAGTGCCAGGGGAACACGGCAACAGAGCGAGGTTCCACATTTGTCCACACTGTGGGAAGAAGCCAGCTAAGCTATGCAGCAGGAGTCCCTGGCCTTGACCCCCAACTCAAGCTCTTTTCCACCCTGGATGAGGTGGCTCCACGCCTCCTTCACACCCCCTTCCACTATCCGAGAGCCTCATGGGCTTGTGCGTACAACATCACTCAGGAAACACTCCTCCCTGAAAGATTTCGAGGTTTATACAAAAGAAAACAGAAGCTGGGAAGGGAAATAGGCCTCACGCCCCATTCCCTCCCCCACCGCCACCAGCCCGGCCACCAGAGACCAGGCCAGAGGAATGACTGGCTCCTGTCACAAACCAGGCCATGTTCGACTGCCATCTCATACTCCCAAGGCCCCAAGACCTCAGCAGGGCTAGGAACCCTCCCCAGTCATGCCACATTTCCAGCACCCAGGTTGCTATCTGACATGGCCCCTCATCTTCACCTCGCACTCCCTTTCTCTCCCTTGAGGAGACCATGGCTTGGTTTCCCCTTCTCTTCCCTCTCCATTACCCACAGGGTGTGGGATCTTAAGTCTTTCTCCTTGCCTCCCTCCCTGTACCACAAACCCCAAGGAGCCAGACCCGCCTTTCCTGGGCTGGGCACAGGTGGCTCCAGCGTCTCCCCCCACCCCCTAAGAGAATCTACTGCCCACGAAGAGGTCTCCCAGCCCCGCTGCCTCTCAACCTTGGAGCTTATCCTGGGTGCAGCATCCATCCCCCTTGCCCAAAAAGGGGAGGGTGTGGTAAACTCCTTAGAAGAAAAGGCACAGACAATGGGGCAAACAAGGGAACTGTTATTAAGTCTATGCCCAAGGAAGACAAAAGTGCCAGGTGTTTTCTTGAAAATATGCACAGCAAGGCACTTCCCTCCCAGGGGGCCAGTCCCAGGGGTCCAACCTTCTGCCCCAGGAGCTGGGGGGTAGCAGGGTAAGCCCTGGGCTGGGACCCATTCCTGGCAGGACTCCTGGGGCAGGCCTAGCCTAGGAGTGGGCTGCCCTCTCACTGCTGGCTCCCTGGGGGAAGTGGAACCAGCTGAAGAGGCCCCTGCGAGGGAAGACGATGAAGAGAGAAGGGAAACGCCCTAGCCTTGGTCTCCATCATTCCAAGCCTCCCCCTGATCCAGATCAATCTGACCTGGGGTGACCCCTCTATGCCCTCAAAAGCCTGGACTAAGAAAGCTCTATAGGAGACATTGGCCTCGAGACCTAATTCTGCAAGGGGCTGACAAAAGAAAAAGTAGACATCAAGTCAACAGAACAGAAATAAGGAAGCCAGCACCAGAGGGGGTCTCAAGATGCTCTGAGGACCCTGTCCCCGATCCCTGGGACACTGGGGACCGCAAAAGCCTGCTCGGCCCTCCAACCCCAAGGATCTAGACCGGTCCCTCTCTTCACCAAGATCTTTCCCATCGGGCCTCCTCATCTGCTGGGTGGGGAAGAAGGGGACCAGCAGACAATGGGGGAAGAGTCCTTTGGTCCTGCCCCTCCTCAAGTCCTCCTCAGTGCACTCCCATCCAGGTTCTTGGGCCCCTCCGTCTCTGCCCAGCACACCACATACACTCCAGCCCATCACTCTGTTCTAAGCAAGCAGCGCCTCGCTCACTTCTCAAGCCCTGTTCTTAGCCCCACTACTCGATCACACTCCCTTCCCCCTCTCTTCCACACCTAAAGCCAGCAGGTCTCACGCTGCCCCTATCCTAATCCATGCTCCCAAGCCAGTTACTCTGCACACCTCACCTCCAATGACAACGGACCGTGCCACCCCATCACCCAAACACCACAGCTGTCCCCAGCTACTCCCCTCGCCTCTCTCCCATCACTCCCGCTACACTCCCACCTGCCGTCACTAACCGCTTGGCCCAGCTGAGCTCTGTAACTTTCCCGTCACCTCTGTACTCCGCCTCTATCACTCTCGTACTATACCCCTAACACCATTACGCCGCACTTAGCACCCCGACACCTTGACCCCTGCAGTCGCAGGGCCCAGGCACTACTGACCGAACATGCCGAGGCCACGGGAGGCCGCGCCGGACGCGGGCACCAGGGGCCTGTGGGCTGAGTACATGGTCCGGCGCGGGGGGGCCCGGCCGGGGCTCGCGCCTCCTCAGCGGCCGCCGCCACTCCGCCCGCCGCCGGCTCCTCGGCCGTCGCCGCTCGGGCCCGGGGGGAGCTGGAGGCCGTCGCCGCATGCCCCCCCCCCGCCGCCCCCCACCGGCCGCCCCACTCGGGGGGTCTCTGCCGGGCGCGCCTGCGCACAGCGCCGCCTGCCTCCCGCCGCCCGGGGGGCGGGGGAGGTCAGAGCGCGCCGGCCCCGCCCCGCCCCCCGGCGCGCGCGGGGGCCGTCACGGGGCGCGCGGCACAGGGGCCATCGGCGCCGCCCCCTCCCTCTCCCTCTCCCTCCTCCCGCGCGGTGCCTGGCGGGCGGGGCAGGCGGGGCGGGGCGCGGCGCGCGTGCGCGGGGGCGGCCCCCTCCCTTCTCCTCTCGCTGGCTCGCTCCCTCCCTCCCTCGCAGCTCCGGCGGGTAACGGCTCTGGCCCCGCGCGCCCCGGCTGCCGGTGCCGCCGCCCCGCCTTTCCGGGCTCCGGGCCCGCGGCTCAGCGCCGGGTCGACCTTCGGCTCCGGGCGGGCAGACGGACAAGCGTGCGTGCGTCCGTGCGCTCCGAGCGAGCCCCGCGCAGAGCCACCGCCGCCTCCCCGCCCCGCCACTACTACGCGCTCCCCTCCCCCCGCCGCACCTCCCCCCGCCCCTTCCCCGCTTCCCCCGCGGCCTTCCGCGCAAGCCCGGCCCCCCGCGCGTGAGTCCATTGGCTGCCGCCGCCGCGCGCGGGTCAGGCCCCGCCGCGCCCGCCCCCATTGGCCGCCCCGGGGGAACGTCAGTCATATGCAAATAGGGGAAGGGCGGGGCGGGCTCCGGTTGGCCCCAAGCCGGCCCGGGGCGGGACCGCGGGAGGAGGGTGGCAGGGAGGGCGCACTGCAGTAAAGGCAGCGAGCCAGAGGGGCGGTTCGCGGCACCGCGCTGCGGAGGCCCCGGGGTTGTGTGTGGTGCTACGTGTGTCCAGTCCACGCGAGGAACACGCTCACGCGCGGCTTGGCCCACCTCCCTCACGCCCGCCTGAGCGCGCACGGCTCCGCAGGGCAGACGAACTGCGCGGTAGGGCTACGCGAGCCACCCCGAGCCCTCACCAACGCTAACGCCAGCCGACTCTTCCCCCACCACACACACTCACACACACTCACACACACACACACACACCCTTCTCACAGACAGACTTTTCCTGCCACACCCATTATTTCATACACACCCCACCGTCACATGCACCCTTTGGCCTTACACTCACACTGTCACACACGAAGTCACACACCTTGAACACCTGCTCACATGCATGTACTACCTCCCACACTCCTGGTCCATCACTCCCCACCCATCATCATACACACTCGTTCTCACCCATCCTCCACATCACCCATTTCATGCACGCCTTGTCATACATGCTTCACCAACACATAATCTCATTGCCAGCCCACATGAATCATCATACAAACAACATATCAAACAGGCAGCATTATCTCACACATCTCATCACAACCGCTGCTTGTCCATCACACACACACACACACACACACACCCACATCCCTCCCACACAACCACACACACTCTTCCATCTTCACACACTCTCATGGGGCCTTCCTGGCACCTCCCATCCCCAACACAGGCTAACTCTTACAGATGCCATTGTACTGACCCCCGCACACTATATAAGCTTACCCCAGTGAGCACTACTTCAGTACCCTGGCCCCCCAGGAATACAGAGCGCCATGGCCATTCACTGGCCTGACACTTAGCAGCCACCTGGGACCCCCTACCTCACAGTATAATGCGGTGGGGGGCGGGGGGGGGCACAGAGCACCACTGTGGGCTGGCCCTACCACTCTAGGCTGGGAGCCACCCCTTCCAGAAAGGGGCCAGGAGGCAGAAAGGAAACAAACACAGGCTTCAGCGTGCTGGGAGCTTATATGTATTATACTGCTCATTGAATCCTCACAGCCACTCAGGGAGGTACACTTTATTATGCCCATTGTTCAGATGAGAAAATGAGACTCAGAGAAACTGAATAAATTGTGCAAGATCATGCCTCCAGAACGTAACACCCCAGTGCTCCAACTCAGCTGCTCTTTCCACTACTGAAAATTTAACCTCGGGGTGGACCCAGGCAGACACTCCCAGACGTCCAGGAATATGGTCAGACAGTGATACAGAAAGAACTACAGAAAGGCCAGAGAGCACACACAGAGACACATGCAAAGGTCTGGGGCCCACCAGGGAGAGAGGCAGAGGCCTTGGATCACCCAAGATGGGCCCTGGGGTCACATCCAGTAGAGGCAGAGGCCTGGGGTCACACCCCGGGCAGGTTTTAAAGGTTGCACAAGCCCAGATGGACAAAGAGTGGGCTCCTACACAGGTGGAGTCAGTGACAAGCACAAACAAATCCCTTTCCCAGCCTATTCCATCCACTGACAGAGCCGAAGGCATGGAAAGGGGACAGAAACCTGTAATCTGGGCCCAGAGGGGAAGGGAAGGTCCATAGCCCTCTGACCTCCAGAGAGTGCAGGGCCAGACACTTGGCTGTGAGCCTGGAGGGGGCCACTGGAGGGACTATTAGGTGACTGCCCCCTCCTCCCTATGCAGCCCCAGACTCAGACCCTCCATTACCTCACTGCCCCAGGGACTGCAATGTGAGGCAGAAATCAAGGCTGAAATCAATGTGGCCCGCTATCTCCCCACCACTGCCCCCTCCTCTCCCCACCGGTGAGTCACCTACTGGCAAGTTAACCCCTTCCCTACTACAATGCAGCCCAGGACAGAGCTCGGAGCAACATTGCCCCCAGCTCCCCCACTTCTGTGGGGTGAGAAAAAGAGCTAGGCCTGGCACAGCAGGGAAAGAGGGCCCCACACATCTGGGAGGGTTGCACATCTGGTAGAAGACACAGTGCCCACATAGGAGGGATGGGAAGAGGCCCCTTACAGGGTAGGGTACAGCCAAGTGGGGACCCAGCCTGGCAGGGAGGGGCCGGAATCCGGGTGGGAAGGGCCCCCCTGCCCTGGGCACTGGGCCAGCCCTATACTTAGCTTCCATTGTTCAGAGTGGAGCAACCCTGGGTGGGGGTGATTAGAAGAGGGAGCAGGTCCTAACCCCAGACAGCTCCATCTCTCCAGCCATCCTCAACCCTAACTGGGGCCTCCCTAATTGGAAAAGGCTGAGGGGGTTTCCCAAGCCGGGGCCCCAGTCCCATCTGAGAGGTGGTGCAACACCATCTTTCACTCAAGGCAGGTACCTGACGGAACTATGGTGCAGCCACCCCCTGCACCACCCCATCACCAATTCCCCAAAAGGTCTGGCGCCAAACATCGCCGGAAGCACTACCCCACCCCCAGCCCGGGGACAGGGAGCCCAGACAGAGACACCAACTGCCACCCAGGGTGGCACAGGCTGAGGCCTGCCCAGAGGCCTGGGGCGTACAGCCAGGGATGCTGACAGACTGAGGGACAGGCAGACACACTCTGAACTCACGGGCCCATTTATTGAGCCCAAGAGGCACCGCGCCCCTGTCGCCCGCGGCTCCCCACCCAGCTCTACAGGCCCGGGTCCCCGCCTTGGCTCACCACCCCGGTGTCCCCAGCTCCCCTCACCCGCTCTCCACATACACACCCACCCACCCCGGGCGGCGTCGGCGACGGCCAGGGTTGCCTGGGGAACGAGCCCAGGATTGGGCTGTGAGGCTCGGGAGGGATGGGGGCCTAAAAATAGCGCCGGGGTGAGTCAGTGTGAGTGGGGCTGGGGTAGGCAGGGGGACTAGGAGGGAAAGAGGCAGCCGAGAGGTGTGGGGGAGGGTCCCCAGGGATTGGGAGACGGACGGGATAGGACGGAGGAGGGGGAATGTGGGTTTGGGGGTGGAAAGGGGCGGGGGTGGGGTGGGGGAATGTACAGGCACCCGAGCTTGAGAGGGCTGGTCGGCGCGGAGTGAGGGAGGCGCCCCCACCCGGGCGGAGGAGGGGGCGCCGCCCTGCGTTCTCCAACCCTCCCCGCGCTCACGAGATTTTCCACTCGCCGCCTGGCCCCCAGCCAGCCCCCGGCGGGCCCCACAAAGCCGCTTTGTGCTGGGAGGGCGGGCGGGCGCCCGGCCGGCCTGACACCCACGCGGGCCGCGGCGGGGCACGGGCCAGCTGGCACCCGAGCTGTCTGCGGGGGGGCCCCCCCACCCAGCCCGAGGGCGCGGCCGCTTAAGGGTTAATGGCGCAACGGCGTGGGGGGGGTGGTCTCGGCCAATCAGCGCCGGGAGGCGCGTAGGCGGCCAATGGGAAAGACGGAGGCCCGACGCTCAGGGCCTACCCCTGGGGCGCGGGAATCCGCGCCCCTCGGTACGGACCGGGGCTGGGCGCGGCCCTCAGGGTACCGGTCCGGATCTGCAAAGCCCCGGGTGCACCCTGTTTCCCCGGCTGCTTCGCAAGAAAAAGGTTCAGAGGGGGACAGGCTCTTGCAATCAAGAGGTGGCAGGGTCGGGATTTGAACCCAGGTCTGCCTGGCCTCACAATCAGCTTTTCTGCGGAAACAGGGAGACGGGGGTTCCCTGGCCCAGGCCCCCGTGGGGAGCGGGAACAGGGGACGGGGTGCGGGCGGAGGAGGCGGCGCGGCGGGCTAGGGTCCAGCCGCCTGCGGTGCAGCCGCTGCCGCCGGTGGTAATGGGAGCCAGACGCCGTCGCCGCCGCTAATGCGCCTCCCTCCCGGCCACTAATGGAGCCATTAATGCCCGGGCGCCGGGGGCTCCGGGCCGCCGCAACCCCCCCCCCCCGCCCACCGCCTCGCGCATGCGCCCGCCGGACGCCGCCGCGCCGCCGCCGCCGCCAGGAGGCAGCCTGACCCCTTGCAGCTCCTGGTGCTGGGGTCTCTTCTGCGAAGTCCTTAAGACTGACTCCCGCTACCTCAAAAACGGCCCTTCTCTTTTCTCTCCTGGGCAGGTCATCCTCTTCTTCCCAGCCTAGGCCTCCTCCCTCTCCAGGAGAGTCTCCAGAGATCTCTGACATCCAAATCTAACCTTTTCCCTCTCCTGCTCTAAACTTTTGCCTCTTCACCCACCGGCATTCAAGCTGGCTTGGCTAGAACTGCTCCTTGGCACGCTTCTGCCAATCCTGGGCTCTAGTATCAGCTCCAGCTTCCACTAAGCCACTGAGAGGTCATGCACTTTGACCCCTCCTGGCCTTTGTTGCTGTGGCTGCCTTGGCCAGGAACACCCCTTTCTTTCACTCTCCCGAAATCCACTCATTCCTCATGCTTCAGTTCAAATGTCACTTCCACTGAGCAGCATACCTGTACCTCCCTCATCACCCTGCATCGAGCCAGAGTTGTCTCTGTCCTCTGGCTTCCCCAGACTCTGTACCTCCCTCTGCTCATCCTTGCCTGTGCCTGCTTCCAGGTCTGCCTTGCCCACCCACTTCCCCCAGGGCTGCTCAGCCTGGGCCTGGGAGAGATGAGGAGGGACTTCTGGCGGGAGAGAAGGGGTTCACCGTTTGAGACAAAACAGGAACTCTGGTGGGCAGAATCTGGATTTGGGGAGTGAGGAGAACCTAGGCCCCTCTTTGGGCCTTATTTTCCCCACCTGGCCAAGCACGGTCTCTGAAGTCCTACTACATGTGGGACTCCATTACATGGAGCTGGCACCAAACGTGTCTCCTGCAAGGCACTGAGGGGGTAGTTGGGGTGATCTGGGTCATGCCCTCTAGCAGGTGGGTGGGCACAGGAGCTGCCTTCCTGTTGTTCCCCTACAGCCGGATCTCCTAGCTTTGCCCATGCAGCCCCCGCCTTCCTGCCTGACTTGGGAACAGGTGCTTGGATGTAGATGGCTTCTGACACCTCTCAGCACGTTTCAGGGACAGTGGTGGGCAGTTAATTTGTCAAGGAACAAGGGGCTCCCAGGCCTGTACAACCTCCCACCACTCCCCAAGAAGGGGACTGAGGGACCTAGTGCTTAGCAACTGTCCACTGATTCAAAGGGATGGAGCACCTGATGTGCACAGGGTGGAGGTGAGGGGCTAGGAGGCGGGCAGCAAGTCTGTCTGAGGAGGGGGAGGAGGGCCAGGGAAGGCCCAGAGACACAGGATCCCAAGATAGGGGGCCAAAACAGAAGAGAGGTGGGATGAAAGCTTAGGCAAGGACTGATGTCTAGGGAGGGACAAACCAAGAAAGATATAGAGAGGCAGACAGAGAGAGAGAGAGACAAAAGTCCAGAGAGAGAGACTCAGGCCCAGAAATAGAGACCTAGACAGACAGATGCAGGGACCCAAGGGAGAAACAGAGAGAGACACAGGGGCTCAAAGGCAGGCAGACCGAGGCCGCGGAGAGGGGGCACTGCCTGTCAGTACAGGGAAGCCAGGCGGAAGCTGGGAGCTGGAAAGGAGGCCGTGCCAGGAATGGGGCTGAGACATCTGGCCTCCTGGGCTGGGGCTGCAGGCCCTGGGGCAGCTTCCTCTCCTGGGGAGCAGGCGGGAAGAGTCAGAGGGAGGTGGCAGTGGCAGCTGGCTGGCCCGGCCATGCACAGAATGTGGAGAATGCCGGCCGCCTGCCCCAGCACGTCCCCCAGCGGAAGCAAATGCCTGGCGGGGGGCAGGAGCAGACGAGCTGTCCCAGGCCGCCCCCTCACACCTGCTGCCCTGAGTGAGGGTCAGGCCTTGGCATGAGCGGGCAGAAAGGGACAAGACCACGGCCTCACTATGCCACTGGGCAGGATCTGCCCTACCTGGGCCTCAGAGGCAGAAGGCCCCAGGGTGCCTGCCTCCCAAGGGCTTGGGGAGGCCTCTGGGAGAAGAACAAAAGGACCTGCTGGCTGGGAATCTGAGGGCAGCCGGGATACCTCAGCATGGGTGTTGTTAGGGAGGCGCTGCTCAGAACCGCCAGGACAGGCACCGGACAAGTTCTGACGACCAGACAGCCTGCAGCCTCCCTTCCCTGAACCTCAGGCCCCACCCCCCACCCCCCAAACCGGAGCTGATAATCCCTACTGCATAGCATCAGGTGGATTCCATGAGATGGCCCCACACCTGGGGCTGGGCACGTGGTAAATGCTTAACAAAAGACGGGTTACTATTACTGTTACCGTCGTTATCGAGAGTACTTAAGGGCCTGGCCTCTGGAGTTAGACAGCCTGGGTTCAAATCCTGGCTCTCCCTCTTCCTAGCTGGGTGACTTTGGGCAAGTCACTTAACCTCTTGGGGTGCGGTTTCCCCCTCTGAACACTGGAAATCCTAATGGTGCTGGCCTCCTGGGGTGTTGTGAGGATTCGGTGAGTAAACGCTCAGGCGGCGCTTACAGAGCCGTGTACCGCGCACACACACGGGCGGTGCTCCAGAAATTAGGACTGCTGTAGCTTCCGGCAGTGAGAGACCCAGGATCTGGAGATTGGGAGACCTGGTTCAAGGCCCAGTCCTGACCCTCCCTGGCTGGGTGACCTCAATCAGGACTCTTCTTCTGTCGCTTTTCCTCATCAGGAAAATGGTGGCAGGTACCCCTGTTGGGTGAGCCCTGGTAGGCCTCGGGTCACCCGCATTGGTGCCATCCTCCTCCAAGCGCCAGCAGCGACGGTCACGTGACATAATGCTATGAAGGCAATGTCGGGGGCTGTAGGCATGTGGGGTGGGGGCAGAGGAGGACAGTTCTCGATGGGGTCCTTCTGCTTCACTTTCTTCATCTGGCTAAGGACAGAAATCCCTGCTGTGCCCCTCTCTGTGGAATTTTGCTCCTATCAACTATACTAACAAATGTAAAAGATGCTGGGGGCCCGGCAAAAAACACAACTCACAACCTCAGCATATAAGTCTGAGAGGCAAGCACAGCCCCTGTGTCCCTGTGTCCTGGATCTGGGCTGGAGCTCCGTAAGGTCAGGGCCTGGGCTCCCTCCTGCCACAGTCTCTGCCCCAGTCCCAGCTCCCACCCAGATCCCCACCTCCTGAGATCCGGTCTCCTTCCTCCCTGGTCTCCCTGTCTCTGGTCTCAGGCACAGCAACTCACCCTCCACAGTACAAGTGTGGGTCAGATCAGCTCAAAGCCTTCCATGGCTCCCTAATGCCCTCAAGATAAAGTTCCCAAGTCTCCTGAGGGCCCTCAGGGATCTAACCCTTGCTCATCAATACAGCCGCACATTCCCACACTCGCCCATCATCTAGAGCCCTTGATTTTGCAGATTCCACTTCCTTCAACTACCTACTTTGGCCTCGAGGCCTTTGCCCAAGCTCTTCCCTCCACCTGACGGCCCTCCTGCCAGCCTACCCAGGCCCGCTTCTGCACACCCCGCACATCTCACTTTAGAGACCCTGGCCCCTGCTCCAAGAAGCCCTCCCTGACTCCCCCCTACCCCCCCGCCTCCTGGGCTTCCCCCATCCCAGCCCGGACTGCTCCGGATGCTCACTGTCTGGGGACAGATCTGTCTATCCCAGGACTGTGAGCCCTGTGAGGGTAGGGCTGTGTCCTCAGCACCAACTAGCAAAGAGTCAGGGTACTCAGTCAACAGTGGATTAATAAATGAAGAAGAAAAAGGTGCTAGGGAAGGAGCTGGTGACTGGTCGCCCTCCCTGACAGTTGCTCTGACAAGGCCCAACCTGGCCTGGCCTCTGGCTCTCCCGGCCTCCGGCCTCAGCCCTCTGGACATAACAGCTTCCCTCAGCTGTGCTCCTTCTGGCCTCCTAGGAGGCTCTTCCAGCCCAAGGTTGCTGGTTCCAACTCATCCTTCAACTCTTGGCTTACACGCCCTTTCCTGAGGGCAGCCAGACTGGATTTCACACCTGGAGGCCTGCCCAGCACACCCCCAGCTCCCCTCCACGGCACTGACTGCACCTGTGGTATTTACTGGGCACAGGCGTGAGGTGAGCGCTCCAGTCCCGATCCTGCCACCCCGAGGCAGAAGGCGCCGTTGGAGCCTCCATCTTCCCATCTGCGACCCGGCACTGTGGCCCAGCGGGGACGAGCCAGCCTGCCTGGCTTTGCAGGCTGGCTCCAGGATTTACTAGCCGTGGGATCCAGGGCAAGTTACTAACCTGGCCTCAGTTGCCTTTAAATGAGCATAATCCTAGCCCCTGCCTGTTAGGTTCATGGAGACGAAATGAGCGGATATTTCCAAAGGGCTGAGAACAGGCCCTGGGTACAGTACGGGGTGTGTCTCAGGGTTCCGCGAGGTAACGCACACGATGCTTATTATCATGGTGATGCCCCCACCGGCCCTCCAAACACGGCAGCTGTCATCACGATTATCAACTCTGTTCCTCTGTTACCCCATCAGGATGGTGGGGGCCTGGCTTCCGAAGCTCAGGAAAGGTCTGCTGACTGACAGAGCGCTTGAGAGTGCATTCCCAACAGGAGGTCTCTGGAAACACTGCACTCAGCCTTCCAAGTCCAGTCCCTTGCCTGGCATGTGAATTCCCGCTGAAACATCTATGCAGAGGGGAGGCTAATCTCCCCTTGAGCCCCTCCCAAGGTGGGGAGCTTCACCTCTCTCGAGAGCCAGTTTGCAAGTGGCCCCGTCCCACATGAGCCCTCACCCAGCCATTCCACCGTCTCTTACCTGTCCCAGGTCGGCCCATGATGACTTCCTTTTTGGGGGCAGGATGGCTGGTGTAGCTGCTGGGCACCAGGACGGGCAATAGGGCAGCAGGTGAGGGGTGGAAGGCCACCGGCTGGAAGGGTGAAGAAGCCAGGCCGAAGGTGGGCATCGGCTGGGCCACGGCAGTCGGCGCGGCTGGAGGCACGGTGATGGGCACGGGGGCTGGCAGAGGTGGGGGCAGGCCAGGCTTCCCACTGGCCACCCCAGGGGGCACTGGGGTCTCTCGGCAGCCCCGCCCAGGTCCCACTGCCCGCGCCTCGCCAGCAGTGCTCACCTCCCCAGGGAATTTGGAGGGCAGCGGCACGTCGGGGTTGCGAACAATGACGGGTGAGTCCCGCTGCACAGCAGGAACCCTGCGCACAGAGGGCCCAGGGTCCGAGGTCAGGCCAGCAGGCGGGGGCAACAGCAGCAATGGCGAGGGCTGGCGGGAGCGGGAGAAGGGCACGGCGGGTGACACAGCCCGGAAGCCAGCCGGTGTGGAGGGTGTAGGCGTGTGGGACACCGAGTCCACACCGGAGTCTAGGCTGTCGCTCTTGGGGAAGTCCGGGGTGGCTCCTCCGCCGCCCGCACCGGGCGCCCCCAAGGCCCCTGGGTGGGGCAGCAGCTCTGTCTTCCTCCGCCCGGGGCTGATGGGCACGGTGAAGGTCAGGTTGGTCTGGAAGGTGGGTAGGATGCCAGAAGAGTGGCGCTCTCTGGGGGCAGGCGGCGGTGGGTGGGGGCCCAGGTCCGGTGGTGTCAGCACGCCCCCCTTCGGGGTGCTGGCGCTCAGGTGGCGGCTGCGAACGGCAGTGCGTTGGATGACTGGTGAGGCGTTGATGGGGCTGAAGTTGGCGGGGCGGAAACCAAAGAGCGGCGAGGGGGAGGGCGATGGGGCCGGTGAGAAGGGCGACTGCGTGGACACGGGAGAGAAGGAGGGCGTGCCAGAGCGAGAGCTGCCCAACGACACCAGCATCACGGCCGCCTCACACTCATCGAACTCAAAGCGCGACAGGTCAGCAGGAGCCACCAGGCGTGGGCGCGAGTCCCCGCGGGCCGCCACGCTGCTGGCCTCACTGTCCCGCGATGTTTCGTCACCCCAGTCAAACTCGGTGCTGCCCTCACGCGCCGCCACGCCCGCCGGCCGCCCGGCCCCACCAGGGCCACTGTCCGCCAGGCCCTCCATCTCCTTGGTTCGCATGGACAGGTGGCGCGAGCAGTAGCCCCGCCGCTGCGACTCCTTCATGCAGCCGTCTCGGGAGCACAGCCGGCGCCACTGCTTGCCATTGAATTTCTTGCGGATTCCGTTGGGCGTGCAGACCACGTCCCCCTTCTTATACTTCTGCTGGGCGGCTGTCAGTGGCGTGCGGGCCCGGGCGGCTGGCGCAGCCCCCTTCTCCAGAGAGGCCACGCTGCTGCTCCGGCTGCCAGCCTGACTCCCCTCCTGGCACGGCGACGGCTGCTCGCCAGGGCGGCCGGGGCCCGCGAAAGCTGGGGACTTGGGCGGGGGAGACAGGAGCTGGGGCGGGGGCAGTGGGAGCAGGGCCGGGGTGCCCAGGGCTGGCGGGTGCTTCTCCTCGCCCTCCTCACAAGTCCCCAGGTTGCCACCAAAGCTGATCTTCGACACCTCCGCATCCTCAGGCTGCTTGGGGTCCAGGGCAGTAGGGCAGGGGGGCAGGACACCCCCTGGCTCAGCCTGCTCCTCTTCGGGGCCCACAGGGGGCTTCCTTGGCAGCGCCTCAGGTTCCCAGGGGGGCCGCAGCAGGCGCAAGCTGGAGCGAGCCACCCACACGGCCTCCTCGGGCTCACGGTGTGGCAGCTGTGGGGGCTGTGGTGGGGCGGCCGGCAGGCCCGGCTGCGAGTTGGGGCCGGGACTCAGGCGGACCTTGTAGGCAGCGGGCTTGGTGGCCACCTCCACCACCACACCCTCACGGTAGGCAGCCACGCCGGGCTCCACGCAGGTACAGACAGCTGTGCCCACCGCCAGGGCACCCGGCGGTGGCGTGGCGTCCAAAACCACATCAACACCGCCGCCGGGTGCCCCCTCGTAGAACGTCAGGGCCCGGTCCCCGGGGAACTGTACCCCCAGGTCCTGGCTTCGGCGCACCTGGCGCACCACGGCCGGCAGGAAGAGGCCGTCTCCCCGCCGAGCCAGCACCCGCTGGGACCTCAGCTGCCGCAGGTCATATCCGCCGCTGGTGCCACTTGGGGGCCAGGGGCCCGGCCCACAAGCTTCGGCTGCCTCATCCTCCAGGTCGGCTGAGTGCTCACTGGCTGTGTCAGTGGAAGAGGAACGGGTGGAGGTGGGTGGCCGTGGAGGGACACCCAGGGCGCCGGCCTCCTCAGGGGTCCGTGCCCGCTCTTCAGGGGCCCCGGCCGGCCCACTGCTACCGCTGCCAGCTCCATGCTCCTCCACATACTTCTTCTTGGGCGCTCGAGACTTGAACGTGGCCGTCTTACGGCTGAGTGATGGCTCCCAGCGGCTCGCCTCCCCCTCCACCTTGGGGTCCTCAGCAGGGCCTGGGGCCGCCGGGTCCTCAGGGGGCAGCTCCGGGGGCAGCCCCTCAGCCCCAGGGCCCCGCTCAGACTCCTCCTCCTCACCCTCCTCAGCCTCTTCTGGCCCCGGAGGTGGCGGCGGCTGCTGCTGCACCATTTCGTCTTCCTCCTCCGGCTTGTCGCCCTCCCCAGCCCCTCGCCGTCTCAGGGCCTTGGCCCGGGTGGCCGGTGGGGACTTGCCACCACTGCCAGAACCTGGGAGGCCGACACATGCCTTCTTCATTGGCTTCATCTTTTGTCCACCTGCAGGTGGGAGGGCAGACAGGGATCATCGGGAGCAACTCATGAACCTCCCCCCAATAGCCAGTGTCCCCCAAGACTTCCCACTTGCCAAGGCCACCGCCTCAGCTCCATGATACCTGAAGGCTCTTTCCTGGCTGTCCTCAACTCATGGGGGCCCCTGACCGGCACCCAGACAGACTGGCACTCATGTCCCCTGAGTTATGTGCTCTGGCTCCTTGGGGCCACTGACACAGATCTGTTTCCTCTACACAGGCCACAGCATGTGAGTGTAACTGCCCAAGGGGACACAAAAAGGCAGTGACAGTTCACGCGTGTGGAGCATGCACTTTGTGCCAAACTGTGGGCCGAACTTGATTTTATTAACCCATTTCATCCTGACGACAGCCCTAAGAGGCAGGTGCGACCAACAGCCCTACTTGAGGAAACTGAGGCACAGAGAGCTCAAGCAACTTTGTTCAAACTCATCCAGCTACGAAATGGCAGCGCTAGGGTCTGAACCCAGGCAATCTGGCCGCTCCAGAGTCTGTGCTCCTAACCATTTCAGTGTGCCGCCTGTCACATGATCCAGAGGGCACGCTTCCTTGCACTGTCACTGTCCAGAGAGCACACACACTCATACACACACATGCACAGGAACACAGTCACAGAAAAGGAGGTGACTGGGCTATGATGGGAGCCTCTCTCCACCCCCACCCCCACCCCCTCTGGGCCGCCTGGCATGGCCAGACATTGAGGGAAGGAGTGGGCAGCTGAAAGTCCTGAGGGACGGCTGCCCACTCTTGCTCTGCACCCCAGGCCTGCCAGGTATAGCCATCTCCCCAGATCCTGGCAGGGAGCAGGCAGGGGCACGTCTGGGGCAAGAGCTGATACCCAGTGCTGCCACGGGGCCGTGCATGAGCACACGCACGCGCACAAAAACACACACAGAGGCACACACACGTCATCACACAGTGGGACATGGAGCTACACCCCAGGGTTTCGCTGTCCCACTGGATGGGAGCCTGCCCCTCCCCCCACAGCACCCAGCGTGATCCCAGCAAGCCCAGCCCCCCTTCTGGCCTGCACGCCTCCCCCGCCCTGACTGGGCTGCCTCTGGCAGGGTGGCTGAGATGGCCCGGCCCCCTGGGGCCCCCAAATATGCCCTCCGACTCCAGGTGGGGGTAAGTGGGAGAAGGTCAAAGAAAGCAGGGCAAGCCCAGCAGGCCAACCTCACCCACTTCCTGAACAGTCATTACTGCCCGCCCCCTTTCAAGCTGCCCTGAGAAAAGAAAAGGGAAAAAACTTTACTCTGAAGTGACTAAGAGAAGCTGAGAGGCCAAAAGGGGGCCTCTGGGAGGGTGCGGATACCCAGGGCCATAACCCAAACACAATCAGAGACACCCCTGACTCAGTCTGCAAGCTCCCCCAGGACCCCTGGTCCTGTGTTCTCCTACTTGGGGCCTGCTCCTCCCGTGGACCCTCCAATCCCAGGCTGCTCCTTCTCTGGGCCAGTCCTGGGGTCCTCGCGGGCAGAGCCTGTAGGGCCCGGGGCTTCCCACACTGGGGCAGGCATCCAAGTGCCCAGGAGTTGGGCAGCTGCCACCACCTTCTCCCCACTGACCCGCTGGGCCACCGTCCTGGGGACTGAGATCCGGCCCCAGTCCTGCCCAAACACAAACCTTTGCATACCCCACCCAGGGCCTACAACCATATGGCCTGGCACCCCTGGACCCTGCCGACTGGTCCTGCCTCTTCACCCCAGAAGCCAAGCCTTTTTCTTTCCCCTGGGGCCTACTCCCTTCCTGTCCACCCCACTTTGGATAACTCCCACCCAAGGCCCTGTGGGCCCTCACCTCCTTCAGAATCCAAGCAGTAACTCCTGAAGCCCAGGCCCTGGTTCTTCAGGGTCTCGTGCCCTCTGCTCCCATCAGCCCTCCTGGCACCAGCTTCTCTGCCACTCTCTCTCTCGTCCTGTCACCACCTCTACCTCTGCCTCTCTCCTCACAGGCCCTAGGCCCCCTCCTCAGCCACCCCATCCTTGTCCCCCTCATCTCTCTCTGTCACCCCTTCCTCCCAGTCACTCTCCTGTCAGCCATCTCTGGACCTGTCACCTTTTCTCTCCATCACCTCTCCTTGTCACCCCTCCAACTCTGTCCCCTCCCTCTCCCTGTCACCCTGATCTAGTCCTGTAACCCCTCCATTCCTGTTACCCATTCTCTGCCCACCATCCCCTCTCCGTCACCCCTTTTCTGTCACTCTTTCTCCCCACCACTTCGTCCACTCTACCCCCCTTTCCCACCATTCAACCCACCTTTTTTCCCCCTGTACCCCCTCCCCGTCCCTGCCACCTGTCCCCTCTCGGCCCCCAGCACCCCAAATCCCCCCTGCCCGTGTCATCCCTGGCCCCGCCCCTCACCTCGGGCTCGGCGGGGTTTCGGGGCGGGGGGCCGTGGCCCCGGCTCGGTCCGGTCCGGTCCCTCCCCGCCCCCCCTCCGGCTCTCCCTCTCGATTCTCCCTTTTTTTTTTTACTCCAACACACAAAATGGTGAATGGACCTGCAACAGCTGGAGCAGCCAGCCAATCACCGGCCACAACCCCGCTGACCGGCGCCGTCCTAGACCAATAGATATCCGCAGCCTGGCCGGCTCCGCCTCTCCACGACGAGCGACATTCGCCAGGACCAATCCCGCCCACCCGGCAGCGCCAGGGGGAGGGGCCAAAGTCCAAGACCGGCCTCCCTCTGGGACCGACACCAACCTGAGCCTACGACCGCCTGATCTGCCTAGGGCCCTGCCCCACAACAAGTGATGGGCATCAGCCTTGACCAATTGCAGGCCGTCTTAGTGCAGACTGACGAATACAGTACCCAGTCGCCCTGCACTCTAGGCCGGAACCCAGCCTCTGTGAGGGACAGTAGCCAATGAGGTGCAAGAAGGAAGGGCTAAGGGACAGGCTGTCCAATAAGCAGGCTGAGAAGGCGTGGCCTGAGCGTTTGTTGACCGGCTAGTCGCAATTCCTGCTGGGAACGGTAGTCTTCTTACGTCTCCGGCCCATAGTCGATAGTAAAAAGCAGACTACAACTCCCATGTGACAGAGTGCTGGAGCACCAAAGAACCCGGGCGAGGAGAAAAAGTCGGACAGAGCAGTTCCTGTAAGTCTCCCTGCACACCGGGAGCATCTTAGACCTAGGGCCCCGACTCACCCGGATTCCCGGCTCTGGCGTCGCCGTGGCTCCTCTCAGTGGCGGCGGTAGCGGCACGAGGGGGAGGTGCGAGGAGCAGCCAACCGCCACCCGCAAGCCCCACAGCCAATCAGCAGCGGCCGGGGCGGTGCAATGACCTCACCGGGTTCTACTCTGTTACCCCTCCCCCACGTGGTTGTTGCTGTCGGTAGCCGGGAGTAGGGAAGTTTGGGGTGGGGGGGAGGGGAGGAGAACGAGTGATGTCACCTTTCCCCCGCTTGATTGGCTGTAGGGTGGCCGGGACTATGACCAATCAACAGCCTCAGAAAGTCCGGCGCGGCCCCGCGGAAAGCCCTGTTGCCACCGGGAGGGGAGAGAACGTGCGCGTGTGGGGAGGCGCGCGCTGCCGTGGAGTGAACGCGCGCGGCCTGGGGCTTGGGGACCCTGGGGACCAGTCCTCTCTTCCAAGACTTTGACATGTAGGGCGATGCAGTTTTCTGACAGCCCCCCCAGGCTTGTCGGGGCACAAGATGGGAAAAGGCGGCGCTTCACACCACATTCCCTTCACACTACATTCTGTGGGGAGCTACTTTGTGGGTGTTCGCACTTGGCGGGAGCGAGACATTTTTAAGGTCTCGGGGTGTGTGTGTGGGGGGGTGTTCGCACAGGGTAGGGAGGAGAGCGATATGCCCTGCCAGTCGTAGATTCCTGCCGCCCAGACACGGGGTTTACACCAGGTGTGAAGCTGTCTGCAGTGCCTCCATACTCTCCCCGTTGGATTTGCCCTAGATTGAGGGTAATGGGGAGCAGTGAACACTGGCCTCAGCCGAGGCGTCCGCTGCCTGTGATGGGTTCCCAGTATGCACACAGGATTCACGCCAGTTGTGGAGCAAACACACCCAGCCTATTGCAGGTGCATATGCTGTGCAACGTTCCCACGACCTGTGACATATGGCCAGTTCACCGCGGGGCGGGGAAGAAATGTCAGTTGTCCAGTGGGGTTCACTGAGTTTGAAGGTGATACGCGTTATGCACTGTCCACGGTCCACGGGAGATTTGCTTTGAGAGAGGGGGAAATTTCACTGTCTGCAAGTTCCACTGGGAAGGAATCTTACACAATTACAGTATTAGATTATGACTTGCACGTACTATTTTATAACCATCCTATTTTATACTGTTTTAATGACATTCTAGAAGAGTTTGCATTTAAACATTGGGCTCTGAGGGAACTTTCACAGGGCAGTTTAGACTGGGTACGTTGGGCAGATGCTGGGTCTGAGGGAAGTTTATACTCATCAGAGAGTTCCCATTGCCTATGTAGGTAGACCCTTGGAGAGTGGTTCACACTGTCACAAAAGGGGTTCACCGCAGCTGCAGAAGGTTGCCCATACGTGGCGATGTGCCCTGTCCTTGTTAACTTTGTCATGGATATGAGACATCATACTGTCCACCGGAACCACATACTGGGTGGGAGTTCTCATTGCCCATAGGAGATTCTATTGCGTTAGAGGGAGACTTCCATTGATGGGGATGGTGTTTCACGGTCCGCAGTCAGTTCACATCGGGTGTGAGGGAGAATCAGACTGTCGGTGGGGAGGTGTGTACTGGCCATGAAGGAACTCACCCTGCCCAGGGAGTATTTTCTGCTGTAGTGAGAGGGGCCTCTGCTGTCCCATTCAGGAACGTCTTGGCTATGGTGCGTTTACAATGTTCACAGAGGAGGGGCGCCTGGGTGGCTCAGTCGGTTGTCTGTCCCTTGGTTTCCACTCAGGTCACGATCTCACGGTCATGGCATCGAGCCCCACATCTGGCTCCATGCTCTGTGAGGAGCCTGCTTGTCCCTCTCCCTCTGCTCCTCTCTCTCACTTTTTCTCTCTCGTAAATAAATAAAATCTACCAAAAAACCCCACAAAAACCAGTGTCCACAGAGGAATCCTCACTGTTTATTGGAGTTACACCATGCCTGAAGGAGACCTGTCCATGGGAATTCATACTGTCTAAGGCCTATTTTCCCTGTCATCAAGGAAAGGTGTGCACAGTGAGCCGTGCCCTGCCCCTGGGAGAATTACATAAACTGTAGTTAACTTAGTTCTACAGTTCACTGCAATTACACTGTCCCGCGAAGCGGCGGGCGGGGGTGGGGGGTGATGTTGCAGGAAGCAGGATAGTACAGGCTTAGCCAGGCTGCTGGGGTCAAACCCAGCTAGGTGGGCTTCTTCCCCAGCTGTGTGACTTTGGGTGAGTCATTTCATCCCTCTGTGCTTCCATTTCTACATCTGTACAGGGATAATTGGGAAAAAAAAGAAAAAACAACCCACCTCGGCATAGGGTTGTAATGAATTAATATGTGCAAAGCATTTAAGACTGTCTCCAGCAGAGAATCTTGGCTATTAGTGTGATCGTTAGTATTCAGGAGGTTATCCTTGCCTGAAGAGTTTATGCTGTCTCAGTCTTACTGGTCACCTTGTCCGCAGTTTGTAGGCTGGTGGTGCTGCTGGTGGCGGCGGCAGTGTTTTGGGGAGGTTTTTCAGGGTTCAGCATATCTTTGGGGCATTTGTCAGTCTATCGGGAAGCATTACGGTCCAGTACTTGATGTCCCAGCTGTCACCATAGTTAACTGTGTTGCCTGGAACCTAACTTTCACTCTCCTCCTCTGAAAAATGCGGATCATTGGAGTACCTACCTGATAAAGTTGAGGTGACAATGAAATCAGATGTTGAATCCAGAGCCTTGCATATAGTAAGTGCTCATTAAATAGGAGGGGTGCTTTTTTTTTTAAGATTGTATTTATTTATTTGACAGAGAGGGAGAGAGAGAGAGCACAAGCAGGGGAAGGAGCAGAGGGAGAGGGAGAAGCAGACTCCCCGCCGAGCAGGGAGCCCGATGCGGGGCTTGGTCCCAGGATCCTGGGATCATGACCTGAGCCGAAGACAGATGCTCAGCTCACTGAGCTACCCAGGCGTCCCAGACGGGCGCTTTTTATGTGGCTTATCCTGTGTTGGGCCCTGGAAAATCCTTGCCATTCACGAATTCACCATTTCTTTGTCTTTATTTGGGACCTCTTTGTCCTGTGACAGGTTACTCCACCCTTCAGGGACTCCTACTGTCTTAATACATGTGTATGTTGAAGGACAGTTGGGTAACTTTTAATGGGAGAATTAGGACTTTGGGGAGGGGGGTGGATAATATAATTTTATGAAGGTTACAAAGGCCTAGGGGGCTTAAATGGAATATGGGTTTTCTCCCTGTTTATGGAAAAGGGCTACATTATCAATGACTGAAAACTGACATAGTGACATTGAGGTTTATTGCAGCCATTGGATTTTTTAAAAGATTTTATTTATTTGAGAGAGAGAGAGAGAGAGAGAGAGAGAGTGCATGGGTGCCTGCACAAGCAGGGGGCAGGGCAGAGGGAGAGGGAGAGGCAGACTCCCCGCTGAGCACAGACACCCCCCACGTGGACCCCGATGTGGGGCTGAATCCCAGGACCCTGATATGGGGCTCGATCCCAGGACCCTGAGATCATGACCTCAGCTGAAGTCAGACGCTTAACCAGCTGAGCCACCCAGGCACCCCTACTGCAATCCTTGTGAAATCTACACTGTTCACTGAGTGGTCCACTGAGGCAGGCGGCACTGTCCACGTGAGGGCACAGTGCCCATGGGTTACACTGCATGAGGCCATGTGACTATGGGGCTACACTGTTCACATGAAAAGCCACACTGGTTATAGAAACGACCCTATTTATATGCTTGTCTTCACTGTGCATATGGGTTTACCCAGGTTGTACAAGTTGACCCTGTCGATAGAGGAATTCACATGTTCAACAAGCCACGCTGCCTCTATGGTGGGGCACACTAATGAGACTATACGCTATTTGTAGGGGGACCCACACTGTTTATTTGCTGCCTCACCATGTATATGGGGCTCACGCTGTTTATGAGAGTTACACTGGCAATATGAGGTTTACACCATTTATGTGGGTTGCCCTTTTATACGAGGCTCACAAAGTTTATGAAGGCTGGGCTGTTTGAATGGGGCTCCTATCATTTATGAGGGTTACCCTGTCTGTATGAGGTTTATGAGGGTCGTGCTGCCTCTACTGGGGTTCACGCTGTTTTTGAGCATTGCACTATTTGGGGTTTCCACTGTCCATATGAGAGCCACATTGCAAATGGGAGTTTCTATCAGTTATGGACATTGTTCTGTCTGTCTGATGGGTTCTGATTGTGGGGTTATACCAGCTGCACAGGGACTCAGTTCATTTCAGCAGATACATATTACCAGACTGTTCTATGACCCACCCCGGTGTAGGCTCCGGTGATAAAGCAGGGATGGAGGAGGGATTCAGATGACTAGCTAATACATTACAGTAATATATATCACTTGAGAAAAAGTGCTATGGAGAAAAACAGTGCATAGAAAGGACAGAGGGGTCAAGGAAGGGGGCTCCAATTTAAAACAGAGTGGTCAGGTATTGGGAAGGTGGTTTCTGAGTAAAAACCTGAAGGGGATGAAGGGCAGAGCTATGGATACTTCTGGGGTGAGGGGGAGCCTTCTGAGCAGATGGAACAGCCCTGGCAAAATCCCTGAGGCAGGCATCTGCCTGGCCTGTTCAAGGAATTGCAAAGAGGCTGGAGTGAAGCTGGCACAGAAATGGAGGGGAAAGGTGGGAAGTGAAGTCAGGGAGGAAGGGCCCTGCTGGTCACTACAGGGAGTTGGCTTTTACTCCCAGGGAACAGAGGATTTGGGGCAGCACAGGGACATCATGTGATTTACTAGAACCCCTTTGGCTGTGGGTGGGGCTCAAACCATAGGGGCTGGTGGCAGCCAGGAGAGAGTGAGGAGTCCCCAGACCAGGGGTGTGGTGGTGGTGGTGAAGAGGAACTTGATTCTGAAGCAGCTGAAAAGTAGAGTACATGGGAGTTCCTTTCTGATCAGATGACGGGTGAGGGAAAGTCAAGGAGGACTCCAGGGAATTCAGCCTGAGCAACTTGCAAGATGGCGCTGCAGGCGCCCAAAATGGGGAAGACTGAGGTGGGGACAGTTTGGGGGAGCTGAGGAAAACCGTTTTGACTTGGCAAGCTTGAGAAATCCCAATGGAGACACCGGTGAGTCAGTCTGATGTGTGAGGTTGGAGACCAGGGGTGAGTCCTATGCTGGAGAGAAATTTGGGTGGAATCAGCATGGAGATGGCATGTGAAAACATGGCGCTGGTGGAGATCACCAAGGGAATGAGCAATAGATGGAGGAGAGAGGAGGACCCAGGTCTGAGCCCGGGAGCCCTTTGGCAGTTCAAGTCAGGGAGCTGAAGAGGGGTGGTACTCTCTAATGGGGTTACATTTTTGTTTGGGGGCAGTCACTCTATTTAGGTGGCTACACTCTCTATATAGGGTGATTCATGTTATTTCGAAGGGGACTACAATACATCACTACGCAGTAGTGATGGCTCAGTGTTGCTTATTATAGGTGATAGGTAGGTTGCAACTATGATTTTCATCATCCGTACAGTTTCCTTTCCAGGAGTGAGGTCTGTGGAGTGTTGGGACTTCTCTGGGGACAGGTTCTGTCCATGCCTTAGCCTGACAGCAACAGGATAAGTGTTATCTGTGTCAGGATGGTAAACTGGAACAAGAAGTGCTAGGTCCATGGGAGCAAGGGTGCCTTCACTGTCTAGAAAGAGTTCTTTTCTCCCCGGAGCATGACACTGTTTACTGTAGGCATGTCTTAGGTCTTCGTGAGAGACTGCACTTTTCACAAGCCCCAGGGGGGATCTGTGGAGATTTTTCACAGTGAACGGGAGCAGGGAGTGGAGTGTCCCTTTGTTCATTGGAATTGATATGGCCTTGGTTGGATGGCATATCTTTAAGGAATGACCAGTGGTGATGGGTCCACCTTCCCTGAGGATTGCTCTCAGCATTCACGAGGCAAGTGAACTATCCAAAAGGGTCCACATTTCTGTGGTAGCGTCGCATCATCAATCGCTCAGTTGGTTACACTATCTGTGGATAGGTTTTCACAAACCACCAGAGGTCACACAACCCAAGGGACATTTTCACCAGGGATGCCCATTCTCTGTGATGGCTCAGACTCTACCACCAGGCATGCCCACCATCCATGATTGTACTTCATAGAAACAATAGGATTGAATTATCTGACTGGGTCAGGGTGGGATGAAGCCATTTCACACTGTCCGTACCCTGTTTATTGTGTACAGTTGGGAGTCTCTATACGGTGAGTCGTGCTTACATTATCCATGGGGTATATGGTTCATTCTGCTACTAATTTTTTTAAAGATTTTATTTATTTATTTGAGAGAGAGAGAATGAGAGATAGAGAGTACGAGGGGGAAGAGGGTCAGAGGGAGAAGCAGACTCCCCGCCAAGCAGGGAGCCCGATGCGGGACTCGATCCCAGGATTCCAGGATCATGACCCAAGCCGAAAGCAGTCGCTTAACCAACTGAGCCACCCAGGCGCCCTCTGCTACTAATTATTACCAGTATTTACTGCATACTTACTTCACATCCCCAATTTCTTAAAAAAAAAAAGGTCATGTAGGATCTAATAATATTCCCGTTTTATAGATGAGGAAATTGAGGCTCAAAGAGGCAAACTCCCTTGCTCTATGTCACAGACAGGAAATAGCAAAGTTAGGGTTGCAACACAGGTCTCTCTTGTCGGTGGGAGTGTGGGATCACTGAAGTTGTTACAGACCTATTATCTTTGAAACTCTGCATTGTCTTTTTCTTGGGGGGGGGGACAGTAGAGGTGTTAGTAAAGCATAGTGGCGAAGGGTGGTGGTTTCAAATGGGATAGGTCGGGTTTGAATCCTGACTCCCAACACTTCCTGGCTGTAGGACTTTGGCAGACTGATTTCCCCTCTGAGCCTCACCTTCTTAATCTGTAAATGGGGATAACAATAGTAACTTCCCTCTTTGGGGTTTTGTGAGCATCAAATGACAAGATGCCCCATACAATGCTTGGCCCAGTGCCTGGCACATCGTGAGCCCTAGGAATTCGGGAGCTGTTATAATAACAATGATGGTGATTATTATTGCTGGACCACAGTGCTCCCAGAGGGTTACAATATCCGTGGGGGAGCTGCACTGTCCGTAGGCAAGGTTACATAATTCCCCAGGGAGGTGATGCTTCTCTGGAGGCTTTGGTCTCCACAGAGGAAGAGTCTAGAGACTTCTTCTGAGGCGATGGTGAGAGACTGTTCTAATGCATCTAGGAACCCGCCGTGGGTTAGAGCCCTAAGAAGATAGAGTCTGACCCTGCTGGCTTTCCCTCCCTGTGGCTTGTCTCTCCCGGCCCATCTTCTCAGTTTCAGTTTCTCTGAGCATCACCCCCCAACCCCTGCAATATTCCCCTCCTTTGGTACCTCGGAGTCTTCTCTGAAACTGTCTCCACGCTCGGTCTGTGGATATTGCTTCTATTTGCCCTCTCTACCCTGCTGCCGGCTCCAACTAGCCATCTGATCAGCGCTGATTTCCTGTTTCCTGAAGCCTCAGGCTCCTTCTTCCATCCCTCCCTGCTGCGGAGAACAGACTTAACACTGCCCTACGCACTGGCCTTCATCCTTAAGCCCTACCTTCCTCTCTCCTGGCGACCCCCCAGTGCCCCTTGGGAGCACATTTGTTCAGACTTTGGTCGCCCCCTCGCATCCTGGCCCCACCTCCGGAACCCCTGCGCTGGTGGTGGAGGTGGGGGTACCTCTGACGCCAGCCGCGTCCTTAGAACAGCTGCAGCCTGGGGATGGAGTGGGGGGATGCTACCGAATGCATTCTCTCAGGTCACTTCCTCCGCAGCTGGGACTGGGGATATCTGGAAGGCCAAGACCCCATCCCCGGAGGAACGGAGGGCACAGCCGCCTCCCCATTTCCGATTCTGGGAAATGCCTCCCACCCATTCCACCCCACCCCTGGACAGCTGCCCCCATTCAGGCTAAGGGCTATGGGGGGGCGCAGTAGGGTAAGGCCAGGGTGGGAAATGTTGTGGTCTTGATCAACCCCCAAGGTCTTGACCCCGCCCCCTTGCAGTGAAGATTCTGCCCCCTCCCGAAAGGTCCAGGCCTTTCAAAAGTTTCTGACCCCCCTCCATGTGCCCCCCCACCCCGCCCTCTTACAGGCTCCCAAAAGAAACTCTGGATTCTGCAGTGGGCAGGAGAGGAGGAGGGGCGGCAGGTCGCGAGTGCCAAGGACTTAAGTTATCTGCAGACTTGGAGCCTCGGAAAAGGGTCATGACCCCCAGGACCCCATCCCACCCCCGCCCCCTCCTTCCTTCCTCCCCCGCCGCGCGGCCCCTTTAAGCCCGGAGCCGGCCGGTCCTCAGTGGCTGCGCGCCGGCAAGTGTGTGTGTGAGTGCGCGGGGAGGGGGCGGGCGCAGTGTCTCCATGGCGACGCGGCGGTGACGTCGCCGGCCGGGGGGCGTGGGCGTCCCGGCCCCGGAGTGCGATATTAACCCGGGAGGCGGCGGCGGGGAGGGGAGAGGCTCTGAGAGGCGAGGCCGGGTGAAGCGCCGAGGGCGGCCCGACGGGCGCGGGACGGGACGGGGCAGCGCGGGCGCCGGGAGCTGCGGCCCGGAGTCGGGGCGCCTCGCCCCGGGCCCCCCAGCATGAAGACCCCGGCGGACACAGGTGGGGGCGGGGGCAGCACGTGTGGGGGAGACTTGTTGCCCCGGGAAACCAGGCGGAGAAACTTTGGGGGGGCTGGGGGGTTCCGGGGTAGCCCGAGTGATCCCCAGTTCCGGGGGACCCCCGAGCACTCGAGACCTGTTGCTTCTCGTGGCGCAAGCGAGGGGTGCTGCACGGGACCCCCAATTTCTGGGTCCGGGAGGAGTGGTGTGGGTGCAACGAGTCCTGGTCCTCTCCCTGCTGGATCCCGAAAGCTGGGTTCTCCCCCACTCCCGGGATCACGGGGGTGGCGGGGTCCCTCCCCGCCGCTCTGTCACGTTGCACTCTGGGGGCCGGGACGTGTGTGGGGCGTGTGGGGGGGCCTGTCCACGGGGCCCGCTATTCCCGGTTCCGCGCTGCGTGGTCCGGCCCATGACCTTCACGGCGGCGCGTGCCCCGCACCGGCTTAGAAGGGGATACGGGATGGCTTCTAGGAGGAGGGCGTGATTGGGGAGCCCAAGACTCGGGGTCCGGGCTGCGCCGCCCCTCCCCCGCCCGTCTCCGCCGACTCCTCGCTCCCCCGCCCGCGCCGAGTCGCAAAGTTCCAAAGCGCAGCCCGAACGTTCGAAAAAGGAACTTTTTGTTTCCGACCTTAGAACGCGCGGCTTTAAGGTGGCTCCGGGGAGACCAGGGTACCCTCCACCCGCGCCGCCGGGGCCCCGGGGTTGAGGAGGGTGGGGAAGGTGGGGGGGGGACGCGGAGGCTCCCCCTTCACCCCCCCTTCCTCATCCAGCGCTTGTCTTTCAACCGGCCGTCTTTTCTCTCCGCCCCCCCTCTTCCCCGCCAACTTGCTCCTCCTTAAGGGGCCAAGGTTCCCCTCCCCCCCTCCGTCGGCGGGCGGGGGGCAGCGGGATTAACCCCCCTCCCACTCGGACTTTCCCCCCACCCCTCCCCCGCCGCCCCCGGGCTCGCGCGGGCTGGACTTTGCGCCCGGGCGCGCTGGGGGGAGGGGTCCCAGCCGCCCCCTGCCCGTCTACCCCGTCGGAATCCGGCCCGGGGCGGGGACGGGGGAGGGGGAAGGGGGCCGGGCGCCGCTGTTCAAACTTGTTTCCTTCCCCCGGCGGCGGCCGCGGCTAGGGCTCCTGTGTGCGGGTGTGTGCCCCGACCGGCCCACCCACCCCGCCCCCCCTCCGCTCGGCGGGTGGGGGCGGCTCTTAAAGGGCTCGGAGCCGTGCTCCGGCGCCTGGGGATTGGGGCCGAGGAGGGGGGCAGGGGGGTGGGGCAGGGGTGCGGAGTGCTGTAGGGTCAGTCACGTGCGTCCCACATACTCTCTGGCTCCCACAGGCTCCAGGGCCCCTGGGCCTTGGGGGCAGCAGGAGCCTCCCCTCGCCCGGGGAGGGGGCCTAGGCGCCCAGACAACCCCGCCTCGTCTTCCCTCCCTGCTACGGGCCTTCGCCTGGTGGGACCGGCTGGGCCGCTCCCCTAACCCTGTCTTGGGGCCGAGCCGCGTGTGGGTTCTCCGGCTGGGGGAAGGGGCGGGGGCCTGGAATGGCTTCCCGATCGACCCATCGGTGCGTCTGTCCGTCCGCACGCCCCTCCATCCGATCCTCCATCCCGGCCCCTCTCCTCTCTGCCGCGGCTGTTTCCCACTTCCTGTTTTCTTCCCGGCTCTGGCGCCACCGAGGGCTGCCTGGAGTGGGGGAGGTGGTAGGGCCCCCCAGGAGGTCGGCGTGTTCTTCCTCTACCACCACCCCTCCCTTCCGACCCCCATAGTCTCTTTAAAAAAAGTTTGGCCAGTTATGTGAATTTGGGGGGTGCCCAGGAGTTCTGCCCCCCCCTCATTTCCAGTCTGTCTGGGAGAATCCCTACCCCGCCTCTGGGACCCAGGTGTGCCTTCTGGGACCCTGCCATCCCAACCCTTCCTGTCTGTCTGCTGCCGCCTCTCCACCCTGTCTCAAAATGTCCTGAGGACCTCTCTGTGTCAGCTGCCTGCTCCCTGTTTCACCGTCCCCCCATGCTCCAGAGGTCCTGCTCCCCCAAGCTTTCTTGGTGCAGGCCCGGTGGTTCCCTGTTTAAGCACGTGGACCCATACACAACACACTCACACATGCTCCCCTTGCCCGTGCCTGGCTCCTGGCTCCAAGGCCTGGGGAACAGAGCCCCATTGAGACACCCTGACGTCACCCCCGCTCTTCTCCCCCCAAAGCCAGGAACAGGCCCTCATGTATGCCATGTCCGATGAGGAAAGCTGGGTTGGGGTGGACCTGGGAGTGGCGAGGGTCCCTGCCTGGAGTGGGATCCAGGGTCGTAGCCCTGAAGGGGGTCTCCCTTAGGGAGGGGGGGTTAACAAGGTGGCCTGGGACAGCCCCCGGAATGCAGCGTGAGGCCTTTCCAGAGCCCCCCACCTCCCTTTCGAGTTCCCTTTGTGTTGCATGTAGTCTCTCTCACTCCTTCTCTTCTGCAAAGTTTATTTTTAGCCTCCTGCTCCCCCGCTCCCAGGACTGTCGCTGCACACACGTTGCCTGGTTACCGGGACAAGGAGGCTGGGGCGGGTGGGCTGGGAAGGGTGGCTTTAATTTTGGGGGGGGAGGATGGAAGTCAGTATACCCCCCCCAACTCCAGACTGCTGTCTCGGGGGCTTCGCCTCCCCCCCCCCCAACACACACACTCCTGGGTCTGAGAGCCAGATTGGGGCTTAGGTGGGAGAAGCACAGAGCTTGGTGCCCTCGGTGGGGGGTAGGAGCTTTTTGGAGGGTTCAGAGGGTACATGGAGCTAGTGACTTGGTAACTTGGATTCCCAAGGGCCTCTGAGCTCTGAGGAAGACCCTGGGACCTGGATTCTCGAGCAGGGTGAGGATAATGGGGTGAACACCTGGATTCCTGTGAGAGGGATGGGGCTTCGGATGCTGGGATCTATGAAAGGCATTGTTGGGGGCTGTCACTTCTGAATGGAACAGGGGCTGCTGGTGTGGGACTCTGGGTCTGTGACCAGCTGGAGGTCATATCCTTGGAGCCCTAAGGGGCTGGTTTGAGGCTGGGATTTCTGAATTGGGCAGGGACTATGTGGGGAATGCTGGCCATCCCATTCTACCCAAGGCCAGGGCTCAGGAAGCTGGGTCACTGTAGGGGAGAGTCAGCTCTGGATTTAGAAGGAGTCGTCCCTATGGCAGTAAGAACTGCTGAACCCATGTCCCCAAGGGGAAGGATCCCCTGTTGGGAGTTGAGACTGTGGTGGAGTCTTTGAGGGAGGCTTAGCATTGCCCCAGGCCTGGTTGGTACCTGCTTGAGCTGGGGCTTGAGCCAGGGCCAGGGGCCAGAGGCTCACCGTGCAGCCTGACTGGGACTAGGGACCCCGCCCATCCTTAGCTGTCCACCTTGGCCTTCTCCCTCTGGTGGCACCAGGGCCCCTGCCCTGCCTCCCCCTCCTTCTCTTCCTCCCCTTCCCTCCTCCCACCCCTCCATTACCGGCTGCCTAGTGCTGAATTATTGATGGCCCCTGATTACCCGGGGGTTTGGGAAATGACAACCGCAGCCCCCCCACCCCAGGCTGCCCACCCCCTCCAGGGACCAGCCAGCCCACCACCAACCTCTACCCAAGGTTAATGCTGGGGGCGGGTAGGCAGGTGGGCAGGGAAGAAGCTGAGAATGAGAAGGCGGAAGGGGGGAACAGGCTGCATCATTTGCCTGCTCAGTCTCCAGGCCTGGGCTGGGGCCTTCCAGCCAGGTTGTGTCCATGTGCCTGGGTCCGGGGAGGGCAGTGCTGCACAGAGGGTCTAGGGCTTGGGGGGGGGGGCTGTACTCAGACAGTCTGGGTTTCACTCTCCAGGGAAGACAGAAGCCTCTGTGTGTGCAAGCGCTGACCTCATCGTCAACCAACCACCCCACCCCTCCTGGTCCTTTTAAGAAAAAAAAAAAAAATCATTGGGTCCTGGGGTGGGAGTAGGGCTCTGGTAGGTTTTGGGAAGGAGACAGTGTTATGTTCCCAGGAGGGGACTGGAGCTGTGGGGTGAGTTGGGGGAGGGGTATAACTGGCCCTGAATGGGAGTTGGGGGGGTTGGGGGGGTGCACCCCAACCCGGCTGGCCACGTGTGCCCCTTCCTGCCCCTCCCCCACTGGCAGGCCTGCCCGCCGGCCTGGCTTGGTGCCTGGCCCCCTGGCACTGGCCCCGGGACCCGCCGCCGACGGTTTCCTGTTTCTCCCGGTGTCGCTGGAGCAGGCTCCAGCTTCCCTTCCCCCCCAGCTCCTGTCTAGCCCCCTCACACACAGACACACACTGTCTCCCTCTAACTTCAGGTCCTGACTTGGCGGAGGGGAGACGGATTTCCCCATGTGGAGGGCGGGGTAGGAGGGTGGACCCTGGGAGGGGACCCGGAGCGTTGGACTTGGCGTCCTGACCCGGGGCCACTCCCCTGCCTCCTGTCCCCAGGGTTTGCCTTCCCGGATTGGGCCTACAAGCCGGAGTCGTCCCCTGGCTCGAGGCAGATCCAGCTGTGGCACTTTATCCTGGAGCTGCTGCGGAAGGAGGAGTACCAGGGGGTCATCGCCTGGCAGGGGGACTACGGGGAATTCGTCATCAAGGACCCCGATGAAGTGGCTCGGCTCTGGGGCGTCCGCAAGTGCAAGCCTCAGATGAATTATGACAAGCTGAGCCGGGCCCTGCGGTGAGGAGGGGCCGAAGCCCCTGGGCAGCTGCGGGTAGCCCTCACTGGTTGGGGAGCCTGTAACCCATGGGAAGAGGCTCTGGGTTTGATCCTCTGCCAAATCATAGCTGTGTGACCATGGATGGGCAAGTCCTAAGCCTCCTCTGAGCACCTCTGTCCCATAGAGGTGTCCTGAGGAGAGGCTGCAGTCCTGGGTGTGGCCTCTGGTCTGGTCCCAGACCTGAGGGGAGAGCTAGGTCCGTTCCTCCAGGTCCTTGGTTTCTCTTGCGTGGCCCAGGTTTCTTGGTCCCTCTCTGTGAGCAGCACCTGACCCGGGTCAAGGAATGAGGTCTAGACTGGGGTCCGGTGTGACCAGTCATCCGATGTGTTTCTGTGCCCACAGCTATTACTACAACAAACGCATTCTGCACAAGACCAAGGGGAAACGGTTCACCTACAAGTTCAACTTCAACAAACTGGTGCTGGTTAACTACCCTTTCATCGATGTGGGGTTGGCTGGTGAGTTAACTAGGGCAGGTGTGCTGGGCCTCAGAGGGAGAAGGGGATGTGCCTCTGGGTCCAGGCTGGGCCACGGGCCTTGACAACGACGTCTCCCCTCTCCCGCAGGGGGGGCAGTGCCCCAGAGTGCCCCGCCAGTGCCGTCGGGTGGCAGCCACTTCCGCTTCCCTCCCTCAACGCCCTCCGAGGTGCTGTCCCCCACCGAGGACCCCCGCTCACCACCGGCCTGCTCTTCCTCCTCATCTTCCCTCTTCTCGGCTGTGGTGGCCCGGCGCCTGGGCCGGGGCTCCGTCAGTGACTGTAGCGATGGCACGTCAGAGCTGGAAGAGCCGCTGGGAGAGGACCCCCGGGCCCGGCCGCCAGGCCCTCCGGAGCTGGGGGCCTTCCGCGGGCCCCCGCTGGCACGCCTGCCCCATGACCCTGGCGTCTTCCGCGTCTACCCCCGGCCCCGGGGTGGCCCCGAGCCCCTGAGTCCCTTCCCTGTGTCGCCTCTGGCTGGGCCTGGCTCCCTGCTTCCCCCTCAGCTCTCACCGGCTCTGCCCATGACACCCACTCACCTGGCCTACACTCCCTCACCCACGCTGAGCCCTATGTACCCCAGTGGTGGCGGGGGCCCCAGCGGCTCAGGGGGAGGCTCCCACTTCTCCTTTAGCCCTGAGGACATGAAACGGTACCTGCAGGCCCACACCCAAAGCGTCTACAACTACCACCTCAGTCCCCGCGCCTTCCTGCACTACCCTGGGCTGGTGGTGCCCCAGCCCCAGCGCCCTGACAAGTGCCCGCTGCCGCCCATGGCGCCCGAGACCCCACCGGTCCCCTCCTCAGCCTCGTCCTCCTCTTCCTCCTCTTCCTCCCCATTCAAGTTTAAGCTCCAGCCACCCCCGCTGGGACGGCGGCAGCGGGCGGCCGGGGAGAAGGCTCCGGTGGGTGCTGACAAGAGTGGCGGCGGCGGTGGCGGCAGCGCGGGCGGGCTGGCCGAGGGTGCCGGGGCGGGGGCGCTGGCCCCGCCGCCGCCGCAGATCAAGGTGGAGCCCATCTCGGAAGGCGAGTCGGAGGAAGTGGAGGTGACTGACATCAGCGACGAAGATGAGGAAGATGGGGAGGTGTTCAAGACCCCTCGTGCCCCACCTGCACCCCCCAAGCCCGAGCCTGGCGAGGCACCCGGGGCAGCACAGTGCATGCCCCTCAAGCTGCGCTTTAAGCGGCGCTGGAGCGAAGACTGTCGCCTGGAGGGGGGTGGGGGCCCCACTGGGGGCCTGGAGGATGAGGGTGAGGACAAGAAGGTGCGTGGGGAGGGGCCCGGGGAGGCCGGGGGACCCCTCACCCCGAGGCGAGTGAGCTCTGACCTCCAGCATGCTACAGCCCAGCTCTCTCTGGAGCATCGAGATTCCTGAGGGCTGTGGGCAGGGGGCCCGGGTCCCCCCACCTCCCATGCTTCTTTTGCTGCCTTAACCACCCCCCCCCCCAAGCCCTGGAGGTGAGGACAGCTCTGGTGTCTTCCCTGCCTCCTCCCCTTTCCTGCCCCCACGTTTTGTATAAAACTTTTAATTTTCTTTTTTTTAATGGTGAGGGTGGGTGGGTGCCCAGGGCTGGGGGCTTTCCCCTATCTGTGGGTTTCTAAGCTCCAGGCAAAGTGGTGGTGGGGGGTTGGGGGGGGAGTTGAGGGGGCCACCTCCATTCTGGGGAATTTATATTTGAACTGAGGCCCTGGCCTCGATGCCCAGGAACGTTTTTTATTACAATCGCTTAGGAAGTAAAAGCCTTGTCTCCCTCCCTGTTTTCTGCCTCCTGTCCCTGTTCCTGTCCCTGTCTACTCCCGGCCATCCTCAGCCCCGATCCTGCCTTCCCTGCCCCTCCAGGGGCCCTGAGTGCCTGGGTTTCTCATACCCCACAGGGTTGCAGCAGGGGAGGGAGGGACATTTTATGATGAACCAAAAATTCCATGTTGGGGGGTGGGGGGTAGAGGAGGGGGAGGGGTGCCGCCCATAGGCCACAAATCTCTACAAGTGCCTGCTATTCCTCTCCCACCCCCTACCCCAGCACTGGTCCAACCCCTTCACCCCCAGCTGCTCCTAGGACTAGCCCACAGGCAGGCGGGTGGGGGGGGGTGAGAAGGGGGTGCCCTGAAACCAAACTGGAAGCCCCCTCTGCCTCCTAGCTGGGGCCCCTGGGGTGGGGGTCTGTGGTCAAGCCTTATTCTGTATTGGGGATGGAGGGTGGGGGGGAGGGAAGTTGGGGGGCTGCTGGAGAATGTATTCAAAACAATAAAACTTTGGACCTTTGGATGAGGTGATCTGTCCTGGGTGCTGGGTACAATCACCACGAGGTCTCAGCCTTTGATTCAGAGACAGGAGTCTAGACTGGCCCTCCAGGGGATCTATGGCCAGAGGGTCTAACCCCATCTGAATGGGTCCAATCCAGGCCTGGGAAATGATCTGACCCCAGAGGCACATAACCCCCAGGGCCTGATGATAAAGGTCTCAGGCATCCTCTGGCCCTCTCACCACTCCCGTATTCTGTGGGGATCTCCTGGTCCTTGAAACCACGCTATTGCCCTTGCTCTTCCGATCACCTGAACTGCCTTTCCTTTCTGCTGCTGTGTATTCCTGTCTGTGTCCCTGTGGCTTGGAGTGGGACTTCGGCCAACAGGCCTGCAGGGTCTCTTGAAATGTAGAGCTTCCACCGTTCCTTAGTCGTCTTTCTGTCAAACCGAGGGAACGTCGTCCGCCAGCAAATTGAGAAGGGACAGGTTTAATCCTAGTTGCTACTGATTGACTTGCTGTGTGCCCAGTGCCTGACACCTAGTTAGCTGCAGCGCCTTATCTCCCACATCCAGCAAGGTGGGGGCAAGTGGCTCCGTTAAGTGACTTGTCCAAGGCCCTATGCGCAGGCAGGACTCGAAATGAGGTCTGTTTCTAAAGCCCATGTTCCTCCTAAGGCCAGTATGGTTGGATCTAGACAAAGGTCTCCAGATCATAGGCTCTGAAAGGTGAGCTCCTAAAGCTAGCAGCGCAGGTTGGAGAGCTTGATTTCAGGGGTGAAAGAATCAGGAGGAATTCAAGCCGAAAGTGTCCTTAGGGACAGCCCAACCCCTTCAGAGCAGGTGAGGTGCCAGAGGCCCAGATAGAGGAAGGAGTTTCCCTAAGGCCACACAGTGAAGAAATGGAGTGGGAATTGAGGACTCAGGCCTGTTGGACTGGCTTCACGGAGAAACTCCACCCTGCACAAGTCTGAGGGGGAAGAAACTGGCAGCTCCTATCTACTCAGGCTTCACCCTCATTTCCTGCCAGCCCAGGGTGGGTGGTCCCAGATGATGTCGATTGGCAGTGAAGAGAGGATCCAGGGCTGGGGTACTGGCAGGAAACCGAGGCTCCCTTGGCAGGCTGCGGGCAACTGCTCCCTCTCCTGGGTGATGTAAGTCACTCCCTGGGGTGGGGGCCACTGGGCTATTTCTGGAAGTTGGGATGAGGCATGTCTCCTGGCAACATAGATGCAACGGAGTTGGTGGTTGGTGGTGTGATGGAGAAAGGGGGATGTTATCACTGGGGGGAGGAGGGAGGACCCAGACTAGGAGTCTCAGCCCGATTCCAGTGCCTTCAGAGCACCTCTAACCAGGTCTAATGCGGATTAAAAAGTGCTCAGCTCCAGAACTGCTCTCCAGGTCAGACCACAGCCCAGCCAGACTTGTTGCCCCCAATTTTGACCCAGTGGGATGTCACAGGTGGCATCTCCCCCGTCTTGAAAACTCCAGCGGCTCCTCTAATCTTTAATGACTCACCTAAGCCTATTCAGTTTCTGCAAGACCACACCCTTGCTCCCTTCTACATCCCAGGATCTCGGATTCCAAACAGAAAGCCCTTTATAGAGCTCACAACACTTCATCAATTAATTCATCCTTTCAGAGACTCTCTTCATGCCTATAACCCCCAGCACTCCCCTCCCCCAGCCCCCCCAGGCCTCCGAAGCTCCTCCCTGATGCTTCTTAAACATCGCTCACCCCTTCGGGTCCCTCAGAGATCCCCTCAATCAGCAGTAGTTTCTTGGTATCCCACAGACCTTTTAAAAACGCTCCAAATCCCCAGTCACTTCTCCACTGGACCCCAGTAAGACCCCTTACCTCTCCACGGACTCCCCTGAGCACCTCCAGACACCCACAGGCCCCTCATAGACACTTACTATCTGCCCTAGCACTCCTCAACAAACGTTCTCGCCCCTGCAAACATCCTGGTAAGATTCCCTCAGATGGTCGCCCTCAGACTCCCACGGACCCCAGTCCCCTCTTGGCGGTTGCCCACGAGCCGTCCACTGCGCGTGTGCCATGAGTTCTGTCCGTTAAGTAACCGCCCCCATCCCGCCCCCGCTCCGCTGCTCTTTTGGGCCTTGTTGGTCCAGTGTAGGATTTCCCAGCCTTGGGGATTGACTAAGATCTTTGCTTTTCATCCCTGAGCTGCCGTCAGAGGGCAGTAACCACCATTTGGCTGAAAAACTACAGCTCCCAGAAACACCCGCTCTGGACTGTTCACAACGCAGCAGCCTTCATTGAAAAGGGAGCGGAAGTATGTCCGCGCTTTGCCTTTTGGTTACTGTAGTCCGAGAAGGCTTCGGCGAGACTGTCCGGCCCCAGGGGTTTGTGGGTCCGTTGGGAATTGCAGTCAGGCCGAGTGGACGAGACTTTCTTGAGGCTTCGGAAAGGGCAGGACAGTTAGTATGAACATAGACTCAGATTAAGGGAAAGTCTAGAGACTCCATTTCCCATTATTCTACGAGGTAGGAGGGGCTGAGGATTTCAATCTAGTTCCAAGTATTTCCGGGACACACACACTCGCACACGCGCGCGCGCGCACACACACACACACACACACGCTCGCTCACACGAACTCCGTTTCCCAGCGTCCTTTGAGGATAGTGTCTTTCCGGGTATTAATCGATAAATAGGGCGACCTAGTCCATGCACAAAACCCGAGGCTACTCCTTACAGCCGGCTTCCTCGTTTGGGGCCCTCCTGGATCCTGTAAACTTAGGAAGCGGGAGGACGCAAAAAGCTGAAACGGGATTCAAAACAGAAATTGTTTTCACCTGTTTTAATGCTCGTCTCAGCCTCTTGGTGCAACCCACGTTGGTAGAAAAAGCTAAAATGTATTTGAGGACTATCGTTCTGAGAGACCACCGGTAACTTTGTTCCCCAAATTGTTTGAGGGGGATTTTTCCTTCCTGATTTGTGGAAACTTGGAATTTGGAATGTCTGAACTCCCATTTTCCTGCAGCCCCTGATCAACTTCAGCTCTTTCTTGGGGCCTGGGGAGGGGAAGGAGGCGTTGAACACTCCGCAGTCTACCCCAAGGGAGTGATGTCTTTCTCACCTTTTGGCTCTCGCTTTCCCAAAAGTACCGATTGGACTTCACTTCCCAGCAAGCCTCTGCAGCCTCGTCTCATAAAGGGTCAGGATCCGGTCTGGACTATTACCCAGCATGCTCCGGGCTCCCGGTAGATCCCTCCCCCTCAAACGGAGAGCCTGCCTTGGACTCCATTTCCCAGAAGATACAAAGGCTCTCTGTAGCAACTACTCTGAAGCCTTGGTGTTGACTACATTTCCCGGCAGGGACTGCGGCCTAGCACAGGAGGACAGAAGAACGCCGTACCTACCTATTCTATTTTCTAGCCTATCTCCGTAATTGCAGTGTCTACTTGGGGCTGGGGGAGCACATGGGACTCCATTTCCCGGCGTGCTTTGGAAGTCGCGTTACACCTGCAATGCGGTGAGGGCGTGGCGACGACTCCATTTCCCGGCTTGCCTCACGGCCCTATATCTGCGGATACACCGGCGCCGACTCAATTTCCCACAGTGCACCTGGCGCCGATCGACATACATAGCCAATAGACTAAATGAGCGTCTGGACTCTGTTTCCCGGCGGGCATCAGGCCTACAAAGCTCACCGAAAGAGTGGCTGCAACTACATTTCTGAAACACACCTAGGGCTTGCAGTTGCTGCAGTGGAGTGAGTGTGTGACTCTGACTCCACTTTCCAAAGTGCTTCAGAGTCCGCCGTCGACACATTCCCCTGATTTATTTCCTGACGTGCAGCGCGACCCGTCATTCCCCGTGGTCGGCTCTGAGGCCTTTGCAGACTCCATTTCCCGGCGTGCCACGCGGTTCTCTGTGCGGAGCGAGGGCGGCGACGGCGGGGCGTAGGGCAGGCGGACTACAACTCCCGGCGTGCCCCGCGGCGGGCGCTGGGCCGGAGCCGGAGCCCGAGCGGCGCGGCCTGGAAGAGGCCAGAGCCAGGGGGAGGCGGCGGCAGCGGCGGCGGCGGGGGCAGCCCGGGCAGCCCGAGCCCCGCGGCCTGGGCCTGCGCTCGGCGCCATGAGCGGCGGCGCGCCTTCAGGGGGCGGCCCTGGGGGCTCGGGCCGGGCGCGGACCAGCTCGTTCGCGGAGCCAGGCGGCGGCGGAGGCGGTGGCGGCGGCGGCCCCGGGGGCTCGGCCTCCGGCCCCGGCGGCAGCGGCGGTGGGAAGGCGTCGGTCGGAGCCATGGGTGGGGGCGTGGGGGCCTCGAGTTCCGGGGGCGGCCCCAGCGGCAGCGGCGGAGGAGGCAGCGGCGGCCCCGGTGCGGGCACTAGCTTCCCGCCGCCGGGAGTGAAGCTGGGCCGTGAGTATTAGCGGCGTCCGTGGGGGCTGGAGATCAGGGTTCCTGAAGCCCTTCAGACGTCGATCTGGTTCTTCCATATGCCCAGATAGGAGCTCCAGCTCACTGTGCTTCCCAAACATGGGATCTGAGCTGTCCCCCTCCCAGAGAAAGGGATTGAGGGGTTACCATCAATTGGAGTTTAGGATTAGAATTAGTAATCCTCAAAAAACAGAGGTCACAGGTTCCTGTTCTTCCAGTACCGAGGTTTTGGGTGCTTGAGCCTCCAAAATAGGAATCTGATGTTGCCATCCATTAGACAACAGGATCAGGAGTCATCGTCGCTTGCAAATGGGGCTAGAGAGTTATTGTTCCCAAAAAGAATAAGATCACCATCTCCCCAAAAGGAGGGGGATCTAAATTTGCTTCCCTTTAGAGGATGGGGATTTGGAATGAATATCACATAGAAACGGATTTGGCCTTACTCTGTCCCTAAAAGATAGGGTCACGGCTTCCCAAACCTGGTATCCAGGCAACCTGTGATTTTTAAAACGCAAGATCTGTTACCATCACCCATCTATAACAGAACTGTATCCCCAGTGGTAGGAATTAATGGTTGCTGCTTCTTAGAAATAAGGACAAACTGGGAATCAGTGCATCCTGCAGATCAAGTCCATAGTCACTTTTCTTTGGCTTGGGGCACCTGGCTGGTTCAGTCGGTAGAGTATGCAACTCTTGATCTTGGGGTCATGAGTTCGAGACCCACGTTTGGGGTAGAATTTATTAAAAAACAAACAAAAAAAACTTGTCATGGTGGGTCTTTTTCCACAAAAATGGAACAGAATCAGGAAGGGTTACAGTTCCCCATAGAATATGGATCTGAGGTTAAATTCCCTTCGTTATCCAGAGATATGGTGTCACTGGCTCTGGAAGAATAGCTACGGAGGGTAGTCTCTTTCCAAAAGAAGGTGATAGTGATCCCCTCAAAACAGATTTGATTTATCAGTGACCCCTTTTCTTTGGGGAACTGATGAAAGGTTCCCCAAAGAAAAGGGATCACTCCTCCCCAAGAATGCCATAAAGGTTTGCTGCTGTCTAGAGAATGGAACTGGGAATTACAACTTTCCTTCAAATGCCTGAGGCCTGGATAGCCCCTTGTTAACGGAGGTCAGGTTCACCATTCCCACCACTTAGTACTTGTCCATTGGGGGCCACCCAAATACATGAAGGGGTCTGGGGCTCTGGACCGCACCGATGAGGTCAGGTCAGCACCTTTTCTAACCCTGAAGTATTTGGGGGAGGGGCTAACTGTCCCCCAGAAGTGAGAGCCATGGCCCTGGGCACTCACACCTGGAGGAGTCCTTTCTGCCACCAAAACCCAGTGGCGGTTACCAGCTCTACCAAGTAGGACTTAGAGGTCACTCTCCCCCAAGTTGTCAGAAGGGTTAGTGCTCTCCTAAAGCAAAAGTATCTCAGGGTTACTGCTCCGGTAAGTGGAAGAGACTGGGTCAGGCTTTCCCCAGTCAGGAGGGGGCCCCAGCAGCCAGTAAGCTCAAGAGTGGATGGAGTGTGAGGATGTCCTCAAACCAAGAGGGACCAGTGATTTACTGCTTACTAGAGATAGAAATTACGGCTTATCAACACTTGAGCAGCAAGAGGTTTACTTGTCATTGTCTTCCCACATGAGAAGAGGCAGGATTTAGGGTTCCCTGAAGGGAAGAGGAGAAAGGGCGCCTGGAGGCATCCAACACCCACCTTTGCTCAAAGACAAGGAAGGGACAAGGAGGCCCCCAGTGAGCATCCTGTAGTGATTTCCCTCCCTCCCACAGCCCTGTGATCGGGTGGTGGCAAGAAGGGGAAGGTCAGTGGATCGTGTGTCCCCTTTGTTCCCCAGGTGACAGCGGGAAGGTGACCACAGTGGTAGCCACTCTAGGCCAAGGCCCGGAACGCTCCCAGGAGGTGGCTTACACAGACATCAAAGTGATTGGCAATGGCTCCTTTGGGGTCGTGTACCAGGCACGGCTGGCTGAGACCAGGGAACTGGTGGCCATCAAGAAGGTTCTCCAGGACAAGAGGTTCAAGGTAGCTTGGGGGCGAATGGGGACAAGGAAGTGTGACCAGGCATGATGGGCGAGGGGGCCCTAGTGAGAGTGCTGGACTTGGGTTTCCACAGGGCTCTGAACATAGGCCAGAGAATGGAAGGAGAAGGGAGTGAATTGTGTGGAAGATGGGGGTACGGGTTCCAAGAGAGCCCAGAGCTGATGTTTATTGGGCTTTGGGTTGGTGTGAAGTGCTTTGTAGGCAAGTTCATGTTTAATTCACGTGAAGGTTCTTTGAGGGTAGGTATTGGTGTATTGCTAAGACTGAGATTCGGATTAGAGAATTAACTTGAGGGCAAGACTAGACTCTGGCTTGTCTGATCCTGAAGCCTCCCACCTTACCCACTAAGTTACCCTTCTGCACAGAGAGGGAAGGATGCTGGTAGAGGTAATGAGTGTGTTTGTGAAGGTCATGCTCTGACCCAGGTGCTTGGCAAGTGCAGGGTGAAATCCAGCCCGCCCTATGCTCACCAAACCACTGTGCCTTGGTGTGGGGCTGTGTCTCCCTAAGGAAGGGGCGCCCTTTCCTCCTTTATACAGCTGTGCCCTGTAACCTAGCGGAAGCCCAGGGAGCAAGGAGGAGACGGAAAAGGTGGAGGTTGAGGGCTACTTGGCGTTGCAAGGACTGGCGTTTTGGAGCGTTAGGCTAGTCTGGATATAAAGGACCCAAGCCTAAGCTGGGAGGGAACCAGGTCAGGGCCTGGGCCTTGGCAGTGAGAACCCTCGGGCAGGAGGAGCTCCAGAGTGTGGGTCAGAATTTGATTAGTGTTGAGTCCCAGAAGTGAGAGGGATCTGAGGGCAGGAGTTCCCAAGGCCAGAACTCAGGGGAGCAGAGAATAGGGAGGAGACCAGGACCGTGTCTCGGAGAAGAGGCTGAGGCCGGACCCCCTATGGGAAGATGGAAGTCTGGAGCCTGGGACTCAGGATCAAGTCAGGGTTCAAGGGCCCAGATGCCTCTAGGGGAAGCAATAGAGAGGAGTGGGGACCAGGGTGAATTGGGTGGCCAGTACTTGTCTTTTGTCACTCAGGCCTTGTGTGGCCATGTCATCTGATTATTCAAGACAAGCTGGAAAACTGAATTTATATATGAAGACATTTGATTTTCAAAGGTCAGCAATAAATTGGACACTTTTGAATGGTGGGCTGAAAAAAAAAAAAAAACCCATCTGTAGGTTGGGTTTAGCCCATAGGCCTCCAGCGTGTGTGTGAGGGGCATGGGTTGGGGTGAGGAATTCGGGGCTGCCCCAGAGGGGCTCTGGAGCTGGGATGCAAGGAGTCAGTGCCTGGCTCTGTTGGCAGGAGTGGAGGAGCAGGGCTGTGGCAAGGGGCGGCAGGGAGAGTCAGCTGTTGTCTGAGGCGCTTTCCCTTTGCTTCCAAGAACCGAGAGCTTCAGATTATGCGTAAGCTGGACCACTGCAATATCGTGAGGCTGAGATACTTCTTCTACTCCAGTGGGGAGAAGGTGAGACCTTGGGTGTGCGGGGGAGTCCTCCACCCATGTTCCTGCCTGCCTTTTCCCTGTGACTGCTAGTCCTTCCCCCATTACCCCCACAAGCCTTCCCTCCCCTTCCCCGCCCCGTTCCTCACAGTGCCTCACATCTCTCCTTTGCACTCTGCAGAAAGACGAGCTTTATCTAAATCTGGTGCTGGAATACGTGCCCGAGACAGTGTACCGGGTGGCCCGCCATTTCACCAAGGCCAAGTTGACCATCCCTATCATCTATGTCAAGGTGGGCAGGCAGGCAGGCTGTTGGGACCCAGGCCTACAAAGCCAGGGACCCTGGATCCTCCTGTCTTCTGTGGGTTCCCTCATTCTCCAGATTTATGTTGCCGTCTACAGGCTTTGTGTTGCCTGTCCTTGTCTCCGTAACTGCCCTAGATGGAGCTTGCCCAGTGCTGGGCAGGCCACCCTGAGGCCTGACTGAATCAGGGAGGCAGGCTGACTGGGGTCTGGGGAGACTGCAAGGGACCTGCTCGGGTCCATGCTGGGAGCCCGGGGGCACCACTGGTGTTGGTGGAGTTAGCGCGGAATTGGGCTGGGGCCTGAGAATGCCAAGGGAGAGACACTGAGGTCCGAGTCCTGGCCTTCGGAGCCTTGGCAGAAGGGGGTGGGGAGGAGGCAGGGCTGGAGGAAAGCATGCCTCTCCATCATCTGTGCAGGCTCATTCCGCAGGGCCTGGTGCTGTGGCCCCGGTGTTACTATCCTAGCCGGTGTTTGAATGAATGGGTGAATGGATCAGTGAGCCGAGGGCTGATGTGGAGCGTAGAGGCTGCAGCTACCTTCAGCATCGGGAGGAGGTGGGTGGGTTCAGGTTTGATGAAGGTCGTTCCTCCTGCCGGCCTTAAGAACCCTGGGCCCAGGTGGGCCACAGAGCTCTACCGGTGGCTGGTGTTGGGGGACCCTGCTTCCCGGGAGGGGAGTCCCCTGGTTTGGTGAATCCCTACCATGGCTGCCTGTGTGCTGAACCCAGCACCGAGCGATTCCAGACGCCCAGATGACTGAGACCCAGACTTTGTTCCGGGAGAGCTCTGTTTAGCCAAGCGGACAGCTGTTGTCACAAAGAACTATAAAACGACTAGCAACTGCCATATTAGAAGGAGCACAGGGAATTCTGGAAACAGGCCCCCAGGCCTGCCTGCTTTGGGGGATAAGAAGGATCAAGGAAGGCTTCCCGGAGCTCATCAGGTGCAGGGTGAGGAAGCGGCATCTCTAGCCAAGGGCAGCAGAAACAGAGGAGGAGGGGGGCCCGGGAAGCTGGCCTGAGCAGTTACTACGTGCTGGGCACTGGTCTAGGCCCTGGGGGACGCGGCGGCGGAGATGAACACACCAAGATCCCTGCTCTCTTGGCACTTATGTTGTAATCAGTGGGAGGGAGAGTGGCAGGAAAATCCAGCCGGAGAGAGGCTAGTCCGTGGGTGGTTTTGACTGGCAGATGAAGGAGGCTGAGCCCTTCCTATAGCCGGTGGTTTTGGAGCTGAGTGACTGGCTCCCACAAGGCCTTCCTGACGTCAGGCTTCTGCTGAGGTGTGTGGCCGAGGTAGCATTCTCGAAGTGGGGAGTGGCAGCGGCCCGGATGTTGCAGATGCCCCATCCTGAACTTAACGGGAGGGGGAAACTCTGGGAGGGGGACCCAGGGGTCCCTGTTTCAACAAGCTCTTGCAGTGATTCTGGCACATACTAAAGCTTGAGGGCCCAGGGGCAGCAGGAGAGGTTTTGAGCCAGGGAGAGGAGTGCGGGAGGGCCCTGGAGGCCAGGCAGGCGGAGCCGGGCTGCATCTGTGCCGTCCGCTGCCCCTCCCAGGTGTACATGTACCAGCTCTTCCGGAGCTTGGCCTACATCCACTCCCAGGGTGTGTGTCACCGCGACATCAAGCCCCAGAACCTGCTGGTGGACCCCGACACTGCTGTCCTCAAGCTCTGCGATTTTGGCAGGTGGGCCTGACCTGGAGTGCGCTGGTTGGCCGAAGGGGCGGCGGGGGGAGGGCAACCCCAACCCTTGCCTTCTGTTTACTCCTGCCCCTCTCTTCCCACAGTGCAAAGCAGTTGGTCCGCGGGGAGCCCAACGTCTCGTACATCTGTTCTCGCTACTACCGGGCCCCGGAGCTGATCTTTGGAGCCACTGATTACACCTCATCCATTGGTCAGACTTACAGGAGGGCGGGGGTGGGGAGCGGCCGGCGCGGCAGCTTTTGCGTTTTCTGTGGGCTGTGGGCCGCGCTCGGTGATACAAGCTTAACCTGTGTTCTTTTACCCAGTCCTCCCAAACTTTGGAGGGCGATGCTGGCGTCTGCTCGCTTCACAGACGAGCAGGCTGAGGCGGAGAGCGGTTGAGGCCGCCTGCCTGCATTCGCACCGCTGGGGCTGGGCAGGGCTGGGCTTTGAAAGCTGACCTGACTCCAGAGTCCACTTGGGCTCTGGAATCTCCCAGTCTGCCCTCTCCTCTCGGCCTGGGGGGATGGGCTGAGCCCCGGGGGGGAGGGGCTGCCGGTGACCTTGGAGCGGAGGCTTGCCAGCCTGAAGGTGTGACATGCTCGGGCCTTCTGGGGGGGGGGGGCGTTCCTTGTTGGTGGGGATGACGGTGCTACCTTCCAGGCTTGAGGAGAGGGCGTGAAGGGGTTGGGAGAGAACACTCATCGGCAGTGTGAACTGTGTGGTCCTTAGGGGTGAACTTGTGCCTCGGGGGGTCGAGGTACAAGCCAGGGTCGGGGTGAGAGTACCAGCCTGTAGCCGTTCCCGTGGGCAGGGTAGAGCCTGGGCCCAGGACTTCAGGCTGGAACTTCTCGAGGCCCAAAGAACACAGAGGCCTGTGCTAGGTACGTTGGGCTGTCTGGAGGCTAGGGGTAGAGCAGGGGCTTCCTGGGGTCGCTGAGGGGAGAGAGGCAACGAAGGTGGCAAACACTTGGATTGCAGAGTGTGGCGCTGTCAGGCAGACCTGGAGGTTCAACAGCGGGCTCCCGTGTCCCTAAACCCTGCAGGACCTTGAGCAGGGTGCTGCTTCTTGGGGCCGAGTGAAAATGGGGCTCCCTCCTGGCACCCTCAGGATGATTGCGGGGGTAGGGAAGCGTTTGTGAGGGGGTGGGTGGGGCAGCCCTGACCCTCCCCGCATTCCCCTTCAGATGTGTGGTCAGCTGGCTGCGTACTGGCCGAGCTGCTCCTGGGCCAGCCCATCTTCCCCGGGGACAGTGGGGTAGACCAGCTGGTGGAGATCATCAAGGTGAGGGCACGGCGGGGTGGGCAGGGATGGGGCTGAGGGATAGGGGCTTTGGCTCAGACCTGTCCCTTCTCCAGGTGCTGGGAACACCAACCCGGGAACAGATCCGAGAGATGAACCCCAACTACACGGAGTTCAAGTTTCCCCAGATTAAAGCTCACCCCTGGACAAAGGTGGGACGGGGCTAGGGGCTCAGGCAGCATGGCCGAGGTCCCCTTTGGAGGCCAGCTGGTCTGGGGACCTGGCTATAGAGTCAGGGCTTGGGAATGGGGCCGTAACTCATCAGATTTCAAAGTTTATGGCATCTCCCATCCTCTGGAAGTTGAGGGTCCATGGTAAGTTTGAGTGCCATTTCTCTGCTGGGGAAACAGGCTCCCTGCGGGGCCTGTACCACGATGGGACCCGCGCGAGCTGCTCACCCCAAAGAACGTGGTTTCCCCTCAGTGGTTGTGCCTCGTATGGGAAGTGGGGGTGCGGGAGTCCATAGTACCTGGGCGGCTCACCCTCCTGACCACCCCCTAAGGTGTTCAAATCTCGAACGCCGCCGGAGGCCATCGCACTCTGCTCGAGCCTGCTGGAGTACACACCGTCCTCAAGGCTCTCCCCTCTGGAAGCCTGCGCCCACAGCTTCTTTGATGAACTGCGATGTCACGGAACCCAGCTCCCCAACAACCGCCCGCTTCCCCCGCTCTTCAATTTCAGTCCTGGAGGTGAGGGCACAGCTTGGGAGGCAGGGAGCCGGAAGGGCAGGCAAAGATTGTGGAGGAGGGCTTGGTGTTAGAGATAGGAGCGGGATGCTGAGGGAGGGGCGCTCGGGAGATGCCCCCAGTACAGGAGCCCCGAAGCTGCTTCACCTGTGCTTTGCGGTCACCTGTGCTGGGCCCCTTCTGGTTTGTCATTTAAAGCATTCAGGAGCTACACGTGTCAGCTGGCCTTGCCAAGAGCTGGGTCGCTACCTGGTGCCCCTTTCTAACCCCGACCCCGTCTCCCAACACCCCGCCTGCTGACTGGGCATGTCCAATCCTGTCTCTAGAACTCTCCATCCAACCATCTCTCAACGCCATTCTCATCCCTCCTCACTTGAGGTCCCCAGCGGGCACTGCCTCCCTCACTCCATCCTCACAAGGTAAGTTGAGGGCCCTCTGCTTCTCAGCCTGGGAGGCCAGCCTGTGCCTACAGCCCCCGAGCTCCCCGCACGGGTGTGGAAGTTGTTGACATCTGATAGCGTACGTGTGAACAGCCACCTTTATCGGGTCTGATTGTCTATATTTGTGTTTAAGTGCCAACTGGAAAACCAAAGACCTATGTTTGGCATGCACAAACAAACAAAACGTTAAATTTGTTGCCCGTATTTAAAAATTGAGGCCATTGCGTGTTACAAATCCAGCTTTCCTGTGTCTCTTGGGGAAGAAAATCTGACTGGGCAGCATTGGGCCTGCCTTTCCTCAGGGCAGTGCTGTGAGTTGCGGCCAAGTTCTAGCCGCCCCCCTTTCCTGTGGGGCCCGGCTGTCGGGTGAGTCACCCAGTGACCAGCCTGGCCCTTTGGCGTTCGAGTACGCAGCGCCGGACCTAGAGTGGCAGCTGTCCGTTTCTGATGTAGCATCCCCCACCGGGTTCCTGCCCTTGGGGGAGGTCTGAGAGGCAAAGGGTAACTGTCTGCTTTTTCCTCCCCCTCAGCTTTAAGTGAGGCTCAGACCGGCTCGGACTGGCAGTCACCCGACGCCACAGCTCCCCTCACTAACTCTTCCTGAGGGCTCCGCCAACTACTCTTCCATCTGGGAGCCCCCAGTGGGGCTGGGAAGGGGGACCATAGCCCATCAAGCTCCTGACCTGGCTGGGCCCCTAGACTAGAGGGCAGAGGTAAATGAGTCCCTGTCCCTACCTCCAGTCCCTCCCTCACCAGCCTCACCCTGTGGTGGGCTTTTTAAGAGGATTTTAACTGGTTGTGGGGAGGGAAGAGAAGGAAGGACAGGGGGTTGGAGGCATGAGGACCTCCTACCCCCTCGGCCCCCTCCCCTCCTCCCGGGCCTACACTCCTCCAACCCCTCTCCCTTCCTGTGTCCCTTGTAAATAGAACCAGACCAGCCCGTCTGCTCTTCCCTTCCCTGCCCCCCCCCCCGGGTGTAAATAGATTGTTATAATTTTTTTCTTAAAGAAAACGTCGATTCACACCGTCCAACCTGGCCCGTCCCCCTTCTACAACTGTGTCCCCCCTCCTGTCCTCTGCCCCTAAGGTCTCCTCCCTCCTCTCCCCACCCTGGAGGGCTGAGGGGTTGGGGGTGGGGGAGCTCCCGATGTCTTAGTTTCCACAGTAAGGTTTGCCTGTGTACAGACCTCCGTTCAATAAATTATTGGCATGAAAACCTGCTTCCTGTTTGGCTGCCTTGTTTCAGTGGAGGTGAGGGAGGTTGCCCTGAGGGGCTGTGCTGGGACAGGACCTCTCAGGCAGGGGCACCGCTGAGAGTGAAGCCAGGCTGGGCTGCCAGAGGCCTGGGTCCTGGCCCTGGCTCACGTGCCCAGCCTCCCCGGGCCTCCGCTCTCCTTCACACATGTGATGAACAGAGTCTGGCTTATCCGCTGCAGAGGCCTCAGGGGAGCCGGCCTCATGGACCCGGCCATTGTCCTCTTCTGCCTCAGGAGGGAGGCAGGCACTGTCCTCCCCAGGTGACAGTTGAGAACTGGGGATCAGGGATCAAGGCCACAGACAGAAAGTGGCAGAGTCAAGACTTGAACAGAGGGCTCTGTGTCCCACAGCCCGAGCTACCTGCTGCTTCACGGGACACCGGATGACACGTAGTCACTCAGGCCAAAACAGCCTGGATGTAGACTCTTAGTGGGCACGGACGTGGGCAGAGAAGCGGTCCCTAAACCCTAACAGATGTCCAAGCTTTCATTTCTGTTTCAAACAGGGCACGTACCTGGCCCCTATCTAGGGATGCTGAGAAGTGACAAGCCTGGGAAGGTTGGTGCAGAGAACTTGGCTTCTTCCCTTGCTTCAAAAACATGCTGGGGCCAGATGGTGGGGCCACGGGCAGAGGGAAATGGCATCTCCTACATGTGGTGCCAATGGTATGTGAGGGCAGGAGGCCCCAGAAGTGGAAGGAGGCCTGGGGAGGAGCAAATGATATGTCCTCCACTGGACTTCAATTGTGAAGAAAAAGGGAATGAGTTTGTCGTTTCAAGTAAGCTCTACGTCCATTGCGGCGGGGGGGGGAGGGCGGCGCACTTGGCTTGAACTCACAACCCCCGAGATCAAGAGTTCCATGCTCTACTGACCGAGCCAGCCAGGGGCCCCAAAAGGGGGAATTCTGAACATGTCCCAAGAGTTCAGGGCCTGTTCCTGTGGTATCTGGACTCTCCAGTCTGCTTAGGCCAGCCCCAGGGGTATCTGTATACTGCCCAGAACAATCCCTCGCCTTCCCTGCTTAATACCCTCTGGATACCACCTTGTAAGATGAATACGTAGAGCAAGGAGACCAGAGACGGGAGCAGGGTTGGTCCCCCTGCCTCCCTTGCTGCTCACAACTGTTCAGCCACGAGGTCGCTGAGGTGGTCGCTCACCCTCCCTCCCACTCCTGTGGCTTCTGCCCTAGTCTGGTCCCATGCTTCCCCTCCTAGACCATCTCCGGCCTCCCCCTGGCCCCACCTTCATGCCAGGAAGCCCGAAGCCCCACTTTCGACCCTCTCTTCCCCCTATCCCCCGCTGCCCCAACCTCTGGGGCAGGCTCTCCCTGCCTTCCCAGGTCTGGGCCTGCCTCCCTCCCAGACAACTCTCAGCCATAGCCTCCCCTGCCTGAACACCTTGGTCTGTAGAGGCTTGGCGGGAGCTTGCCCCAGGGACCTGCCATAAATCATCTGCTTCTGTTTGGAGAAGGTAGGACTGCCACCTTAGGTAACCTTTGAAAAGGCTGGGGATCCCTTCCTGTTCCTAAGACCTTTGATCTTTCGGGGGCCCCAACAAACCCCAACTGCTCTGTGACACCAGCTCACTTTTCTTCCAGCCATAGCAAATCCTCCTCTGGACGCTGCCCCCCTCCCCCCAGTCTCAGGTCACACTCGCTCAACAGTACTGCTTAGAGACATGGGCTCAACGGACCCCCGGGATTCAAATCTCCGTGACACCGCTGCCTAATGTGAGACCTTGGGTGAGTCTCTGTCCCTGGTTTCTCATCCGTACAACAGAGCTAACACTGAGATCACTTCACAGGCCTGCTGGGTCACAATCCACGTACAGTGCTAACCGCGTGCCTGCCACGGCTAGGCAGCCGCGTTCGCGGTTACTGTAGCTGTGAATAACTGGACGGTCTCCAAGCCGACCAAGAACTCACCCTCCTCTGCAGTGCTGTCTCTGCCTATGTTCTCCTCCTCTGTCGCTAGCAGATTCCTAGTTTTTCCTCAAGGACTACTTCCTTTGGGGCGGGGGCAGGGGAGAGGAGGGGTTGTTCCCTGCTCTGGGATCCCACTGTCCCTACACATCCCCATCACAGCCCTGAGGATCCCGGGGCTGAGATCTGCCTGCTCCCCAGGGGCAGGGCAGAGGCCTGACTCCTCTCCAGCCCCCAGCATCGCCCAGCATGTGTGAGGGAGGCCTGAGGACTCCCAGGCTGAATGAATCAACAAGACACACTCAAAGAGAGCAAGGCCATCTGTACTTGGGTGTTCCTCCTACCCCACCGTGTGCCTCCTGGGGCAGCGCCTGGCTCTGAGTCATTCCTGGGGCTCTGGCATCACTCAGCGCGCAGCGGAGTACCTGGGTACCTATAGAGTTCCTTCGACGTTGTCAGAAGGGAGCTTAAGGAAGCCCAGAGAACTCAAGTACCTTTCTCTACCAGGCAGAGCCAAGTCCCGGGTGCCCCGGGGTCCAGGGGAGAGGAGGGCTTGGGGACGAGCAAGAGCCTGAAGAGGTATACAACAGTGCCCAGCACCGATCTGGCACGTGGTCGGGGTTGCTGGGCACCAGGGTGATGGATGCAGAGCCAAGAGTCTTGGCAAGCCCTGTTCTGCAACGCAGTGGGGTGACCTGGGACGGATCACATCAGGCCTCAGAGCTTCAGTTTCCCCATAGGCAGAGAAAAGTGGCAAGAGACACCTGGACAGGGCTCTTGTGAGGAGTCCGTGGGTAAGAGGCCAGGGTGGATCCTGGCACCCAGTGGGTGCCAGAGCGGCTTGCGGGGGTGGGGGTGGGGCTCCCCTTGCTCCCCAGAGGGGCCCACAACGGCTGTCGCAACCCAACTCCTTTACTGCTGCTCCTCAGCTGTGTCACACGAAGGCCGTGTCCAACTGCAGGAGCCCGCCTGCCTCACTGGCCCCCAGTGCCGCCTGGCACAGCTGCAGCGTGTCCTCAAGTGCCAGCGGCTGGGACGTCTCGATGATGGCGATTGTTTCCCCGAGCTCGGTGCACATGATAGTCTGCTGAGGCTCGGGGGGCGGCGGCGGCGGGGCAGGGGGTGGGGATCGTGGTGGCGGTGGCGGTGGCGGGGGCCCGGGGCGGGCGCGGGCGTGGACGCGCTGGTGCAGCCGCAGGCCGGCCAGGGCGTGGAACCAGCGGCCGCAGGTCCCGCAGTAGTAGGGGCTCTTGTTGTACAGGCCGGTGATGGGCAGGCGGGGTGCGCGGGCGAAGGCCACAGGCCGCAGGTGCAGCCTCCGGTGCTGCTGCAGGTTGGAGCTCTGCGTGAAGCGCTTGCCACAGTCCAGGCACTGGTAGGGCCGCACGCCCGTGTGGGTCAGCTGGTGGCGGCTGAGGTTGGCCAGGGAAGCGAAGGTCTTGCCACACGAGTGGCACTGGAAGGGCCTCTCGCCCGTGTGCGTCCTCAGGTGGTTGCGCACGTGGACCAGCTTCTTGAAGCCCTTGCCGCAGACGCCGCAGCGGTGCCGCCGCTCGGGGGGCCCGTGGACGGCGCGCCGGTGCCGCGAGAGCCGGGAGGCCGAGGCGAAGGACTTGGAGCACTGTGGGCAGGGCAGCTGGGCAGGCGGGGCGGGCGGCGGCGGCGGCGGTGGGGGCGCGGGCTCGGCAGGCACTGGGGAGGCCGCCGCCGAGGGGGGCGCCCCGCTCTTGCCGGCGTGTGTGCGCCGGTGGTAGAGAAACTTGGTCATGTTGCTGAATGTCTTGCCGCAGCGGCAGCGATGCAGCGGGTTGGCAGTGTGAGCCCGCCGGTGGGCCACCAACGTGAGCTCCGTGCCGAAGCCGCGGCCGCAGTCCACGCAGAGGTAGCGCGCCTCGCCGCGGTGCAGCCGCAGGTGCTGCTCCAGGGAAGCGGCTTTCTTGAAGACCTTGGAGCAGGTGGTACACTCGTGTGTACCCCCGACGTGGGCCCGCCCGTGCGCCAGCAGCCGGTTGGCCGAGCTGAAGCTGCGCTGGCACTGGCTGCAGTGGAAGGGGTGGGCTGCCGATGCCGGGCCGCGGGAGGCCCGCCGGTGTCGCCGGCGTGCCTCCGCGGCCGTCCAGGGTTGGGGACAATCCGCACAGCCCTGGGCCCGGGCGGCTGTGGACCTGTCGCCTCCCGCAGCATCCTCACCGACCTCTGCCGCCACCTCCTCTTCCTCCTCTGTGTCTTCCTCTGTGTCTTCCTCCTCCTCCTCTTCCTCCTCCTCCTCTAGCCCATTGCGCTCTTCTTTCTCCAGGGAGTCAAAGTGGGTGCCCTGATGCTCCAAGAACTCCTCGGGAGTGGCACAGAGAGTAGAGCACTCGGGACACTCGTAGGGCTCCATCTTAACTTCAGGTGGAGCGGGGGGTGGAGGGGGCGGTGCCGGCGGGGGCAGCGGGGGCGGCCCTGGCGGCTCGGTGGCTGCAGCAGAAAGGTGCCGGGCCTTGCGATGAGCCACCCACAGCTCAGGCGAGGGGAAGAGCTCCTGGCAGTCCCCGCACTGGTACTGGATCTGGCTTGCAGACTCCCGGAGGTGGGCGTCCTGGTGGGCCAGGAGCTCGCCGGGGGACAGGATGAGCTGGTTGCACTCCCCACACTGGAAAGGCCCTTCCTCAGGCCCTGCCATGAGCTCTGGCTCCAGGCCAGGATCCTGGGCGGCCAGTGCCTCATCCTCGGTGACAGTGGGCACATGCTGTTCCTGGTGCGAGAGGACTTCCTCCAGCGTGTTGTAGAGGCTGCCACACTCAGAGCACATGAACTGGTGATGCTGGAAGAAAAGGGATGAGGCCAGCGCCTCCCCAGGTGTCATCTCGGTCACCTCTGTTGACATCTCCCCGAACATCGGTGTTGACATCTCCACCGCCCCTGGCGACATCTGTGCGGGCAGCTCAGCCACCTCAGCCGCCACCTCTGCCATGGTGGGGGGGGCAGTGCCTGGAAAAAGAAGGGGGAGCTGGTGAGACATCAGGAACCCAGGGGCGTGGTGGCGGGGTGGGGGGCGGCTCAGGAGCTTCCCCGCTCGTCCCCTCACTCACCAGCCTCTATCAATCAGCAAGCCTGGATCAAGTGCTGGTGCCTCAGTTTTCAATGAACATGTGACTCCGAAGCGGATGCATGCCCCATGGTGCCAGACATCTGTAAGACAGCGACATCCCCCTTCCGTCTGGCCCCCGATGCTACCATCCCTCCTTACCCAGAGGTCCACCCGCACCCTTTCTAAGAACATGTGTCTCTTTATGCCTCTTGACATTTGCCTGGATGGTTTCCTCACTGGGCACCACCTTTCCTCCTACTATATGGACACATACAGAGCAGCAAAGGGTTCAAGAGCACAGGCTTCTGGACGAGACTGCCCTTGGCTTGAATCTGAGCACCAGCACGTTATTAACTTCCTCTCTCTGACATTGTTTTGTCACCCGTGAAAGGGAGTAAAAGTAGTGCTGACCACGAAGGCCCCGGTGCCCGAGAAAGGTCAGACAGAACCATGACTTGTGGTTCTCCAGAAATGTTGTTCCCGAGCCCAAAGTCTTTCCTGTTGCTATTCCTTCTGCCGAGAAAGTTCTCTCCTTTTCTGGTCTAGCAAAACCGTACCCAGCATTTCCTTTGTGAAGCCTTTTCTGACAACATCTCTACATCCTCAGGGGGATGTCCACTCCTGCCTCCTTGGGGTTCCTATGGTAATCTGTGCCACCTCTGGCAAAGCCAATATCACGAGCCTGGGATGCAGTCTGTGCTCCTCTTCAGACTGAGCATGCAGGCATGGCAGGTCTGATTCACTGTAGGTGCTGATGTCACCAACAAAACCACGGACCTGGGACGGGGATCTTAAAACTTCTGAACTTCCCTCTACATGCCCCCATCTCCCTTTCTACATGTGTGGGCTCAACACAACCCAGGCCTCTGAGCCACTTGAGCAAACAACTGCACCCCTTACAACCTAGTCTCTGAATCCAACTTCCACTGTCTCCATCTCTTTTTTAACTCATCTGTTAGTGCCAGAGGGCAGGTGGAGCTCAGCTTACATCCAGGCAGGCAAAGTTGCTCATACTAAGCTCCCAGAGAGCAGGGAAGTTAGTTTTTTCATCACTGATATATTTCTAGCACCAAGAACAATGATTAGCCCACAACAGGTACTCAGTAGATATGCTGTGAATGAAAAATGCTCCCTCCAGGAAGTGAGGCCATGAGAGTCTAACTCTCCCTGTGCCCATTCCACTTCTCCCACCAGACCAACTTTCCCCATGGACAGTGAACTCCCACAATAACACAGCCCAGCACATGACCTTGTTTTCATGATGCCCGATACATGCTCCCTGAATAAATGATTTACTAAAAGCCCAGGACTTACCTTTTCCTAACTACCTATTCCTACTCCCTCACTAATATTTGAATTGCCATGGCCCTGCACACAACAGCCACCCAATAAAGGATCTTCCTAGAAGGAGTCAGCCCGGATCCCCAGAGTTCAGTTTTTTCTTGTTTACAGCCGCACTCCAAACAGAACTCCCATCGGGCGAGGCCCAAGGCCTGGTGTAAGGCTTACACACAAAGTAGGCACCCAGTATATGTCCCTCTGGAAGGTGACCCAGGCAATCTAAAATTTGGACTTTTTGTCTACATTCCTCCTTTCCCAATTGTGGGATTGTGTACCATTGGTGGGGAGGAGATAGGGGCTTTTTACACGGTAGACCAATAAATCCTTCCAGGAAAGAACCCACCAGGGGCCTGGAAGTTCAACTTTTCCGCTACACGTCCCTTTTCACCGACCAGACTTAGCAACTCCGCTGCATTAGAGCACCCTGCAAGGGGTGGGGGCGGCGGGCTCCAGGGTAGAGTCCTGCACGCCGCACGAGTGCAATCAATGCTCTAGGGCACAGAGGAAGGAGCGCTCTCCTCCCACTCCACGCCGCTCCCGCCCTAGCGCAGGCCCCAGGGCTCTTCGTCCCCCGGTGTCCCCTTCGTTCTCCCTCCGCCCTCTCCCTACGCCCAGCGCTCTCTTCCCCCGCCCGCCCCGCGGCGCCCTCACCCGTCTCTCTCGCCTCCTGCAGCCCCCGCCGCTCTTGACACAGACCCTCTCTGCTCCAGGCGTGCGGGACCCCTCACTATCCACGCCTCCCATTGGGCGTTGCCCTTACCCGTGGCAGCCAATCAGAGCCGTCAGCGAAGGGCACGCGCCCTTGCGCCTGCGTGTTGACGCTCAGGCGGGGCTCGGCGAGTTTCTCCACGCACACAACTGTTCCCTGTGGGCGGAGCTTGGGGGTGCGGCTCAGGCAAGCGCCTGCGCAGTTCTTCTGGGCTGCCCTGCCAAACATGAGTTAAGTGGTGAGAAGTGGGCATCTTTGGAAGGCGAGGAGTGAACTGGGTGGCGGGAGGCCTTGACGGAGGTGTTATTTTGTAGCTGAAAAGGCTGAGCATCTCTGAGAGAATAGCTTTGGAGCCAGACATACTTGGGGTACTTCTCTCAGGGCCTTTTACTCCTGTGTAAAATGGGCTTGAATCACATCCATCTCGAAGGCTGTTGAGGGGATTGAATGAAATCAGACACGTAAAAGCGCTCAGCACTGATACACTGTGGATGCTCACTATAAACCATCTAACATGGACGTAGTCCTTCCCAGTTTGTAAAATTGCTTTCCCTTCCCTCCCACTCTTCACTTGATTTAACGGTAATCACGTATCGGGCGCCTACTGTGTGTCTGGCCCAGGAGTAGGTCTCAATAGGTGACAATTGACATTAGAGAGAGGGAGTCTTCCAAGGTCACTGCTGCAGCCCAAGCAGAGCCAGTGCTGAGGCAGAGCCAGTGCTGAGGCAGTGCCAAGCAGGACCTAGGTCCCCCCCACCTTTCAAGGGGAGATAATTCAAGGGTGGGAACCACTCCGGGGAGACTTGTTTCAAGGTATGTGCGAGCCCTGACCTTGAGTCACCTAAGTGTGTGTGTTGGGGGGGGTGGCCACCATGCCCAAGGCTCCGCCTCAGGGGAGCTGCTCAGATACGCAGCCTGGGCTCCAGCTCTCTTGATAGGGACCTGCCCTCGCAAGAATGAAAACTTGTAGGTGCAGGTTAGAGAGGGGGTATTGGGAGGCTCCTTGACTTTGGAGGGCAGAGATTGGAAAGGGTTGTTGGGTGGGTGGGGGGCATTTGAGACAGGAAGAGGCTGTCTGTAATAGGAGACTGTGATGGATGCCATCAGGTAGTGAACAGTCAGGATGGAGGGGCCTATTGCAATCGGGAAGGAGGTATTGGTTCCTAACATGAGATGGGGGAGCTTCCTGGTCTTGATCAGGGGAAGGAACTTAGAGATGGGGCTTCTGTTGGGTGAAAGGAGATTCCAGTTGGGGTCATGAGATGGCACGGTTGTGACGTAGGTTCCTGGTTGCCATGAGGAGTAAGGGGCAGGCTGACGGAGGAGCGTCCAAGTCCCGATCATAAGGGGTCTGGGAGCTATTTGAAGCCAGGACGGTTGCTATTGTGGTCCTTTGCCTTGGGCAGCTGGGAGCAGTGGTAATGTGGGCGTCTAAATCATGTCTAGGATGGGGCTGTAGTCCATGAGATGAGTATTTCCAACAGGGCTTGACGTGCGGCAACAAGGATCCAGCGGCTTAAGTCACGGGCGGACAGAAGCAACCCTGCATGCCACCAGGTAACAGATCCAACTCAGACGCGGAAATCACTCTCGCTTTGCGCAGGCGCAGCACTGGCGGGCAAGACGCTACGGTTGGGGGCGGGCCCGGAGGGGTGGGGCTTGGAAGCTTCACTCTGCGCTTGCGCCTAAGGGGCGTGGCGGTCGCACCTGCGCGAGTTGGGGGAAGGAGGAGGGGCGAGGTGACGCAGGCGTAATAATAGAGAAGGTGCCAGAAAGATCCAAAACAAGTGGCTGCGGCCGTCGCCCAGGAGTCGTCAGACGCCGGAATCCGGTGAGGATCCAGAGAGGCCTGAGGGCGGCTGGTGGCGGGTAGACGGAACCACTTGGGTGTTGGGGGGAGGGCGGTACCGCCCTAACAGGGCGAGGGGGTCGGGATCGGACAGCACCACCTGTGTGGGGCGACGGGCTGCTTTGGTCGGTTCCACTTGTGGGGGGCAGAGGGTCACTTTCGGACGCTACCATTTGGGTGGAGCCGCGGCGCTGATCGGACAGTACCAGTGGACGGAGCCAAGGGGCACGTCCGGTCAGTGCTGCCCAGAGTCAGAGGGCAGTTGGCAGGGTTCCCCGGGACGGGCCCCCACGCTGGTTCGGACCGAATCACTTGGTCGGGTCCGGAGGCTGGTTCGGGGCATACCACCTGGGGAGGGGCGTTCGGGCTGGGTCGGCCCGACTCTTGGGAGGACGAACGGGGTCTAGCGTCTCGACCTGTTACTAGGGGACCTCGGGCGGTACCATTCCTTTTTGAGGGAAGGGGAGAGGCAGAGAAGCCTGGGGTGCGAAGGTGGCCCTGCCCGGCAGGACGGGGCGGGGGAGACGCACCGGCGGGGGCGGGGTCCGGGTCCCCGCGTCACTGACCATTGCCCCCTCCCCGCTGTGTGGGTTCTAGGCCCTGGTTCAGAGCTTGTGCCGCCCCCTCCCTCCCCTGGGTATGGCGCTGTCCGGGTTGACCCCGGCCCCGAGCTGGGAGGAGGATGAATGCCTGGACTACTACGGGATGCTGTCGCTTCACCGTATGTTCGAGGTGGTGGGCGGGCAGCTGACCGAGTGCGAGCTGGAGCTGCTGGCCTTCCTGCTCGACGAGGCCCCCGGCGCGGCCGGCGGTCTGGCTCGCGCGCGAAGCGGCCTGGAGCTGCTGCTGGAGCTGGAGCGCCGCGGGCAGTGCGACGAGAGCAACCTTCGGCTGCTGGGGCAACTCCTGCGCGTGCTGGCACGCCACGACCTGCTGCCGCACCTGGCGCGCAAGAGGCGCCGGCCAGGTATGGTTGAATGGGAGGGTGACAGACTTCCGGTGGGGACGGGGCCTTGTCCTGGCTGGGCCTCCATGGTGGCCTGATACAGACAGCACCGTATCAGCCTGTGTCCCAACTCGCTCCTCCCCTTCTCTCAGTATCAATGAGGAACACAACAGGGAGGAGGCATGGCTTTGGGAGAGGTGAGCTTGTGGAATTTGGCCACATCAGTGGTGTTTGTGGCCACTGTTTATGGAGGGCTTATTTCATGTGAGGCACAGCGGTAAGCCCTTCGTGTGAACTGTCGCCTTATATCTTCCCAGTAATCCTGTGAGGTAGTCCTGTTAGTGTTCTCATCTTACAGGGAAAAGAATAGGGTTAAGAGAAGTTAAGCAGCTTGTCCACACGTAAGAACTGAATCTTGCGTGTTGCTCACAGGAGATACAAGGTGTTGGGATTGACAGAGTGTTTGTTCATGAAGCTTATGTTTAGTGGGGAGGACGTAGCCATTGGGGCAGATAGCTTACTTTTGTATAGGGTTATAGAAAGACTAAAGCAAAGTTAAGAGAATACAGAGAGTAGGGAGCGCTTCATAGTGAAGGAACCCCCCCCCCATTGGATAACCAGTCAAAACCTTTCTGAAAAAGCCATGTTTAAACGGAGGTTCTACTCCTGCTGTGCATAGATCTCAGCGGAGAAAATGCCAGGCAGAGGGAAAGACAAGCTTTTCGAGCCCTGAGTCAGTAATGAGTTTGGTATCATCAGAGACCAGTGTGGCAGGAGCAGGGGAGACTGACAAAGCAAGAGCAGAGAGGGAGGTAAGAAGCCACTTCACACAGGGGCTTGCAGATGACCCAGGTAGAAAGTTTGGCTCCGAGCTGATGCCCCTAGTCCTGTGAGGGAAGTACTCCTGGGGGAGCAGTTCTGAGGTGAGGAACCCCGGGGTTTAAGGGACAGGAATCCTGTGCGTGCTTAGGCCTCGAGCTGTTGAGGCCTTGGCTGGGTCATTAGTGGTGCAGTGGCTGGTTTTGGAGGGGGATTCCGAACTTCCCTTGCCCAGAGGAAGCCCTTGGCAATTGGATAACCAGGAGAGGGGCATCACTAGAGAAGAACCGGCCGTGTTTTTGGAAGAATATACGTGGAGGTTAGGCTATGGAAGGGAGGTTTGGGGGAGCCTGCTTACCCCTTGGGGGCTCAGGGAGCGTTGGGGGCAGTTCGAGGCGGCCGGGGTTGGGGGGTGGGCAACATTGCAGGGATCCTGACCATGACTCGGCTTACAGACTCCAATCCTGACAGTTGGAGCTGCTGTAGACATGGTTTGGACAGCCCCAGGAGGTCACAAGTCCCTATCTCTCTGTAGGCATACAACCACCATTGGGCAGGAGGCGTTTGAGAGAGAGCAGCTATCTGGGCTCTGGGCTCTGGGGAACTCGGGCACCTAGTGGGGCCGGAGTCCATCTCCAGCTGGGAATTGAGGCTGGGCTGGGGAGGGGCTGGAGGCTGGGAATACTTCTTTCCGTTTTTCTCCTTCTGAAGTGTCTCCGGAACGCTACAACTACGGCACCTCCAGCTCTTCTTCCAAAAGGACTGAAGGCAGTCGCCGCCGCCGCCGGCAGTCAAGCAGTACTTCAGACACGCAGCAGGGTCAGTGGGAGACAGGTGAGCCTCGCTGCGTGGGCGTGATGGCAGCGTCCCTTTCTTCCTCCTGAGCCCTGATGAACCCTCTCCATCCCGGCCCATCAAGGAAGGGGCCTGAGGGGTTATTCTGTGTCCACATTCCTTTATGTGTGGTGTTTATTCTACAAAAGCATGTGTCCGGAAGCAACGAATGGAATTGTTTGTGGTGGTTTTATAGGGCATCTGAATGACATCACACGGTGGGTAGTCTTCACGTGGCTGGCTTTGCTGGACACGTTTCTGAGATTTATTCACGTCAGGTACCTTTAATTTGTTTCTTTTAATTGCCCTGCCAGTTCATTTAGGCTGTTTTCTTGTCCCTAGTTCCTAAATTATTCAAACATAATTTCAAACATACAGAGCAGTTGAAAGATAAGTGCAGTGAGCATGCTCCTATTTTCCACCTTGATTCAGTAATTTTAACATTTTGCCACTTTTGCTTTACTGTGTATGTACTTAACAATGGATTTTTGGTTGTTACTTGTGTGCGTATATGTAACAATGGATTTTCGGTTGAACTCTTTGAAAGTAAGTTACACCCATCAGGATACTTTATCCCTAAATCATCAGGCATTTCCTGAGAATGAGAAGATTCTCCTAGATCATCTCCAGACCATTATCATACCTAAGAAAATGAATACTAATCCTCTGATACCCTAACGCTTCATTTTCACGTTTCCCCAAGATGGTCTCCACTCTCAGGATCCACTCATAGTTGAGTTTCTCTGCATCTTGGTTTTTTTAAAAAGATTTTATTTATTTACTTGTCTGAGAGAGAGAGCACAAGCAGGGGAAGTGGCAGGCAGAGGGAGAGGGAGAAGTGGGCTCCCCGCCTAGCAAGGAGTCCAACGTGGGACTCGATCCCAGGATCCTGGGATCATGACCTGAGCCGAAGGGAGATGCTTAACCGACTGAGCCACCCAGCATTCCTGTGTTCATTTATTATGTCTCCTTAACCTCTTACTTGAGAACCCAAACTCCTCCCCTGCCCCAAATTTGTTTCTTTTCTTACCATGACGTTGACTTATTGACTCTGTCGGGCCACTTGTTTTGTAGAATGTCACGATTGTTTTGGAAGTGTCCGATCATTTCCTCATGGGGTCCTGGAATGGGTGTATCTCCCGTGAAGTGGGGAGCCCCCACACCCTCACCCTAAGAGACAAGCACGGTAGCAGCCACTGGGTGTTGTTTCTAATTTATGACTCGAAACTCAAAAACCCTGTAAACGTGTGGCCAGAAGAGAGTAATTTCCAGGACTGAGAGTTGAGTGAAGTAGAGTAAGGTACAATAAAAAGTGGGTCAGGAGGTTTGATGAGATTCAGGTTACATGTTTTGGCAGGAATGTTCCTTGGTTGATGCTGTGTGCTTCGCATTGGAGCACATCAAGAGGCTGACGGTCTCGTTTTCTTGCTGTGAGTGGGCAAGTTTGAACACTTGGTTAAGGTGGTGTCTGCCATATTTGTCCTCCGTAAAGGGACATTTCCTCCTTTAATGGTTAGTCAATCTGTGGGATGACACTTGGCACGTACTGTTCCCCAACAGCATCCCCAGTGGGTTTAGCAGGCATCGGTCATCTCTTCCTGAACCAGTGATGACATTGGTGTTCACAAAATGGTGATTTTCTTATTCTTTTCCAGTGTCTATTAGCTGGCATTCTTTCGAGACTTTTCTTTTTTTTCCCTCTCTCTCCTTGGGAGGAGGGGGAGCAGCACTATGGATTCCTGTATAATTATTTATTTACTGTGTTAGAATCCATTAGTCATTCTTCCTGAGGTTCGAATTGACTAGCTCCTACTGTCTTTTTGATGTGGCTCCATCATTCTTTGGGCTTCCTGCTCTGGGGCACTGCAAGATGTCCTGCACTCAACTTGTACTTTTCCTTCCCCAGCCCTGGAATCAGCTATTTCCAGAGGAAGCCTGGTTCCTTTTAGAGGCACTGACATTTAGAGACCAAGCTCTGGGTGCTGCATGTGTGTGGTTCCTGAGCTCTTTTAGTGAACAGACCTAGAAATTGCTTTAAAAAAATTCATATTAGTTTTTTGGGGCACCTGGGTGGCTCAGTTGGTTAAGTATCCAACTCTTGATTTCAGCTTAGGTCGTAATCTCATTGTGCCCCATCTTTCTCATCTCATGATCTCCGATCAAGCCCCGTGTCGGGCTCTGTGCTGGGCGTGGAGCTTGCTTGGGATTCTCTTGAGCCTTCTCCCTCTGTCCTTCCTGCTCTTGCACGCACTTCCTCTATCCCCCCCCCAAAAAAAATTCGTCTTAGTGTTTTCAAAATTAATATACAAAGATGTGTTTCTTGTACACTAAAAACGTTTATTAAAAATTTTGAGATAACAGATTTATTTGCTTCGTTTTATGACAGTTGTAGCTTTGAAAGTTCAGTACCGCTGCCGACTATCTACTGAATGAAGCATACCATTTATTTGTGGTTCTTCCTGTCCTAGGGGTGTATCCCACCGAGAGTTTACAGTCAGAATGTTCTTCCAAGTTACTTGAAATAATTCTTCTCTAGTTCGCGTTACCAATTTTATATACAGCTAGGTTCGTTTGTTTCTGTTTAATTCTATAGTTGGTGTGTTTTTTTGTCTCTTTAATTTTTTGAGTATGTAAAGCAGTTTTATGACTCAAAAGTCAAAACTACCATATGTAAGAAGGATGTTCTTAGAAGGATCATTTCCACTGGTCCCCAATCCCTAGTGAGTAGGTAACTAATTTCGTTCATTTCCTATTTGTCTTTACAGTGTTTTGTCTTGCAAAAATAGCAAGTTTGTATATATTCTTTTTTTTTTAACGCAAGATGTAGCAAATCATAGACACTTGTTTTGCACCTTGCTTTTACTTCACTAAACAGTCTACTCTGGGAATTACCCTGTGTACTGCTTGCCAGGTATTTACATTGTGTTCACATTTAGACAGTTATGAACAATGCCCCAGTGGTCTGTTGTCATGCTTGTTTCCTGGCGTGGCTGTGCAGGGCTTTCTTCAGGGTCAGACCTGGGAGTGGGGCTGCTGGGTGGTGGGGTGTGCTCTTCTAGATGACGCTAGGTTCTACTCACCACTCATCCTATGGACCAGGCCACTGAGGCCCAGGAAGCAGAGGGGCTCACCCAGGTCTCATGGCATGGGGACCAGCCTTGAGCTCTTCTGCAGGCCCCTGCCTCCGTGCTCTACCTGTTATCCTGGTCCTCAGTGTGCCCCATCTTTCTCTCCTCAGGCTCCCCACCGACCAAGCGGCAGCGGCGGAGTCGGGGCCGGCCGAGTGGTGGTGCCCGACGGCGGCGGAGAGGGGCCCCCGCCGCCCCCCAGCAGCCGCAGGAGCCAGCCAGACCTGCCTCAGAAGGCAAAGTGACCTGTGGTAGGTGTCTGTGGGCCTCAGCGAATGCCTGGATGGTGCCCGCAGCCGGCTGCTGAGCCTGAGGGGGGCAGACGCGGACACTCGTGCGCGCAGTGTGGCACACCCAGTGGGGAGGCGGCAGCTTCCATTCATCATCCTCTCTTGCTTGTCTCCGTCCTGCGTGTCGTGGAAGGATCACGTGTGCGACCTCCTCCAGGAAGCTTTTCCTGATGACTTCTTGCTCTCAGTTTTGTCTATTTTTTTCAGTAAACGTTTTTATAGGTTTACTTACTCTGTAGTGGAGTAACGTGTGGGTAAAAAACGAGGATCCTGGGGCAGGCTGCCAGATTCACCCCTTAGCCTTGGCATTTAGATAGGTTGTCTGACCTTGGGCAGGTGACTGAACCCTTCTGGTGTAAAAGGAGGCTGATAGGGCGCGTCCCACGTGGGGTTGTTGAGAGAGAAAATGAATTAGCCTGGTAATATGTTTGCCCCAGTGCCTGGCCTGAGGCCTATGCTATGTGCTACGTACCAGTTGGTGCGTCTTCTTGCTGTTACTGTGCAGTGTGCTTGGGACAGGAATAGCAGTGGGGGCCCTGCCCTTGGGGAGGCGGCGACCTTCTAGTAGGGTGACAGATCAGTGAAACTGAAGCTCGCTTTAGATAGTGCCATGAACAGAGGGTGGGGAGTGGGTGGAGGAGCCCGGCAGGAGCCAAACCACTGGGCCTGGCAGACCTTGGAGTGGATGGGAGCGTGGATTTTATTCCATATGGCAAGTGTTACCTCGGGTTTTCAGCAGGGGAACAAGGTTGATCTGACACCTGCTTTTGATGGAACTCTGACTTCATCTGGAAAATTAGTTAATGATGATTTATAAAGTACGTAGAACTGCGCTAGGTATATGTATTTATGTAGTATGTGCCATGCCTGGTGTGTGTGTAAGTAAACAAAAAGGAAGCGGGGAACGGAGCGAAGAGGCTGGACAGCCCGAGCAGGAGAGGCTGGAGGTCTGGCCCGGGAAAGTTCTGTTGGGGAGAAGGTGGGGACTAACAGGGCTGCCTGGGCCTGCACGTGTGGTAGGCCAGGTGGATTGTGGGCTCTGCTTTAGAGATTCGTGCTTTGACCTTGCCTTTGGGAAATTCCACGTGGCCCTGAGGGTCATAGACGGGCATGGGTGGGTGCACTCTCACTCAGCCCACACCTCTTTGGCTCCCTCTCCTCTGAGTGTCCCATCCACTCCACCAATGAGGCTGCAGATAGCCGCTTGGTGCTGCCGGGAGGAACAGACCAATAGGGCCGGCAGATGTCCTCTGACAACCCTCAGCTGCCCGGTGTGACTCTCCCCCAGGCAGGCAGTCATGAGCAGAGCCACGGGGCTGGCTGGGCAGCAGAGGGAGTCCCTGCCTCCCTAGGGAGCCTGCTGAGCTGAGGCTGGGGAGGGGTCTTGTTGCCTGTGGAGGCTTCAGGTCTCTTCCCCGAGGGCAGGGCTGTGGCAGGGAGGTTGTTACGCAGGGTGTGCCTGGGTCTTGCTGGGAGGACTGTAAGCAGGTCTGACTGCTGACTCACTAGGCAGGGTGGGGCTGGAGGGAGGCTCTCCCCAGTAGGGCCCTGGTGGTTCCCTCTGAAAGCCAGGATGCCTCACCTTTGATGAGGCCCAAGACCAGAGGTGGAAGGAGGCTCCTTCAGACCGGAGTGACCTGCCATTCTTGCTCCCTCGTGTGTGATAGCTGTGGGGCTTAACCCCTAGTCAACTGCCCTCCCCAGAGGGGAAGAATTGGACCAAACTCTGGGTTTCCGAAGGGGAAGGGTGTCCGGAGTACCCCGGGTTTGGACACAGGGCCTCTTGAGTTTCCCCATCCCTTTCAGGGCCATCCACCGGGCCCTGTGCTGGGCACACTACTCGCCTGGCCCAGAGTTTTCAAGACAGCCCTGAGGTAGGGGTGACAGCCCCCACTGTGCAGAGTGGCAGGCTTGGTTCATGCTGTTACTCCACGCGTGTTCTTAGAGCGCTTACTATGCGCTAGGCACAGCAGGGATGGGAGACGCTTGTCCTCACGGAGCAGGTGTTTTGGTGGGAGGAGAAAGTGGACAGAAACTTCAGAGGGCAGCTGAGAAGAGAAGGCAGGGCAAGGGGGGAGGGAGTGAGGGAAAATGCAGTTTTGGATGTATTTTCAAGGTAGAGTGGTCTCAGAAGCCCTCTTGGAAGAGACAGAACAAGTGTGTGGTTGGCTGGGGAAGAGTGTTCTAGATCTGGGGACAGCAGCTGCCAAGGTCAAGTAGGAGTGAGCCAGTGGTGATGAAGGGCTGGTGAGGAAGCTGGCCGAGCAAGGGGGCTGCTGGGAGGTGAGCGCAGGAGAGGTGGGGGGCCCGTCCTGTGGGCCGGGGGACCAGGGCTTTCACTGCTTTACGTGACGGAAAGCAGCCAGAGGATTTGAGTGACAGGATGAGCTTTGCTTTTCTCCTTGTTTCTCTGGAGGAGGGACAGAGGCAGGCACACCAGCGTGATGACCCGGTCCCCCCTTCACTGTGCCTCAGCCCTTGGCAGCTTGTGGGTGATCCTGTTGGACCATCCACGGTGTCTTGGAGTCACTTTCAGGGATCCTGTTATGTCGTCTGTGGATTTTTCACTGTGTACCTCTAAAAGATCAGAATTCTTGGAAAAATTACCGCACTGAAAACATTAAGTTCTTCCTGTCAAATGTCCAGTTAATGCTCTAATGTTGTCCCATTGTCTCAGAAGTGCTGGCTCTCTATGGGGCGCCTGGGTGGCTCAGTCAGTTAAGCATCTGCCTTCGGCTCAGGGCATGATCCCTGGGTCCTGGGGTGGGTCAGGCTCTCTGCTCCTCGGGGAGCCTGCTTCTCCCTCTTCCTCTGACTGCTGCTCCCCCTGCTTGTGCATGCTCTCTTTTTTTCTCTGTGTCAAATAAATAAAATCTTTAAAGAAAAAGAATAAAAAAGAAATTAACTTAAAAAAAAAGTGCTGGCTCTCTCTTTTTAAATTTATTTGAGAGGGAGAGAGAAAGTGCACGAGCAGGGGGAGGGGTAAAGGAACAAGCAGACTCTCCGCTGAGTAAGGAGCCCAATGCTGGGCTTGATCCCCGGGTCCTGGAATCATGACCTGAGTGGAAGTCTGACGCTTAACTGACTGAGCCACCCACGCTCCGCAGTGCTGGCTCTCGTAAGTCTCCTGATCTCTGAGATTTCCCCCGCCATGTCGGCTCTCCTTCCCCTATCCCCGTGGCTTTGTATTTGTTGAAAGTAGTTGTCCTGTAGTTTTTATTTTAAGATTTTATTTATTTATCTGACAGAGGGAGACACAGCGAGAGAGGGGACACAAGCAAGGGGAGTGGGAGAGGGAGAAGCAGGCTTCCCGCGGAGCAGTGCGCCCCATGCGGGACTCGATCCCAGGACCCCAGGATCATGACCTGAGCCGAAGGCAGACGCTTAACGGCTGAGCCACCCAGGCGCCCCATGTAGCGTTTCCTAAAAACTGATTTTGCCAATTGCATCCTACAGTCAAGTTGATTGATATGGTCCCCTATTATCCATGTTTCCTGAAAATCAGTGGTTGGTCTGGAGAGGCTTGATCAGATTCTGGTGTGATGTTTTATTTTCAAGCTCACTTCCCAGGTGGTATTGTGGCTTTCCATCGGGAAGCAGGTAGCGAGTGGCTGCTTATTTTTCTCTGACGTTGGTGGCAGCGTCTCCTCTTTGCCTCTATCTTTTAGTTCAGTCGAACCTTATATTTGACATGACGACGCTGGCCGCGTCCCGGGGAAGAGACTAAAGCAGGGGTTGGGTGCCGCTGTTGTCCAGAGGAGGGTGGTGCTGGCCCTGGAGGGGCAGGGGTCTTTCCGTCAGAGCATTCTGGCTGCCTCTCTTCCCCTTGTGCCTGTCCCTGTCCCTTCCCTGACCCCCCACTGGGGACCCCTGCCCATTTCCCTCTGCCTCTCATTCTGCCCTAGAAGAGAGAGGGATGAGGTGTGTGGGGTTGGGGCACAAGAGGGTGCTGGGGCCGAACTGCGTGCAGGAGCAAGAACAGCTGTCCTCACTAGGAAGGCATCGCCAAACCCTATGTCCTGGGGACAGGGAGCCTTTCCACACAGCTGCCCAGGTGGAGGAGGGACTGTTGCTAAATGCTTGGTGTTCCTGGCCAGAGGAAGCAGTTCAGCCAGCCCCCAGCCCGGGTCACACGGGGGCCAGACGCTCTTCCCGCCTTGCTCCTCACGGACACACGTGGGCCAGTCCGTCCACTTGTCTCCATGTTTGCTGCATCTGTCCTGGCCCCTTGACCTTCCCTGACCCCTGCCTTGACTCTGTTCCTGCCGCCTTGCCGCTTCCGCCGTGCAGCCCGAGTCACCTCGGCATGAGCTCACGTCCTTCCTGAGGCCCTCGGAGGGCTCGTTATATGCCAGGCACTGGCCTTTGCTCTTTACTTGCAGCCAGCGGTGTAATCCCCAAAGTGACCCCTTGAGAGCAGGTCCTGGGGTGAGGTTTTACGAAGGAGGCTGTTGAGGTGCGGGGGCGGGGGTGTGGTTGCCTCGTGAGGCCCTGTACCTCCAGTCATCCCCTGATGCCCTTCTCCTCCACGTGGTCCGGCCACCCTGGCCCCTAGCCTGTGAATGCCTCAAGTTCATTTTCTACTTCTGGACTTCCATGCGGGCTGTTCTCTTTTCTGGGAAGGCTGCTCTTCCTTCTTGTTTTTCTCTTTCGACCTACTTGTTCTTCACATTTTACTTCCAGTGTCATTCCTAGAGAGGTTCCGTCTCATCGTTGAAATCTAAATTACACCTCGCTGTCTCTAATTTTCTCCTGTGGCCCTTGGGATTTCTTTTAATGATAGGTTTCTGTGATTGTGTGTGTGACAGGCAGCAAACAGGATGGGGGAGCCAGGCACCCCGGTTGGAATTCCACCTCTGCCATTTCCTGCCTGTGTGCCCTTGGGCAGGTGACTCATCCTGTGCCTCAGTTTCCCCATCTGCAGAAAGGAGGTAATAGCATTGCCTTAGAAGGTTGCAGGGAGAATCAAGGGGTCAATAAATGTGACGTGTGTGCCAGTCTCCAGTAAATACTCTATATCTGTCACCTATTCTTTGGTCATTTTGTTGAGGACTAAAGGAGAGATGGGGCTTGGTGCCCCTGATTCCTGGCCAGGGGTGGCGGGGTGGCTTCAAGTAACACAGGTCTTCTCCTCTTCCCTCACGGAGTTCCTTGCTCTTTCTGTGTATGCCACGCTGTTGTGTTCCCGACCCGAGGTTGGACTGTGGTCTGGGGAAGGAGTTCCTCATTTGTCGATGGGGATAAGGAAAGTGCTGTGGGGATTTAGGGCCGAAGGTCGGGAGAGCCCTTGGGTAGGGCCTAGCCCATGAGAGGTGTTCCCTAACTGGGGTTCCGTATATTGCAGGCCCACTGGTGGCGGGGCACGCATGTCACCCCACATTCCTGGCACCTCGTAAATAGATCTGTTAGATGAAAGAATGGATGGGACACACACCAGTCCATTCTGGTCCTTTCGTTCTTCCACCCCCATGTTGGGGGTAGGCTCTGAACAGTTTCTGCCACAGGTTGAGTACCTACCTGTGCCGAGGAGGAAGGCCATCTGGGGGGGGTTTCACCCGCTCGGGCTGTGTGGTCCTGTGAGCTGGGCCTTGGTGACTGAGTGGGGCTGCTCTGGACAGAGGAGGTGGACAGGTCATCGTGTGAGTGAGTAAGGCTTGTGCTGGGGGTGCTGCCCTTGTGACTGGAGGCAGGGCAGGGGAGAACGCAGCCGGGACTGAGGGAGGAGGTTGACTCAGGGGCCCAAGTGAGAGAGGGTCAGGCCTGGGCAGGGGCCATGGGGTAGAGAGATGGGTGTCTAAATCGCAGTTCCTGTTTCTGGGTGCCTTCTGTGTCCTAGGACCTGGCGAGTGCTTCATGAGTTGCTTTTTTGAATTCTCATGACCGCACCATGCAGCAGGGACCTCTTGTTTGTCTGTTTATGTTTTTCAGATGGGGAAACTGAGGCTCAGAGAGGTGAGGTCACATGCCCAAGGCCCCACAGCTAGAGAGTGGCAGAGCCGGGACTCGCCTCAAGGTCTGTCGGACTCCGCCACCTGGCTCTGTGCCTCTGCCACTGAGCTGCCCCGTGTGGCCTTGGACAGGTGCTGCCCCTCCCAATTCCCTGCTCCCTGGTCCACACCACTTGAGGGCATGGTCAGACACTCAGGGGAGTCTAGGCTGTGGGCCTGAAGGTCTTGTGTAGTTCCTAACACGAAGGGAGCCAGGCCTGAGTGCCACGGGAAGTCCTGGGCACCAAGGCCAGGTTGGGTTCCCTGGGCCTCAAGTGGAGAGGGTGAGGTTCCCTCGCAGAAAGAGGAAGGGTTTGGGGTGGGAGGAGGAAGTGGGTGGTACTGAGAAGTCATCTGGGAGAGTGGGGACCTGCCTTCCACCTTGTGCTCTGCTGCTGACACCGTGTGTGGAAGGCAAAGGGAGTCAGGCACTTGGCACTTCCCCTTCCCGAGCTTGTTTCCTCATCTGTCCACTGGGTTGCTTGTGGCCCCCGCCCCCTCAGGGCTGGTCTGGCTGAATGGCGGGGGTGAAGCATTTGGCACATCGGAGCTGTTGGCGGCGGCCCTTCTTGGAGCACCCATTGGGCGCTGTTTGCAGTGCTAGCCACGTCTTTTCCGTCCATTGCTCTCGCTTTAATCCTTTCAACAGCCTTTCAGAGTGGAATTCCCAGGTTCCAGCAAGAACCTGGGCTCAGAGAGGTGCTGACTTGTGCCAGGTCACACAGCAGTGCCCAAAGTCTCCTGGGTTAGAATCGTCTCCACTGGCCCAAAGCTGCCCCCTGGGGCACAGGACGCTCAGTGACGTCTGTGGAGCTTCACCACACCCTGACCGCGCAACCTTGGGCAGATCCCTTCCCTTCTCTTTGCCTCCATTTGCTCACCTGTAAATTGGGGTGATAGTAGGGCCTGTCTGACGGGGCGGTCGTGGATTAAATGAGTTCATATGTGGGTAGTGTCTGTTGTCCTTTCCAGCTTGTAGCTGACCCTCACAGCCGGTGTGGTGTTGAGAGGAGGTTCTGTTAGCCTGAGTCACAGGTGGAGCTTTAGTAATCCCACACGGAGGTGATCCGCCCGAGGTCACACTTACAGGGACAGTCTAGGAAGTCCTGGGTCCTGTGCCCTGTGCAGAGCTGCCCCCTCATTTGGGCAGGTGTGGGCAGGGTCGTAAGTAGCAGAAACTCAGCTCAGACTGGCCTGAGCAAAAAGGGAATTGATCTTGGCTGAGAATCTGGATGTTCCAGGGCTCGTGTGAGGAACTTCATTTTTTTCCTCTCTGTCTTGACTCCGGGTAGGCCTCATGCTCTCCCCTCTTGGTGGCCAAGTGCCCCCAGCAGCTCCGGGCTTAGGGTCCATCATCTTAGCGACCTCTGAGGGAAGAGGGCACCTGCTGCCAGCAGAGCTGGCCTGGTCCCAGCCTTGAGACCCCTGGGCGGCGCTCGCGTGCTGGGTGTGGTGGCCCCACAGGAGTCTCACTGAGGGCAGGACGAGGAGCCTGGTTGCCACAAGGCAAGTCCATCAGTCCAGGCATGGGTTCTTGCACAAATATATATCGAGCGCCTACTGTGTGCCACAGGGCTACGCCACTGAATAAAACAGTCCCTTCAGGGGGCTCACCCAGGGAGACAGGTGATAAGCCTGACAGTATAAGGGAAAGCACCGAGATTAGAAGGTGGTAAGTGCCCTGGGAAGAAAGGGAGCAGGGTCTGGGGGACTGGGAGTGCCGGGGGCTGGGGTGGTGGTGGTGACGTTTTAAATCGGGAGGTTAGGGGAGGCCTCATTAGGAAGGTGGCATTTGGAGGAAGTGAGGGAGCAAGTGCTGCGGGGCGGGCCAGAGCATCCCCAGCTGAAGGAGAGGCAGGGCTGAGCAGAACCTGCCTGGTGGGTAGGGGTGCAGCAGGGTGCTGAGGCTGGAGGGCAGCACGTGAGGGGAGAGGAGGTCGCCAAGGTCGCCGGGTCAGGAGGTAACAGAGACCAGGCCCCAGGAGAGAAGCCACGGGAGGGTGTCACTGTACTTGGGTGTGGTTACCACAAGGGGGAAGGATGTGGGTAGGTGCAGTGCAACCCATGGGGCAGGGGGAGGAGCCTGTGGGAGGACGCTCGGGCTGGGAGGAAGGGGTTGCGGGCCCTGGTCCCTTGCGCCGGTCCCTTGCGCCGCCGTGTGTGGAGTGCTGGCCCCTCCCTGACCAGTCCCTCCTTCTCCGCAGACATCCGGCTCAGGGTGCGAGCAGAGTACTGTGAGCACGGGCCTGCCTTGGAGCAGGGTGTGGCCTCCCGGCGGCCCCAGGCGCTGGCCCGGCAGCTGGACGTGTTTGGGCAGGCCACGGCGGTGCTGCGCTCCCGGGACCTGGGCTCCGTGGTGTGCGACATCAAGTTCTCCGAGCTCTCCTATCTGGACGCCTTCTGGGGCGACTACCTGAGTGGCGCCCTGCTGCAGGCCCTGCGGGGCGTGTTCCTGACTGAGGCCCTTCGCGAGGCCGTGGGCCGGGAGGCTGTCCGCCTGCTGGTCAGTGTGGACGAGGCCGACTACGAGGCTGGCCGGCGCCGCCTGCTGCTGATGGAGGAGGAGGGAGGACGACGCCCAACTGAGGCCTCCTGATTCCGGACCTGGCAGGACTGAACCCACCTCCTAGCCTCCGGGCCACTTTTTCCCCCCGGAGGACATCCATCTCTGCCCCTAGAAGACTGTCACTCCAGCAGCCCTGAGGACTGGGACAGATGTCCTGGCCCCTTGACAGACTCTGCCACAGGATGTGGGCTCTGAGGCCCAAACCACTTCCACCTGAGTTTCCTTCCCAGCCTCCTCCCAACCCTACCCTCTGGTGTGTTCCCTCAGCTTCAGGAGGCCAGGGACTCAGGCATGCAGATCAGAACGGGAGGGAGGCATAGCTACACATTCACCAAAGGCCCCCTGCACACCGTGTTCCTGACTGTGGGCTGCGTGCACACATGCACACTGCCCCCCCTGGAATCTGCCCTGGGCTCCTGCCCTGGCCTGCTCCACACATGTCTTTGGCCTAAGGGCTTCTCTCTCAGGATCTCTGATTTTACTTCCCCCAACCCTGGACCTCAGCCACGCTGGGCACTGGGGCTAGGGTGCACACGGGGCCTGCTCACCTTGCCCACTCATCTCTCTAGCCAGCCAGGGCTCTCTGCCCAGCTTCCATACACAGACCTGGCTCTCCACATTCTCCTGCTCTCCACGGTTGGACACAGACTTGCACAAGGACCTGCACCCGGAGTGTCACACGTGCATTGCAGCAGCATCAGACCAAGTGTGTTGTTGCCCATGGGGCCAGGATCAGAAACCAACTTCCTTCTCGGAAAGGGAAGGCAAAGGCTTGGGGCTGATGAGAAAGGTCTTTTATAAGTGGCGCCAATAAAACGGCCCTGGATTGGGGCTTAGGGTGGGCATTAAGGCTCCCTAGGACTCTCTCTTTATGGGCTGGAGGAAGGATCTGATGACCTGGGCCCATTACCAATCCTGGGGTTCCTGGCCCAGTATCCGGCTAGAGGAAGGGCAGGATGCTGGAGCATCATCTGCCACTGCTACCACAGGCCTCCCCTCCTCTCTGGGCCTCAGTTTCCTCATCTGTTGAAATACTGCCTTGGAGTCATAACCTGTCCCAACCCCATTTGCACATACTTTGCTCTTGTTAGGTTCTTGAGAGTACTAGTGTTTTGATTTTATTCCCTGAGGTGCCAGCTGTCTAGCCCAAAGCTTTGGAAACCACACTGGTCATGAGCCACAGTTCTCTGCCTGGAATCCCTCCCCAGATGGCTCCTCATGCCTTCTGGACAGTCACGTCTTAAATCTGGACCTGCATTCTTCCTCCCGAGCCCAACACTGCTTCCCGCTGCCTTGTGGCTACCGGAGGTTGTGGCCCCTTTCCCCACCCCTTGTTTAAGGGCTTAGGAACTCAGGTTTCTTACACAATAACCAAGGTTTTCCTTCCTGTGGGGGAAGAGAGCCGGGCTGGGGAATGGAGGTGGGTGAGAGGGGGTGGGCAGGGACTTTGGCCTTTCCGGGTGTTCCTGCCCACATCTGGGAACCTAGACCCCTGGCCGGTGTTGGTGTAGAGGGACACTGTGGCAAGTCTAGGGGTTGAGTCCTGTACTGGAGTCAAGACCTGGTCTAGCTAGTTGCTTTTGACTTCAGACTATACCTTTACTCTCTCTGGAGGGGAGCTAAGGTCCGCTGGGCACCTCCTCAAGATCTATTTAATGCTTAGCTTGTGTGAAGTAGGGATTCTACCCCCATTTTTGACAGGAAATGGGCTTCAGAGGGGGGAGGTGACTTGCCTGGTGGATAGAGCAGCACTGAGCTCCAGAGCCTCTCTCCCCTAGTGGACGCAGGTTGGGGAGGCAGGTGGGGGGTTTCCACGCCCCTTCCCTCCGATTGGGGAGATTGGTCTGGGCGGGAGTAGGTTTTCTCTTCAAGGTTTGGGGCTTTCCATCCTTGGGGGTGGGAGCTGCTGCTGGTCCTGCCTCCGCCGGGCTGAATTGCGGAGTCGGCCTCATCCTCAGGCTTTGAGGCTTGTCTCTCCGCCCCTTATGAATGAGGGGCCCCGCCCCCTTGCGGGGAGAGATTCAGGCCCTGTCCTCGCGTCAGTTCCGTGACACGGGCCCCGCCCATGGCCCGCCCTCCCCCATCCTCGAGGCCCCGCCCGCCTCGCCCACCCCGCCCTCTTCAGCAGGGGGTCGGCGTCTCTTGCCGGCACGCGCGTGCCGGAAGTGGAGACGCCTAACCGCGAGGCAGCGGATCCCGCGCAGGCGCAGTGCGTGCCAGGAGTCGGCTGTGGCGGGAACCTTGAGGAGATGTCTCTCGCCTCCAGAGCCTCCGTGAGCGCGTGCGCTGTGGAGCTGGCCTGGACTTGCCAGAGCCCGCGCCGGACACCGAGGTGACCGACACACTCCTGAGGCCCAGAAGTGGGTCAGACCCAAGCCATGAGGACAAGCCAGGGAGATCCAAGAGCTTCAGGAGTCGAGAAGGATTCTGTGGGGCCGGGCATGGACAGGCTGCGGCCAGGCGAACTGGGGGCCTGTGGGAGCTTAGGGGAAGGCAGGTTTCACAGAGGAGAGGAGCCCCGAGCTGGCTCTTGAAGGATGAGTAGGAGTTCAACAGAGTGACAGAGAGGGGGTCCTCCAGCAGAGAGAACGGCTCCCTGGAAGGCCTTAGGGAACGTGACCGAACGGGGTGCAGAGAGACGGATGGACAGGCAGAGTCAGAGGTAAGTGGCGGTGCGGAGTCAGACACCCCCTCGTTGGCACAGCGGCCATCTGCCCCCCCCCTCGGGCTGGCCACGATGACAGTGACAGTACGATTACGCTAGAAGGTGGTAGAGTGAGGCGGGCCCCGGGTCCGCAGCTCCTGTGCTGGCGGGCGACGCCGGGCCCCCGGGCCCCCCGCGGGTCTCAGCCCGGGGTGGGCGGTGCCTGAAGAAGCAGCAGAGGCTGGGGGAGCCCAGAGGACATGAATGGAGGGCCCCAGGAAGGCCTCGTGGATCGGACCCCTGTTCATTCTGTTTAGAATCAACACCACCATCGTACGTTTCAACTGCGAAATAGAACATTCCGAAAAGTTCGGACAACGGATAGATGGTGTTAGTGCGTTGTGAAACACCTGTGCCTCCCACATTAATACCTTACCACACCCCAGAAGCCCCTCACCACCCCACACCTGGCTGTCATGTGCTCCCTCCTGACCACAGCCCCCTCCCCCCCCCACCACTGCTTCCCCTAGCTGGGAACACTATCCCACATTTTACAGTAATAATTCCTTGCTTTTTTTTTTTTTTTGCTAGTTTTATGTTCCTCAATGATGTAGTTCATTTTTTCTCTTCTTGCGCTTGATATAAATGGAATCGTACAATATATCTTCTGTTGTGTCTGCTTTCTTTTGCTCAGTGGTGTGTTTGTGAGGTTCCTCCACATGTCTGTTAGTAGTTAACTCATTTTTATGAACATCCCCCAAATACTTCACGCATTGCACTGTTGGTGGACATTTAGGTTGTTTCCAGTTTGCGGCTGTTATAAATAAGGCTGCTGCGATCATTGTTGTGCACGGTTTTTGGTGAATGAATGCCTACATTTCTGTTGGGATATACCTGGAAGGGAAACTGGTGGACATGCATATGTTCAGGTAGATACTGCCTATGTTACTTTCCTGTGGCTGATGTAATAAATTACCACAAATTTGATGGCTTAATACAAAAGAAACGTATTCTCTGTAGTTCTGAAGGCCAGAAATCTAAAAATTTCCCTGGGCTAGAATCAAGGTGTCAGCAGACCCACACTCCCTCCAGAGGCTCTAGGGAAGATTTTGCTTTTTGCCTCTTCCAACTTCTGGTGGCTGCCAGCATCCCTTGGCTTGCAGCCACATCCCTCCAATCTCTGCCTCTGTGATCACATTGCCTCCTCTTCTGACTGAGTCACATCTCCTTTGTCGACCTCCCTCTTATAAGGATGCATGTGATGGCATTTAGGGACCACCCGAATAATCAGAATAATCTCCTCATCTCAAAATCCTTACTTTAACCACATCTGCAGAGTTTTTTTTTTTGCCATCCATGATCACATTCACAGATTCCAGGGATTAAGCCGTAGACACCTTTTGGGGGACATTTTGCAGACTGCCACATTGCCAAACTATTTTTCTAAAGTGTACCAGGTTACTCTCCCACCAGCACTGAATGAGAATTCTTTTTGCAACCTCTCTTTACACATCGTCATCAACACTTGGTATTGTCAGACACTAATTTTGCCAATCTGATGAATGTGTGGTATCATTGTGGTTTATTTTTCTTCTCCCTGATGATTAATTTCTGCTCATTCTTGAATGACGAGTAGGAAGTCTTTGGGTGGATAGAATGGGCAAGGGTATTACAGATAGGTGGAATAGAATGTATGAGATCTCAGGGAACATTTGTCTTTTTTTTTTTAAAGAGTTTATTTATTTATTTGACAGAGAGAGACACAGCAAGAGAGAGAGCACAAATAGGGGGAGTGGGAGAGGGAGAAGCAGGCTCCCCACTGAGCAGGGAGCCCGATGTGGGGCTCGATCCCAGGACCCTGGGACCATGACCTGAGCCGAAGGCAGACGCTTAACAGCTGAGCCACCCAGGTGCCCCTTGTCTTCTTTTCTTTTCGTTTTGTTTCTTTTCTTATTTGAGAGAGCGAGTGAGGGGTGGAGGCAAAGGGAGAGGGGAGACACCCAGTGCGGAGCCCGATGTGGGGCTCGATCTTGACCCTGAGATCATGACCTGAGCCGAAATCAAGAGTCGGATGTTCAACCAACTGAGCCACCCAGGTCCCCCTCAGGGAACATTTGTTTAAATTGAATAAGAGGTCTTTTTTAAGGCACTAGGTTATTAAAAGAGAATGCAGAGAGATAAATGGGACAAAGTCAAACCTAAATAAGATGGTCCAATATGAGGCTCTGGCTGGGTAGGGAAGGGAGAGAAGCCAGGAGGGGTCTGGCCAACTGGCCCCAAACAGAGAGATCAGGGGAGTGGAGCTCTCTGTGAGCTAATCTACAGGTGTGATGGCAGTGGGGACCTGGGGGCCTGGAAGGCAGGTGCTGGGATCAGAGCTCAAGATACCGGATTTTGAGCTCGCAAAACAGTAATGGGTTGTGGTTAAAACCAGGGCTTTTTGATTTGGGACCCAGAGAGTCCTGCATTAGCATCCTGGCCCTACCACTTTACTAAATGTCACCCGGAACTGTGCTCCTTTCCTGACCTCCCAAATCATTCAACAATCATTTGCCCGTCGTCTGTTCTGGCTACTACAGGATGGGTCAGATCCAACCCCTCCCTTGACAGGCTCTGGCTTGGTGGGGGACATGATCACTGGGGGCATCTCAAAGGGACATACAAGGGGCTGTGGAAGCTCAGAAGGGGCACACACTGACTCTAATCTGGCTTCACGGAACTCGGGCTTCCTTGAGGCTTATGTCTTCAGGTTCTACAACCCTCAATGCCACTTCCTCATTGACATCTGTTGACTCTCTGGTCACTTGCCCTCATTCCTGAAGACTCTAGCACCTCCTCACAGACTGCATCCCATTCCACTGTCCTACTGAAATACTTAACCTCCCTGGTTGGAGGGAGGTTGATGACTCAGTCTTCCAATTATCTAGCCTCTTGGTCTCCTTCCACCTCATCTCTGTTGACCTTCATCCCACTCTAGCCATTCATTCCCGTGACCACACCTTGGACTTAGTCATTACTTGGAAGTGCAGCGCACATAGCAAACATTTGCTGAGCATTCATACCACATGTCAGGCACAGCGCCAAATGGTTTACATGGGTTTACCCTCACAAAAACCTGCAAGGTTGGTATTAGTAGCCTCATTTTAAAGGTGAGGATGCACACTAAGGAAGGTGAAGTCACTTCCCCGGCTGACGCACAGTGAAGCGGCAGGGCTAGGATGCTACACAGGATTCTCTGGGTCTCACATTAAAAAGCCCTGGTTTTAGGGGTGCCTGGCTGGCTCAGTTGGTAGAACATATGACTCTTGATCTTGGGGTTGTAAGTTCAAGCCCCATGGTTGGATGTGGAGATTACTTAAAAACAAATAAAATCTTTAAAACAAAACAAAAAAAGCCCTTGTTTTAACCACAACCCATTACTATTTCCATGCCTGAAATCCAGTATCTTGCACTCTGATCCCAGCACCTGCCTTCCAGGCCCCCACTGCCATCACACCTGTAGATTATGGGGCCAGTTGGCCAGACCCCTCCTGGCTTCTCTCCCTTCCCTGCCCAGCCAGAGCTTCATATTAGACTATCTGATCTTTCTTGCTAGCTCTCTAATAGTTAGGGTCCCAGCAGGAAACAGAGGGCATCACAGCTGGGATTTCGAAGATAATTTAATGAAGGAACTATTTGCAGAGGTGTGGGCAGGGTTGAGGGAACCAACAAGGGAGGTGAAAGCAACAGGAAGCTGTGACCACCCTTAGGTCTGCAGGGGTGAGGAAAGGAAATGGTACTACTGGAGCCCAGCAAGAGCCATGGGACATGCCTGAGAGGCACTGAAGTTGTGAAAGGTACAGCTACGGCCAGAACCACGGTACTGACACAGAGCTGGGAGTAGAAGAAGAAATATCCAGAACGGTGCTTTCTTCTCCCACTCTTAACATCTTGCTGGTGCCTCTGTGGAGGTCCCAGCTAGATGTCAGAGGGCAAGGGACCCCAGAGGATGTTGTCCATATGGGTAGAGAAGGGTGGAGAGTGGACCTGGAAGGGCAAAGGGAAAATGACCAGCACACTCTTGACTGCTTTACGTGGGGGCCTTCTGCCTCATCTAGCAGCATATCCCTAGCCTCAGTCCAGGTGGTTGTGACCTGTTCAGAGAAGGATGGTGGCAAAGTAGGCCAACTTCTTGGCCAGCCTCTCTCTGTCACCACTCTCCCACAAGGAACCCCTGACACTACCTTTTCAGTCTCAACAAATACAGTTAAGGCGAATCAGTCGTGATTTCCTGCAGCTTCCTATTCAAACCTATAGGTATCCACACCCAGATTTACTTCACTTCTCCAGGCTGTGTTGCAGGCCGGCCTCTCCACCCATGCATCGCCCAGCCCATCATGACTCCCAGAGCATCACTCCATCATCCTTCCCTTCTCTGTTTCGACAGTCCTTCCTGCTCTCTCTTCCCTCTTTGCCTATTCATATGTCCAAGTTTCTACTGCCTTAAAAACTAACAAAGAGCCTCTACCTCCTTCTACCTCTAGTGCTTGTCCTTTTTTCTCCTCCTCATCCCATCCAAAATTCTTGAAAAGATATGTATGAGTTAGGGTTCTTTGGCTGCAAGCAACAGAGACTGACTTGTGATCTTAAGCAAGAAAGAAATTGATTAGAAGGAAATGAGGGTGGCTCACAAGATGGAGGGAGAGACTGAAGAGCCCCGCTTCTGAAAGGACTTGAACCAGGGCAGTGGCAGGGATGGAGACAGCAGGAAGGAATAACAGTTTCCTCAGGGCCCTGGCTGCCGCATGAATCAGCTCCAACCAGGTTCCAGCAGCAGGTCACGTAAGCTCACGATTCAAATTCCAGGGAGAGCCTCTGATTGGTGCGGCTTGAGTCACGTGGCCTCCTCTTGGCCTGTGGACAGCTGGGCATCCTGACGGACAGTCTGATGGAATCGTATCTGGGAGGCCAAGGGTGGTTACTCAGAGAAAGATCAGGGAGCTGTCATAGACGAGGGGGAAATGGATGCTGGGCAGGCAGAAACAATGGATGTCTGCGATGAGGAGCACTCCTGCTCACCAGCCCACCCTTCATCTCCTATCTGAGCCTTAACTCACTGAAACCATTTGCACTGAGCTTGTGGGTGACCTCCTTTTGCCAAATCCAAGGACATTTTTCAGTCTTTATCTGACTCCACTGACCAGTACCTCTCTCTTGGAAAATCTTTCCTCCCTTGGCTTCTGTGTAACAAATCGATCTGCAAAACTTAGTGTTTCAAGAACGACAGACATTTATTATCTCATAGTTTCTGTGTGTCCGGAATCCGTGAGCGGCTTAGCGGAGGGGTAGTGATCTTGTCTGAAGGCTCGGGTTGTGTGTGTGGGGGGATATAGCATGCCATAGTTTCCCCAGGGTGGGTGATCCAACAAAGGGATTAGGGAAGGGAAGGAGAGAGAGAAGAGAGAAGGGAAAAAAGATGTGCAAGCACGCACAGAAGTTGTGGTCTTTTTATAACCTAATCTTGGAAGTTACAACCCATCACTTCTGCCATAGTCTGTTCATGAGAAGTGAGTCGCTAAGTCCAGGCCTCACTCACGGGGAGGGGATAACACAAGGCAGGAGTCAGGGGTCACTGGGTGCCTCTTAGAGGCTGCCTACCACAGCTTCCATGACCTAGCATATTCGTTGTTCTTCTTCCTCCCTGACTGCTTCTTCTCTGGTCCGTATAGGGACTCCTCTTCCTCTGCACATCTTTGAAATGTGGCTCTTCCCCAGGCTCCTTTCTTGGCCCATAGCTCTTCTCATTCTGCACGGTCTTCCTGAGAGACATCATCCACCCACATGATTTTAGCTATCACCAGTATGCTGATGATGTCCAAACCTTCAGCCCAGGCTCTCTCCGTGATACTGCACATGAATATATCCTAATATCGACTGCAGAGCCAATAGAGACTGCTGGATCCAGCACATGTCCCATGGGCACCTCAGACATCAGAGGTTCTGAAAAGAACCTTTTTGAATAAGCTCTGTGCCTCCTCGTATTTTCTCCTGTCTCAATGAATGGCACCTCCATCCACCCAGTCATCCAGGGGAGAAACATGGCCATCACCCTTGACACCACCCTCTCCCTCCCCCTCGCATCCAAACATAAAGCCTTGCTGACTTGATTTACCTCAAGGTTTTTCAAACCAGTCACCTGCTCTGTATTGCTAATAACAATGTCACAATATCAGCCTTTAGCTCCTCTTGCTTCGGTTATTGCAACAGCTTCCTGGTGTTTCTTGCCTCTACTCTTGCCCTCTCAAAAACACAGAGCTGCCCTTGATGAAAACCCCCATGGCCTCTGAGATCAAAAGATGCTCAATGATAGGGCCCCATCCAGCCTTTCCAGCAGCATCTTTCTGTCACAGTTTATACGTTAGCAAACCCACTGCCTGCCTGCATACCACCTGCTCTTCCTCACATGCAGGCTTTTGCTCATACTGTCCTATCTGATTTTAATGCCCCTCCAACTTCAGGAGAACTATTTCCCCTTTAAGACTCAAGAAAAATTTCCCAGGCTGGTATTGTGTCCCAGCACACCACATTGTTTTGATTTATTGATGTGCTTGTCTCTCCTACTGGACCATGAACTCTTGAGGGCAGGAATTGTATTCTTTCCCCCTTGGCTCCCTAGCACCTTCCATGGAGGTCGTACTTATATTGGTACTCCAGCTGTGTGTATTAAATGCATGAATGTATAAACGGGAGACTTACGATAGCCTAGGATATATGAAATGGTTCTTTCTAAAAAAAAAAAAGCGTTATTTTTTAAAAGTAATCCTGTACACCCAACGTGGGCTTGAACTCGGAGATCAAGAGTCGCATGCTCTACCGGCTGAGCCAGCCAGGCACCCCCTATGAAATGGTTCTTGAAGTCAAATTGAAGTTAGCCACGGGGAGAAGAGGGGGAAGGACATTCCAGTCACAGAGAACTGAATGTGCAAAGGGTAGGAAGTTGGAGGAAGCCAATTCAAGGAAGTGGTGCTGGTCTGGTTTGGTTGGCGTATACAGTGCGTAGTGGGTGCTGACTGGAGCAGGAGGGGAGCCCTGAAAAACTGGCTTAGGAAGGTTTTGGCTTTCATCCTGTTGGCAACAGGGAGCCCTGAAAGAGTTTGAAGCAGGGAGTGATTTCATCAAAGCCGTGTTGTAGAAAGATCGCCCCAGTGGCCAGTTGTGGAAGATGGACTAGAAAGGGCAGGACTGGAGGCTGGGAGGCCAGGTGGGAAGCAGGTGCATCGGGCCGAGGAGGAGTCGTGGAGGCCTGAATGAGGACCTGGAGGCGGGGGTCACTGGAAGAGAAGAGGGGATAGATTTGAGAAATAGGTTGAAACCTACGAAATTGCTGTTTTGTAAGAAAAAGCCAGTATTGACTACTGGCAATTTTTATATGGCTCATCTTAATATTAAGAAGGTAAATGAACTGGATGGGACTTTGAGTCTGACTTGGAGGTGAACGTGACAAAGAGGCTGTCAAGGCTGGGGGCCATTTTTCTGACTTGATTGCTGGATCGGATGGAGGTGCAAGTATGGGGAGAGGAAAACCACATGAGGGTGGGGGTGGGGCATGGTGGGGAAGGCTGTGTGTTCAGGTTGGACATTTTGATTTTGAGGTGCCTTTGAGACCTCCAGGAGGTGGCTGGATATCTGGGTCTGAAGCTTAGGCAAGAAGGATAAGATGGAGAAATATTTGGGTTTACCAGCTTAGAGAAGGCAGTTGTGGGAGGGGAAGATTCACCCTGAGAGAGCAGCTGCGACAGAGCAGGAGAACCAAGAGAGTGAGGTTTCTTAGATGAAAAGAGGATTTTTAAAAGACGGTTGTGCCCATGTGCTGTGGACAAGGCAAGTCATATAGGACTGACTGAGAAGCGCCTGTTGGATTTACTAAGGAGGCAGTCAGGGAAGGGGACAGTGAAGGGAGTGGATGGGAGTGGCCTGGATGGGCCCTGGAGGGGCAGAGACTAGGCCTGGCTTTGGGACTGTCCCTTCATCCTCAGTAATGCATGGCTCTAGCCACCAGGGGGCAGTGGCCACACGGAATCCCGGTTGGAGCGATTTACTGTGACCAGCCAGCTTGTGGGGTTGTTGTGGGCTGTGGCAGAGATTAGGGGGTTGACCCATTGCAGAGGCTGTTTCCTAGGAGGAGGGAGGTCCTGATGTGAAGGGAGTAGGAAAGAAGTTCTGGAAGGGCAGAGGAAGGAAGTCCTTTTTGTGAGGTAGACCGGCAGATTCACAATCCCCAGTCCTGTGTTGCAGTTTCCCTCTTGTGGGCCTTTGGGGCTCCAGGGGAGCTTATTCAACTCCCAGCAGTCGTGGGGTTTGTATTTGGGACCTCGATTTTCTCTACTCTCATTAGTTCCACTTTGCATTCTGGGCTGAAGACATACCGAAGTTTTGGGACTCCCGGCTGGCGCAGTCCGTGGAGCGCATGATTCTCGAACGCCAGGTTGTGAGTTTGAGCCCCACGTCGGGTGTAGAGATTACTTAAAAAAAGAATCTTAAAAAAAAAAAAAAAGGACATACTGAACTTTTTCCAGTTCTCACCTGCTTTCATGTGAAAGTCCCTCCTCCATGGAAATGTCTCGCCACTCACTGCTATCCTTCAGGTCTTAGGCATCACCTCCTCCTGGAAGCCCTCTCTCACTGCCCCCTCTAGCTTCTCTTGGTTCCTGCAGAGTACTGAGTGTTCCCTATCTTGAGTCTTAATGTTCTGGCTTATAATTACTTATTTATTTACTTATTTTTGGCCAGTTTTATTGCGGTATAATTTAAATACAGCATTGACTAGTTCTGAGTGTATGATGAGCCCCCCTCCCCACCGCCCAACACACACACACACACACACACACACACACACACACACACACACAGTCATGTAACCACTACCACAGTCGTGATGCAAAACTGCCCATTACCCCATAAGTCCCCCCCTACTCGCAGCATTTCCAACCACTGATCTGCTTTTTGGTTGCTATAGTTTTGCTCTGGGTAGAATTTCTGGGATCCTACAGTATGTACTCCTCTGTGTCCAGCTTCTCTCCCTTTGCTCTGGGATTTATCTGTGTTGCTGCCTCTATTGGTAACTGCACGTTTATTGTCTATCTCCCCCCAGACCAGGTCTCTGTGAGGCAGAGTTGTGCCTCGGTCATCTCTGTATCTTCAACTCACAGTAGAGTACTAGGACACACGAGCACTTGGTAGATGTTTTCTTAAATGGAACTCAATCGAATGTTCCGGGAGAGACCACCTAGGAGAGCCTCTGGACCTTGGATGCACATAAGGCAGGGCTCATCTGCCAGGTGTCCGTGGCCTTCTGGTCTTCAAGTTGCCCTCCAGCTGCTCCTCCACTTGCCCTAGGCTTTTCTAGTCTATAAGTCCTTGCTCCTCTGCCCCTTGCTTCGTGCCTCCACCTGGTCCTCTGTCCCCCTCTCCTGCCCACCCCAGCTTTCTTCTGGCCTTTGGAAGTCTCCACCATTGAGCCCTGGCCTCCCTGAGTCTGCCAGCCCCTCAACTCTCCTCCCACCTCCTGTGGGACCCACCCCCTTCAGATGCCTCTAAGCCTTGGCCTGACATGTTCTGTGTACCTCTTTCTCTGGGCCTCAGGGGCCCCTCTCTCCTGAGCGCCTTTTAGGATGCTGGTGGCAGCTGGCTGTCCCATTCTAGGGAGCTACATATGGTTTCTCTTCCCTTTCCTCCTCCGTTTCCTGCCATTCCCCTTCATCCCCCACTCAGACACCTTCCCTGAGATACCCTTGGGGGAATCTCTAAATTTTGTACAGACCAGAAAAACCTCTCTCTCTTATTTCCTTCCCTTGCCTCCCTCCCTCCATCCCTGGGCCCCTTCCTTTTCTGGGCACCTTCCTCCGTATTCTTCTTCTTTCTCCAGTGGGTCCCACTCGCCTCCCTTTCTCCTTCTGCCGGTCTCCCTCTTCCTCCCAACCCATTCTCCTCCTTCCTCACATACCCTCTCCCACTGCTTCCATCCTTGGGCCCCCTTTCCTCGTTCCCTAGGCCCTATTACAGCGCTGAGTCTTTTTTTTCTTTCCCTCTTCTTGTCCACTTCCCTCCTCCTTCTCCCAGTGTGCTCCTCCCCCTCTGTGTGCCTCAATTTCCCTTACCTTACCCCCTTTATCCTCAGGTTGTAAGGGAGATGCAAGACTGGGTACCCAGACACAAAGATGTCTACACACGCAAACTCACACAGAGAGGTGGCCACAGACGCATGGACAGACACATTGCATGAGTGAACACGTGCATCCATCTAGACGTGCATTCAGATGTACACACACGATTAAGAGTATCCATAGCTTACAATATATTTTTTAAGATTTTATTTGAGAGTGAGAGAGAGTGAGAGAGGGAAGGAACAGGTGCAGAGGGAGAGGGAGAAGCAAGCTCCCCACTGGGCAGGGAGCCCGACATGGGTCTTGATCCCAGGACCCCACGATCATGACCTGAGCCAAAGGCAGACGCTTAACCGATGGAGCCACCCAGGCGCCCCGATAGCTTACAATATATTGCACTTAGTATACACCAGGTACTGTTATTTGTACACATGCTGCACACCCATCCCCAGATATGGCCTCACCTAGACCCACATGCCCGCACGGTCCTCACAGGAATCCAGTACTTCTGGAATTGGGGCTCCTTCAGAAGCAGGGAGAATATGCACATTCTCCCCGTGTTGTGTGCAGTGTACTGTGTACATCTTTGTGTGTGCTTGGTGGCTGCCTCAAGCCTTGTGGGGTCCTGACTTAGAGCTGCGTGTGGAACCCTTGAGAGCAGTTAGGGCAACCTGCCCCCATGGCTCACTTGAGACTCCTTCTGGATCTGCCTGTGGTGTGTCAGCGGCGTCCGCTGCTTCATAGGGGTATTCTGGATAATTAAAAGGTGCCTTTCATATATCGGCAGCAGACCACCCTCGCTCGGCATACTGTCCAGTAAGCGTCTGATAAGGACTTCACATGTATCCAGTCAACGTTTTTGGATCATTAACATCAGTACTTTAATGTGAACTCATCATATATATAATTATTGCCTACTTGCTCATTCTTGGAGGGGAGAAGCTCCCACCACGTTCGGGTCCTTTTAGGTGCTGGGGGTGAGCTAGAGAACGGGATCTCCTTGGCCTTACTCCTGGCCCAGAGCTTCCCTTCTAACAGGCGTTGGGGTGTCCGTGCACACACAATGGGGTGCTCCGGACTCTGTTGGGTACACTCATCGCAGGCTCCACTGGTCCTTCTTGGTCCTTCCAGGGTGGGCTGCTCCTGTGTTATCATTACACACACCCCTTTTGAGTTCCCTCCTCATTAGTGGGGCCCCTGTGCCTTTGTAGGCAAACAGGATGGGTATTTGTTATATTTATTTGTGTACTATGCACTCTGTGGGTCTCCAGAACCTGCTCATGGTGTCTGTCATGTTCACACCAGGGAGGTCCTAATATTTAGGTGTGCGCCTACTTTCTAGGCACAAGCCATAGGCTACTTCCTGTGTTTATTTACGTGGTGCACACACAGTGTGGGTCCCGGGCAGTTGCTTGTTATGTGGTTCCATGTCCCTTATGTTCATGCCCTATAGGTCCTGTGTGCCTAGTTTGTCAGGTGGGACAGGCGTTTCCTGTATTGATTTGTGTTGTGCACAAGCATGTGGAGTCTGGGGCCCTGCTCTGTCTGGGGATATTATTAAGTGGTTCCACTGCTCATGCATGTTCTGCCTAAGTCCCCGTGCCTACTTTGTATGCACACGGGATAGGTATTTCTTGCATTTACCTGTGTTGTTCACACAGTGTGGGTCCCAAGAGGCTGCGGAGTATGGGGGTTAGGAGGTAGTTCCGAGTCTGTTCTGCGCCGCACATGTCCCGTGTACTTACTTTGTACGCCCGCGGGGTAGGTGTTTCCTGTATTTATTTCTGTTCTGCGCTTGCAGTGTAGGTCCCTGGAGCCTTCTCTGTACACGTGGGCAGTTAGTGATTCTCGTGTTTCTCTCACACACATGTCACCAGGGTCCCGCGTGCCCACGCAGTCCTCGCGGGGCAGCAGCAGGGTGGGTAACAAAGCAGCGTCGGGCAGCTGCGGCCGCGGAGCCGAGACTCCGCGATGCTCCTCCTCCTCCTCCCTCCCCCAAGCCCCGTCAGGTCTAGGTACCACTCGCAGCCCCATCCTCCTCCCCGCAGCACAGCGCCCCCCTCTGACTTGGGGCGGGAGCCACGTGCCCTCCCCAGACCCAGAGCCGACCTTCCCTTGCCCAGGGTTCCTTACCCCTCAGTCCCCCTTTCCTTCCTCTCCCTCTGGGCCTTACTGTGCCTGGCACAGGGGAGGTGCTCACTGAGCGAATACTGCCCTCCGTCCTCCCCTCCCCTCTTTATCCCCCCTGTTCTCATGGGTTCCCCCCCCTCCCTGTGGGTGCTCCTCTAGACCCAGTTGTCACTCTCCTGGTCTCTGCTCTCCCCCCAGCCTGCCCCATTCTGCCTTCCCTAGGCTCTGTCTCTTTGTCCCCCCTCCTCTTCCAGGTCTTAGTTTCAATTTCTGATTCTTCATTTGTCTCTTGCTGTCTCTGTCTTGTATCTCCCCATGGATCTCTGTCCACCAGAGAGCCTCTTCTGGTGTCTGTCTGTCTCCGTGTCACCATTTCTCTGCCTCCTTTGGTGTCTCCTTCCCTGTCTCCTGCAGCCTCTGTCCCTGTCTGTCAGTGTTTCTCTGCTCAGCACTTTGACTCTCAAAATCTCTGTCTTTGCTTTCTGTCTCTCACTGTCTCTGTCTGTTTTTCTGTCTTGGCCTCTGTGTCTCTTTTTGCACATTTCCTTCTTTATTTCTGTTTCTTAGTTTCTCTTTCAAAATCCCTATTTCTCTGTGTTTCTGCCCACCTCTCACTAATCTGTCTCTTGTCTGCCTCTGTGTCTCTGTGTCTCTGTCTCTGTGCCTTCTTCCCTGCCTCTATCCCTGTATCTTTCGGTCTCTGCCCATGTCTTTCTGGCTTTGCTCATCCCCCCAAAGGCTCTGTCTTCATACTCCCTGATTCTGCATGTCTCTCTTATCTCCGTGTCTGTCTCTCTGTCTCTGTCTTCCTGTCTCTGTATCTCTCCAACTCTGAGTGCAGCTCTTTCTCCTATCTCTGATTCTTGCATGTCTGGGTCTCTTATCTCTGCATCTATCTCTTTGACTCTTTCTTTATATGTCTGTGTCTATAGATATAGATATATAACTCTATCTCCTGTCTGTGTGTCTGCTTCTCTGTGGTGTCTTTCTGGTCCTTCATCTCTTTTCTCTCTGCATGGACCTCTTCTCCTTATCTCTTTGTCTCTGAGTGTCTCTGTAATTCCTGGTGCCTCTCTGCTTTCGTGCCCCCGTTTGCCGCTCCCCACCTCTCTTTCTCACCCCCTGCACTGAGCCTGTGTCTATGTTTCCGTGTATCTCTGACATCTCTCTGCCTCTGTTAGTCTCTGCCTGCCTCCATGTCTCCTGTACCACTGTCTCTCCCCTCTTGCTTTCCTCCCTGTCTCTGTGTCTCCTGTGTCTCTTTGGGGTCTCTTTGAAGCCTCTCCCTGCCTTTGAGTCTCTCTCTGCTCCGCATCCCTCTCTCTCTGTCCCTGGGTCTATATGTTTCTGTGTGTCTCTGTGTGTCTCTGTGTCTCTGTCTCTGGGCATCTCTTTGTCTCTATGAGTCTTTCCCTGCCTCTGTGTCCTCTGTGCTCCTGGCCCTCTTCCCTCTCCCTTTTATCTCTGTCTCTGGATGTCTCTCAATCCGTGGGTGTCTCTGTGCCTCAGGGTCTCTCTCTGCCTTTGAGTCCCCCTCTGCTCCCCGCCCTCTCCCTTTCCCCTCTGTCTCTTTCTGTGTCTCTGTTGTGTCTCTGTGTATCTCTGTGCGTCTCTGGGCTTCTCCTTGTCTCGGTGTCCCCCTCTGCTCCCTGCCCGTCTCCCCTCTCTCTGTCACTGCGTCTCTGTCTGTCTCAGCCCATCTCTGCGTATCTCTGAGTCGCTCCGTCTCTGCGTGTCTCTGTGTCTCTGTGGGTCTCGGGCCTCTCCCTGCCTCCGTGTCCCCTGCGCTCCCCGCCCTCTCCCTCTCCCTCTCTCCCCCCTCGCTCTCTCGCTCGCGCTCTCTCTCTGAGCATCCTTGGGCCCGGGGTTGCCATGGGGACAAGGTGGGAGCCGGGGATGGCGCGCGCCTGGGCTCGCGCCGGCAGCTCAGGCGAGGAGCAGCGGCCAGAGCAGCGCCAGCAGCAGGCAGCGAGCGGGCGCGGGAGCGGGAGCGGGAGCGGGGGTAGCGTTGGCGGCGGCGGCTCCTCCTCGGCCATCCCCTCGGAGCCGTGCAGCTGACGCGCATGGCGAAGACAGCGGCGCCTACCGATGGGAGCAGCGGTAAGGCAAGGCGGCGCGGCGCAGCCGGGCGGGCGGGCGGGCGGGCGGGCGGCGGGCAGCCTCCTCCTCTCCCCAGCTCGCCTGCGCGCCCGCCCGCCCGCCCTCCCTTCCTCCCTCTCCCCTCGCAGCCCCTGCCCGCCCGCCCGCGCCGCGCTCGCCCTTCCATTTAAAAATCTTTAAAACTTTGCATATTAATATCTGCGCTTTGCATAATCTGACCCGCGCTTTATTGATTGCAAGAAGCTTAATGCAGCCGGCTCGGCCTATTGCAGAGAGCTCTCCGGGCGGGAGCCGGGCGGGCGCCTCTCGCTCCGCACCGCGCTCGGTCTGCCCGCCGCCGCTGCGGCCCCGGCCCTCTCACCTCCCTCCGGGCGCCCGGCGTCGGGGCTTTGCCCCCGGCTGGATATTTTTATTATTTGGGGGCGAGGGGGGTGGCTTGCTGTCGGTGGCGGCGAGGGAACCAAAGGAGATGTGGGTGGTTGGTGGGGGGGGGGGAGGGATGGGAAGAAATGGGGACGGAGAGGAGGTGAAGAGGGAGAGAAAAAGGGGAGAAGGGGCAAGAAGGATCGGGAAAGGAGAGGCGTGAGGCGGGAGGCCGTAGAGAGGAGAGAGCCCAGTGACTGAGGACGGAGCCGAGAGGACGAAGGAGCGAGCGGAGACAGAGAAGAGAAAGGAGGGAGGCGAGAGCAGCGCCGAGAGAGAGAAAGAGCCGACGGCCGGGAGCTGGCGACGGAGACCAGGCGGTGGGCGCTTCGTCGCTACCGCCTCCAGGCAAAAAATAAAGAAAAAGAGAAAAACACTAATACCAATAAAAAGCCGATGAAAATAAAACACATCGCAGCCGGGGCCGTCGTATACAAAAAGGAGCGAGTGCAGAGAAGAGAGGCGAGGTGGCATCCGCTCCTGGCTGGCTTGGGCGCTTTGGAGAGGCTCCCCAGGCTGGGCGGGATCCCCATTTTTGACCCTGCATTTGGGGAAGGGGCGACTGTGGAGAAAATGAGGCGAGAGGGGGTCAGGGCTGGTGGTGGTACCGCCTGCTTTCTTTTCTTTTCTTTTTTTTTTTTTTTTCCTTTCCTGGGGGTGTGGGGGCCGGTTTAGTGTGATGATGGTGAGGATATTGGTTGCTGATGCTGTCTGAAGCTCCGAAGCAAGCAGGGTGCATGGGGGGGTGAGGTAAGAGGGCATGGGGGACCAGAACGGGCTGGGGGTGGAAAGGAGGGGCGAGAGAAGGAAACGGGGTGCGCTGGACTGCCGGCAGGGTGGAAGATGGGAGAGGGAGCAGCTGGGATGGGGCGCGGAGAGGCGGCGGCGTTTCTGGTAGGAGGAGAGGTGGGAGCGGAGCTCCAGGGCCACGGAGTGATGTTGGGGAGCTAGGGTGCACCCCTCAGCTCTCTGGGCAAAGTCTGTAACTTGGGGAACCCCTCTGGCGGCCTCCTGCTGCCTCTGTGCCCCCTTCTCTTTTCTTCCTCTCCTGTCCTCTCTCTGCCTGCTTTCCCCCCATCTCCTTGCCGGTTCTCTTTCTCCCTGTTTTCCAGTTTGTCTCTTCCTCCTCTCAATAAAAGCTTTCTCCTCCCCACTCAGTTTTTCTTTTTTCCTTATCTTCTTTCTCTCCACCCCTTCCTTTCTTTTTCTCTCCCTTTTCCCTCCCCCCTTTCCGCTTTTCTTTCATTCTTCCTCCCTGCCACTCATTCTCCCTGTTGCCCTGTCCTTTCTGTGCCCCCCCCTCAGTTTCATTTGTGCATCACTTTGGTAGCGTTGGCCTTGAGCTGGGTGCCAGGGAGAGGGGCCCTGTGCAAAGACAATCCCCTGAGTTCCCACCACGGTCTAACCCCATTCCATACCCCCCAGGTATTTCTCCTGTCTTTTTTCCCTGCTGGGGGCCTGGGTCTGCCCTGGGGTTCTAGCGCCACCCCCTATTTCCTCTGGCTTCCCAGAGAAGTCCCTAAGTGAGGGCTCATGGCTGTGGACTCAGCCCCACTGAGAGAGAAGGGTGTGGACAGAGAAGAAAATTACACGGATGGCTAGTGGGAAGTGAAAAGGGGAGAAAATTGAGGTGGGGTGGACCATCTGAGAGGGTCTTTAGAGCTTCTGAGTCCCAAGTAAAAGGTCCTAAGAGAAAGCCTCTGGCCTGCTGACCACTCCCCACTTTCTCCCTAGCTCCTGGGGCCTGCGGAGTTGGGGAGCAAGTCCTAGATTTAGAGAAAAAACCCATGAGCTGCTTAAGTCCGTAGATTTTAGTCTCTTGCCATCTTGTGTGGTGAATTTGCCCCCCTCCCCCAGGGCATGAGACTATAGCGTCATTGCGCAATGGGGGGCTGGTGTGTATGGACTCAGACCATGGCGGCTGCGTGTGTGTGTGTGTGTGTGTGTGTGTGTGTGTGTGTACAAGGCCCGTGTGGTTGGACTGACTATGTGCAGGGCTCGGGAGCCTGGGCAGAGTGAGGAGCCAAAGGTGTAGAATCACGACATGTGTGTTCAGCAGGGAGCTGGGTACCGGGGGTCCCCATTGTGGGCAGTATATGCATTTATCATAGTTCTTCCCTTGTCTGGACATTCAGGGGCCCCTTGCTGAGTGTGCACTTGGGAGGCACTCGCTGGCTCTGTGCACGGCAGCCATCCACGCGTGTGCAGCTCTGTGTGCCAAGTCTGCCATTGGCAGTGGGTGCGTCAGCGCGTACGCGCAGCGTGGTTGGAGTAGAGGTTCTGCGTGTGTGTACTAGGTCCGAAGGTGGTGCGTGCACACGAGGATCCGTGTTAAATAAAGTCACATGTGAAAGTACTGTTGCTGGACAGAGCTGTTATTATTATTGTTATTATTACTGTTGTTTTTGTTAGGTGTCTCTGTGGGTCCTGGGTCAGGGAGAGGGTGGGCTTACGAAGCAGGGTCTGGGTACAGTGATGAAAGATGCGTGCAGAGGTCACAGGCGTATGGGTGGGCTTGGCATGCTTGCATAGCAACCTTGAAGCTGGGTTCAAGAAAACAAACAAGAAAAGATGCCCCCTCCCAGAAGTCAGCCAGCCCACAGAAATCTTCCCTGGCTCTTCCCTGGTAACAAAGCGTCCCGTGTAAGGGGGTGGCAGGCAGGCCAGAAGGGAAGCAGATCAAGGCTGCAGTCTGCATCTCTAGTTGCTGCTAATGCAGTTCTGTGTCTACTTCCTGATTTCTGGGTGACGCTGGACAGAGGCCCATTTGTGTCCATCGAGAGGTCCAGATCCCCATCCTCATTTCCCCTGAGCTACTGGCCAACCCTCTGGTTGGTTGCAGTGCCGTTCTTGAGGGCCTTGGTTACCCTCACTACCCTCTGTCAGTCTTTGCAGGGAAAATGGAGGGTGTCTGCGACAGGGGCCGTGGTAGGGAAAGAACTTGGCCACAGTGTGTGTGTGTGTGTGTGTGTGTGTGTGTGTGTGTGTGTGGTGTGCGTGCCCACACCCATGCTGTGTGTGTCATAGAGGTTAGCCTATATATCCTAGACAGCATGCTGGCCAGATTTTTTTTCCAGTGGATCCATCAGTGGCCACCTCAGGCCACCTCCATTCGGGCTCATACACAGTAGCTCCTTATGCATAGGGGCCACAGGCCAGAACCTCTTCTCCTCCTAGTGTGACAGCCAAGCTAGGGGCCTCAAATTCAGCTCCCCACTGGCTAGGGCTTGTCAGAGCCCAGGCTTATAATCCTAATGTGGGGGGCATGATGCAGGCCTGGTGGCCACGCCAGGGGCTGCTTGGACCTCGATGGGGGAAAAGGAGCAGTTTCCGTGTCTGATGTGTTGGTTAATTTCCAGGATTTCTTTTCAGGATTGAAATGCTTGAGAAACCCAGGTATGGAGAATTGTTCGAGGAGAGAGTGAGTGTGGGCTCTCCTCAGACTGGGGTCTGTTCTTTCTTCTAAATATATATATCATTCATCATTTTCCCCTTGGGCCCAACACCTCCTGATCTAATAATGATGATGATGATGATGATGATGATGATATGGCTCTTACATCCACCTAGCTCTTATAGCAACCCTGGTGGTGCCCCTTTCACAGATGAGGGTTTGCAGTCCATACCGTCCTACTGTCTGTAAGCTACCAAGCAGTGCTAGCACCGAGGCCTTTGGACTCCTGGTACCAAACTTGGTCTGTCCTTAGAGGTCTGTCCCCCTCCCTTTAGCTGTGCCAGCACCATGTCCTTTCTTGGGTTCAGCCCCTTCCCCGCTTACTCCCTGCCAGCTGAGACGTCCATCCACAGACCTGTCTCCCAGGACCTGTCAGGTGGATGGATGCCTTACGTGGCTCAGTGAGGGCGTCGAGGACCTGGGTCTTGCTTTGTATCCTGAAGGGAAAGTTGGCAAATGAGCAAGGTCAAGAGCCCATTCTGTTGGTGACAGTTTGGGGCTGGGCCTGGGTACAGATGAGCTTAACTGCCCCCTCAACCCCTGCTGGTGAGCCCCAGGCTGCACACTTACCTTCCTGATGCACATGGTGGCCTTACAAGGCAGGTGCACCTTCCCTAACTTGCCCACAGCCCCACTTTCATTAGAGACTCAGAGCAGGCAGCTTTTCCAGCTCTGACACAGTCAGAAGGAGGCTGGAGGTGGTGGCCCCACATACTAGGTCCTCTCATTCGATGGGTATTTATTGAGCAGTGTGAGTCACTGAGAAAATGAAGTACAGTTCCCTGGGGGATTCAGGTGATGATGGTACCATCATTCCTTCCTCCAAGCAATTATTGGACACCAACCATAGACTCTGAAGTGGACTCCATCCCAGCCTCAGACAAGATTCTGGTGCCTGGATTGTGAGATTGGAGGGAGTTTCCAGGCCACTGGGAATCTGGACAAGGAGGGAGGCATGGGTTTAAACAGGGAGGTGGGTCTTTGAGGATGCTCAGGCACGAAGGAAGTGGGAGAGGTGGGAGGACAGAACGCTGGCCGAGGGGACCTGGGAGGACACAGCCCAGGTTGGGCGTGTGGCCCAAGGAGCAGAGGTTGGCACAAGCGTTGCAGGGCCCCTCTGTGGAGGCTCTGGGAAGTTTGGACTTGATCTGGCCAGCTGTGAAGAGCTAGCGCTAGTGCGATCCCAGGCACATGTGTGTGTCTCGCGACAATGTGTCTTGGACAACGTGGACTCATACGTGAGCATGAGCGCAGGCGCCCGCACACACACGCAGAGCCCTTTGCCCTGGCATCCATGCAGACACAGTTTCCCTCGCAGCAACCAACTTTAGCCCTTTTCTCCAGGATCCTATACTGTCCAGGGCTGTGGCCACACATTTGCGCGGAAGAGCAGGCGGGGGACCCTCCCCCACTGGGGTGCGGACTCATGTGGCATTCACAGACTTAATCCGCTGCAGTGAGGCCAGGGAGGCAGCATCTGTCACTTTCACAAACACAGGCAACGGAGTCTGAGAGAGACATACTCCACTTGCTCCCAAGCGCTTGAGAAGCAGACCCCTGTGCTGTGCTGCCCCCCGTGCCCAAGACAGCCCCTCTTGGCCCCCCGTGCCAAGGCTAGCCCTATCCACAGAGTCACTCCCTGCATTAAAGCACACACCCGTGCGCACATGCGTGTGCACACATGTGAAGCCTGGCCCCTGACGTCCCAACTCCCCATATGCACAACCACACTCAGACACTCTTTGACTTTAAGCACAGCTGCTGGTGTCCTAACCCCTTACTCACACACTCACACACACACGCACGCATGCACGCACACACACTCCTTTTGACTTAAAGCACAGCTGTAACCATCCCATCACCCATACACACATGCCTGCAAGCGGACTCTCACACACACACTCAAACACACAGCCTCCCGATCCACCAGAACCACCGTGGCCAGCAGTCATTGAAGAATGACAGCATGAGCAGTGTGCCGAGGGGGGGGTCGCGCTGAGCCAGGGGCCGTGGGTCACACAACAGGGACCTCAGCCTCCCTTGAGGAAAGGGTCAGGGAGACCACCCTGGAAGGGCTCCATTGGTCTGGACGGGTCTGCCAGGTAAGGGAGATTCAACACATTCAGGCCAGAGGCGGGAGCCGGCTAATGGCCGAGGCCGCTGATGGCCGAGATGGCTGGTCAGCGAGGAGGGGACGCTCAACAATTGATGTGATCCGGGCTGGACAAATGATGGCGCATTTGGCTGGAGCTGGCCAGGGGGCCAGAGACCCGAGACCAGGTGGCCATTCTCACCTCAGTGGGGAAAGGGCCAGTGCGGGCTGTGCCGCAGCAGGGTGGGTTTCCCAGCCTGGCTTCGCCACGCGTCTTGCCTGGTGTGTGGGTTTTGGGGTCTTTGTATGTGTTTGTGTGCGCGCATGAGCGTGTGCTTGTGGATGTGTGTGTGTGCGCACGCGCGTTTATCTGCGACTGTCAGTGTGCATCTACCTGCATAGAACTTTGTGTCTTCAGGACTCTTGGTATGCATTTGTGTGCGCACCTTTGTGTGTCCACCTGCTTGTGTGTGTACATGCACATCCACAAAGTGTCCGGGCACCTTTCTCGTTGGGCCCCGTGCACCTTTGTGCTCAAGTGTGCGTGTGTTGGTTGAGTGCTTGGGGACTTTTCTTATTGTGAGATGCTCTGCACTCTTGTGGGCTTGTATTTTTTTGGCATTGGGGTGATGGGTTGGTGAGGAAGAAAGGCTGTGGGTCTGGCTCTGGGCTCCCAGCTATCTGTGTATCTGGTGGCTCACGAGGCTGTCTTTGTGCATCCGCTTGAGCCTCTGTCTGGATATGGGCGGGCGTGGGCTTGTGTGCTTGCCTGCTCCAGAGTTGGAATATCTGTGTGTCCACAACAGCATCTCCCACTGAGCATGGCTGTGTGTGGGGTAGGCCAGATCAGGATGAGGGGGGCATCTCCCTGAATCTCATCATCCCTCTGGAGGTGATCACACACAACCCACACTGGGCCTGGGCTGGGACCCAGCAGCACGGCACAGTGCGGACCACCCCTCCTCCTCCTCCTCCCCCCCGTGACCTTTGAGCACAGCAGCCCCAAATACATATTTATCAGAGGGGCTGTGGGGACCAGCCCCTCCCCCACCACTCCCCTCAGGGCCCAGCCTGCCTGGCTGCGGAGAAATTAACCTTGTGACACAGGAGCTCGCCGACACCCCGGCCCCCTCCCCATCCGCACCACACACATGAGCGTGGATGGGTGTGAGGGAGAGAGATAGAGAATAGGTACTCATCCAGCCTGGGGAAGCGGCAGCTTCCAGGGGAAGAGAGAGACACACAGGTATTCAAATGTCCATGTCACCCCTGACACACACACACAACACGCATACACATACATTCTCTCTCCCTCCAAACTACAGAGGCTACATAAGTCTTGAATGGATGCACATGCAAATTTTGAAGTAGATACACATATGCGGTGGTGCTGAGACGGACACGCACATAGATTCTCAGACACATGCTGGCCATGTACACCTGTGGATCCTGAGACCTGGGCGCATAGACCCTTGGCCAGAGATTCTCTTAGAAAATGCATAGGTTCTAAAGCCTACAGATCCACACAGACATTTGCGCATACGTATCTGGAGAGGCTGAAATGGACATGCTAGATTTGAAAAGGGGAGGCACATACACACAGGTAGGAAAACCCAGATGTTCGTGCATGCACGTATATACCGAGACACCAACAGAGCAAGACATATCCAAACGCCAGGGTGCCTCCCCTAGAGAAGGTTTTTTTTTTTTCAACAGAAAAGGTACAAACATGGATACCAAAACATGGTAGCATCCCAGCCCCCATGCCCATGGGTGTACGTAGGCCATGTTCAGAGGTCCCACGGGGAAGACACTCATGGTGAATGGAAGGGTCGTGTTCTGAGTTATAGAAATAAACATCTCCCACTTTAGACTCATACCCTTCGAGCTAAATGAAAATGGGTAGATGCTTAAGTCTGAAAACATTCATGGAGTAAATCCACTCATCATGTAGGAACTGAGCCCTACGTGAGCCAGGCCCTGTCTTAGAAGCTGGGAAACAATGATTTACAAGACAGACCTGGGCCTTGCTCTCCAAGAGCTCTGAGCCAACAGGATGGGCACTGATCGGGCCTCAGTGTATAGTTAGTTATAAACGGTGATAACATCTAGGAAGGAAAGAAACAAGAGGCTGTGGGAGGGGTCATGGGAGAGCCTAGTTTAGATTGGGGGGTCAGGTGGAACACCTCTGAGGAAGTGACATTTAAGCTGAGTGTTAGACACAACACACAGATTCTAAATGTGCACATGCATCCCTCCCAAAACTCACCAAGACCACACAGGCATAAACAATGCAGGACACAGATTCCCCCCTCACTCACCACCCCTCCGCTGTGCCTCACTGCCCCCTCTAGAAACTTCTCTGGTGGGAAATGGGCTCTTCCCTACTGGCTAGGGCCCCCAGAGGCACACAAAACATGCTGAGGCCATGCTGAGCAGGAGGGCAGGCTGCCTGGGAGGGTCCGGTGGCTTCCCCAGAAGAGGTGACATGGGGAAGGGTGGGTGGGGTCTACAGAAAAAGGGGAGGCGGAGGGCTTTCCAAATGGAGGCATTCCCTGTGCACAGGCGCAGAGGTGTGAGCCAGTGTGGGAAGTCGCTGGATTAGCAGGGGTGTGCAGGGAGGAGAGAGCGACGAGGCTTGACATCACTGGGAAGGTCTGTGAGGCTCGGGATTTATTCTAGGGGAACCACATAGCCCGGAAGCATTTTGAGGAGAGACTCCACAGGATGTGAGCTGGGAACTAAGTCAGGGGTCCCTTGGAGGATCCCCTGGTGTGGAGGAGGGACAGGACCGGAATGACAAGACCTGGAGGGAGGGACCCCCTGCCCTGCCCGACCACTCTGGGATCGCTGGACAAGGCCTGGCCAGTGAAGTGACACAGACTACCTTCCCCTTGCTCCCAGTCCCATCTCTTGGCCTCTGGGCAGAGTTGAACAACCTACAACTTCTCCCACATGGAGATTTGCTGGGAGCTGGAGGTCAAGGGTTAGTGTCTTCTTAGTGACTGCCTGTAGGCTACTGTTTTCTGAGGCCTCCTGTGGCCAGGCCTGAGCTGTGTGCCAGGGCACAAGGAGGAGCCAGACCCTTCCCCGCTCCAGGGGAGTCCCTAGTCCCCTAACAAAGCCGTGTCAGTGACTCCACAGATTTATTGAAGGCTTCTTGAGCTTGTTCTTAGAGAGTGAATGGGTCAGGAGGCCCCAAAGGGTATATGGGAAAAGGGTGAGGATGGAGCCTGGTTTTTGAAGGTGAGACCAACCCTCATCTGCCACAGTGAGAAAGCTTGTCATCCCCCCTCTCCACTTAGGACATCTTCCTTAGCCTAGAAGTCCCCTATGAGCTGACGCCTGCCTGCCTATTCAATTTCCACTCCTTTCTTTTTTTCTCCCCCCCCACATGATTATCATTCTTTTTTATTTATTTATTCATTTATTTGAGATAGCGAGAGCGAGAGAGAAAGAGAGAGCACAAGTGGGGGCGGGGGGAGGGCCAAGGGGGAGGGGGAGAGAAAAGCAGGCTCTTTTATTTATTTTTTTTTATTTTTTATTTTTTTTAAAGATTCCATTTATTTATTTGAGAGAGAGAGAATGAGAGATAGAGAACACGAGAGGGAAGAGGGTCAGAGGGAGAAGCAGACTCCCTGCCGAGCAGGGAGCCCGATATGGGACTCGATCCCGGGACTCCAGGATCATGACCCGAGCCGAAGGCAGTCGCCTAACCAACTGAGCCACCCAGGCGCCCCAAGCAGGCTCTTTTAATGAGCAGGGAGCCCAACACGGGGCTTGATCCCAGGACCCTGAGATCATGCCATGGGCCGAAGGCAGACCCTTAACCGACTGAGCCACCCAGGTGTCCCTCTACTCCTTTCTTCCTGCCCCCAGAAGCTCAGGCCACTCTGGCCTTGTTGGTGTTCCTCAAACACACCAACATTGGTCCTGCCTCAGGGCCTTTGCACCTGCTGTTTCCTTCGCCAGGAGAGCTCCTACCCCACACTTTATTTGGGCTGTTACTCAGAACCTACCTTCCCCCCCAGGCCTTTCTTGACCTCTCAGTCTAAAGAAACATTCTCTTGTAATCTGTGCCTTCACCTGCTTTATTTTCCTTCTTAGCTCTTAGGTTTGTATTCTTGTCTATTGTATTCCTCCCTCCGCCTGAAGGTCAATGCTGTGAGGGCAGGGACTTTGTCTTGTTTGAAGGTGAAGGTGTATCCCCAGTGCCTAGAATGGTGCCCGGCACACTGTAAATGCCCAGTGTATGCTTATCAGATGATAAGGAGCAAGTCCTCTGTCATCCTAGTTGCCAGGCATAACGCATGGGGGAGGTGGGTGTCTGCTGTGCCGGGGAAGGGTGGAAGGAGCTCACCTTCCCTGGGGCGGGGGGGCTGCACCTACCTGGGTATCGGCAAGCCAGGCCCCTGCCTGCCTGAACCCCAAAGCAGCCCGACTCCAGACGTGTCACCCTGGGCCCGTGTGCTCTACTCCGTCTCCCTCACCACGTTCCGCACACCCCAGCCAACTCATCCTTGTCCCCCATCATCTCACCTGCTCACCCCCACTCCCCAACTGCCTCCCTTCTTCGTCCTTTCTACCTAGCACTCACCCTGGCAGCCCTGCCCCCTAGCATCTGGAGGGGACCCCAGACTGTGGGGTCCACACACCCTGCTTCCAGTCCCATCCCAGGCCAAGGGCAAATCACATCACGCTTTTCAAGCCTCAACTTTCCTCCTCGGCAAAATAAGGTTTTTGTAGAGATGAAGAGTGAGCGCACTCGTGTGATGATGGTACTAATAATAGCTGCTATTTATCCAGTACCTGCCAGGTGTTAGGCATTGTGCTAGGTGCTTTGAACCTTTTTTTTCATTAGAAAAAAACGGAGAAAAAAAAAAAAAACCCTGAGCATGGTGTGTCCCCAGAGTGTCAGGCCCCGTGCACGGTGCTGGGAATCACAAAGGTGAACATAACCCTTCTGCACAGAGCTTACTATTCCAGTGTGCACGCACACGCATATGCCCGAAGTGCCACACTGGTCAGACAGTGGGGGCTTGTGCTCCTGGACTCGGCTCCCTCGCAGCAGAAGCCCCCCAGGGATAGTCCAGGGGCCACCGAGGCAGCAACTCTCAGAGGAGAGACCAGCCTCAGCCGTCCCTAAATCCCCTTCCCTAACCTAGTGGGAGCTTCCATTGTTTGGATCTGGATTGTAGGGCCTGGCACAGGGTCTGGCCTAGAACTGGCCTCAGGAAATGCTTACTGAATGAATAAGTGAATGAACAAAGGAACACATTTAGGCAGGTGCCTTCATTGAATCTGCTCACCACAAGAGAGAGTGCCAGGACACACCCTCTCCCTTCCCCTCCTCCCCGCCCGCCCCTTCCACCTGCTGCACACCCTACTCATGTTATGTCAGTGGTGGCTGGTGATCCCAGGATCATTTCTATCACTCCCTTGACCTTTCTGTGTCAGGTTCTCTGCTGAGTTTGTTATAAGCCTGGCCTTGTTGACTTCTCACACCAACATCGTGAGACAGATGTTATTATTATTGTTATTGTATGTTTGAGCAAACTCAGAGAGGTGAAGTGACTTGCCCAGGGTCACACAGCGAGGCAGCGGCAGAGCTGTTTTTGGCCACCATGCTCTTCTGCTTTCTTGAGAGCCCTCTGGCCTGCATGAACACTTTCTTTTGCGATTGTCCCCCTCCCAGCAGTGGGAGGGCATGACCCAGGAGCCAGGAGCCCCAGCTTTGGTCCCAGCACTGTCACAACCAGCTCCGTGACTTTGGCAAGATTCTTTCCTCCCCTCTGGGCTGTAGCTTCCCCTCCAGCTGTCCCTCCTGTCTATAAGCCCTTGGCCAGTTTCCTGATGAGGGCACAAGGCACAGAATTTGGCTTGGGCCTACCCTGCCTTCTCTGATAGAGGAGAAAGTTAGAGGAGCAAGCGCTTCTCTGCTCAGTAGGCTTTAGATTCATTCACCTTTTGGGGGGCGCTGGACTCTGCTGGGCCTGGATGCAGTGGGGACATCAGAGCAGCCTGGCCAGGAGAGCGAAGAGGGCCAGAGAAACCACGGTCACTCTGAGCCCACTGAGCAGCTCCCCACAGTCCTGCCAATGCAGGGTTCATTAGCCCCACTTTTTTAAAAAAAAGATTTTATTTATTTATTTGAGAGAGCAAGAGATCGAGAGAGAGCACGAGCAGGGGCAGAGGCAGAGGGAGAAGCAGTCTCCCCACCGAGCAGGGAGCCCGGTGGGGAGACCGATGCAGGGCTCGATCCCAGGACCCCGGGATCATGACCTGAGCTGAAGGCAGACGCTTAACTGACTGAGCCACCCCGGCTTCAGCCCCACTTTTTCCAATTACAGATGTTAACTGATGTGACACATGCTCATTGTAGAAAAAAAGAGAAAATGCAGATGTTCAGAGAGTTGAGGGGAAAACCCACCATGATAATCTAGTTAAATGAGAAAAAAATTAACTTCTCGATGCCTGTCTTTCTGGATTACTTTTTCCGCAAACAGGAGGATCCCTATGAGTTTACCCAAAGAACTTATTCAAATTCAGGTGCCTGGGACCAAACTCAGAATTCTGACTTCTGTTCTGAACCTCTTTCTTTCGGGGGTGGGAGGGAAGTGTATGTGTATGTGTTTCATACAAAGGAGATCTTATGTGACATACCAGTTTATAACCCGCCTTTTTCTTCCTAACAATGGACTATGAGCCTCACTCCCTTGTCAATGGATTTATTTTGAGCATATTTTCTACAAGCCTGCGATCCTCCGCTCTTTGGCAGCTGTACTGGGGTTTATCATTCCGGTCCCCGGTCCTAGGACATCTAGGTTGTTTCCTGGCATTCCTATTACAATTAACCCCAGTTAATAGGTGAGGGCATCGAGGCTTGGAGAAGTCCCTCCCATGGATGAAAAGCTAAGGCACCATCCAAGAAGAGCTGGGGGTGTCCTGGGTGCTGGGGATGGTTCCCAGTCTCATTCAGGGCAGGGCTGAGGGGCCCTGAGCGGAGCAAGCAGCTTGGGTGGAAGCGCCCAGACAGAAGACATGTGAGCTGTCAGAGGGGAGGTGGTGGGGGCACTTGAGGAGGAGACCACCCTCTTCCAGGCCCCCAGACCCAGGCACGCTGTGGACCTGAGCCCTGCCCCAACGGGCTCCCCCCAGCCCTCTCACTGTCTCCCGCCCTGAGTCCACTCACTGCCTGCTCCATCCTTGCCAGCTTATCAATAGGTTAAGTGGTCAGGTCAGCGATATTGACCATTTGATTAGGACCTTGTCAGATCAATCCCTGGCTCATCTCATGGGCCTCCTCCCCTGCCCACACCACGCCCCCCCCCCCGCCCTGTTCTTCCGCGCTAGGGCGCAGGTGGCGGCAGAAGCCTCTGCCCTCCCCTATGCAGCTCCCCAGGACCGGGAGCCCTTTTGCAAGTTCGGAGAAGGTGAGAGCCAGCCTTGGCCTCACCATCTCCCATTGTGGTCCTGCTAGTCTGGAGCCCAGAGTGCCATCTCCGGTTCTGCCCCTGCCTTGTCTCCCCCGCCCCATGGGGGCCCCTCCAGGTCCTCGGTCTCGGTGCTAGGTTCCTGCACCCTCTGTTTACATCACATTCTCTTGTTTGCTGTTGGGAGATCTTGTTTGCTTGATGTCCTGTGTCTCTCAGAGTCCAGTCAGGTGGAGCTGCCCCCTCTTGGCTGTGTGACCTTGGGAAGGGACTTCACCTCTCTGAGCCTCCACCTCCTCGTCTGTGTCTTGGGGATGATCCTCACCAAACAGGTCGTGAGGATTCTGTGAGATCACGTCCACAGAGCAACTAAGCATGCCTGGCAGCCTGGCCTGTAGCTGGTGCTCAGGAAACACCAGCTGTTCTCACCGAGGGCCACTCTGGCTGAAACTATGAGCTGCTTTGTTTGTGGGGGTCAGTGGCTCCGCCCATCGGTCCCTTGGTGGGAGTGTAGGTGGGTAGTCTGTGCCTGGGGCCAAGGGGCACTGGCATCCTCCGGCCTGTCCCCAGCTCTAGCTTGGGGCCACACCCTGTACTGGGTAATGCTGGGGAGCCCCAGAGGAGCAGGCCCCAACCTACCCTCCCAGAGCTCAGCTACAAAGAATATAGTCTGGAGTCAGAGGATTTGGGATTCAAGGCGCAGTTCCTCTGCTTCCTGTGCCAGGTCACTACGGGCCGGCTGCTTCCCCTCCCTGTCCCTCAGAGTCCCCATCTGTGAAATGGGGAGAAGGCGTCTTCTAAACAGCTCCTGCCGTCTTCCAGGCCCCGGGCATTGCTGGGCAGGCGGCTCCCAGCTCCCACAGAGCTGTCTGCTGCACAGGGGAGATGTTATCTACTGGGGAGAGGGGTCTGTCAGAGGACATATGGGGGCACGGGGGCTGGGAGATGAGACAAGGACAGGCTGGGGGTAGTGCTCCCACGAGCCTTGGGCATCACAGCTGAGGGTGGCAGCGTGCGGAGGGGAGAGCCGGTGCGGGGCGCTGCCCCGGGGAAGACCCCAGCCCTCGGGCACTGTCTGACTCGGGGCCTCTCAGAGGCCCAGGGATTCCCCCGCCCGCCCGCCATCACTTACACCAATATTGACGGTTAATGCCGTGTCGCCACCGTGTTCAACACTCAGCGCGGCTAATTGTTTTGACTGGGAATCGGCAAGGCGATTAAACGCCATCGATTTTGCCCTGCGCGCTGCATCGATTTTTAAATTTCCTATTGATCCCAGCCCTAAATCTCCTTAACCAAGACCTCACTGTGGAGATGACAGCCGCTGATTAGCTCCGGGCAGGGGTGGGGGGGTGGGGGGGAGCAGCTCTTGAGTGGGGAGAAACCCCAGCTCCTCCCTCCCCCTAGGGAACAAGGGTCCTGGTCCCCTCCCACCCCTGAAGATGGGGCCCCAATAGAGAGAGGGGGAGTGGGGGGTGGAGTGGGGTGGACCCCTTGCTCCTTTTACCCCTTTTTTCCTTTCTCCTTTGGGCTTTTCTCTGGTCTCTGCCTGTGGCTCCCTCCACTCCTCCTCTCTATCTACGTCTCCCCATTTCTTCTCTTCTCTTTCCTATCCATCTCTCTGTCCGTCCGTCTGTCCATCCATCCATCCATCCATCCATCATCTTTCTCTCTACTGTCTCAGCCCATCTTTTTCTCTTTCTCTTCTCTCCTTCTCAACTCCTGTCCAGCCTCCACTAATTCTTTGTGTCCTTGGCTGGTCCTGGGCCTCAGTCTCCCCATCTGTGCCAGCATATTTGCCACGAGATAGGAAAGTCGTGTGCCAAACTTCCAGGTCCGTGGCCATCCTGCCTGTCGCCCTGTTGTCTCCCCTCTCGGGACGGCACCCACAGGGCAGCAAAGGTGTGAGACAGCTGTGGGCTCCCTGGCTTCGTTAACTCCCTTCACAGGGGTGCTTGTCACTGTGAACTCATCAGCCCCTCCTGGTGGGAAGGTCTCCCTGACATCCGGTCTCCTCTGGGAAGTCTCTCCCTAGCCTACGGTCCCCGAGCCTTCTCTGAGAGCCCACAGCAAGCAGGGGCAAATGTGGTCTCTGCGTGGCTTCCTTTTGCAGGAAGACCATGTTCCCAGAAGGCAGGAAACCAGGTTTCAGGAGGGGAGGAGGCACATGGCCTTAACTCTCTAGCCAGCTCCGCAGGACCCTGGGAAAGTCACATCTCTCAGCCTCATCTGCCGCATCTGTAAAGTGGGGCTGATACCACCTGTCACTGATTCCTTGCAAGGCCACAGGGTGGGGGGCAGGCTCAGCAGACACTCTTTGGGGACAGGTCTCCTCATGTCCTCTCCATCTTCTGCACAGCACACAGAGGGACCTCCCTAAAGACAAAGTGGAGCGTGTCCCTCCGCCTAGCTGCCTGGCCCAGGTCCTATGGGGTGCAGCCCCTGCTGTCTCTTCAGCCTCGTCTTTTCCCACTTCCTCCTTGTCCCCTGGGCAGGTAGAGGCCTGACATTGCTCGTCCCTCCCACCTGGCCCTCTGCCTGACTAAAGTTTATTTTGTCTGCTGGGCTTGGCTTGGGGGTGGCACCCTCCTTAGGTCTTCCCTGACCTCCCCTGGGATTCCTGCAGCACCCTCTGCTTACCCCAGCATGTTGGCATTGGGTCTTTATTCAGCACCCCCCCAAATTGGCTGTAAGCCCTCCGGCAGACAGGGCAGGGGCCTTGTCTGATCCACCTCTGTACCCCCACACTTGGTCCAGAGCCCAGCTCGGACACGCTTCAGTATCTGCTGGGTTACCAGCGAATAAATGAATGAACAAACACACAAGTCAGAATTACCATCTTTTCTGGACTTTTATTTCCATCTCCTCGCAGCACACAGGTACCCAATAATGAGTAACTCTTTCAGGTGTCTTTCTCATCTGATCCTCCCAGCCATCCTTTGAGATATTTAGTTTGTGAGTTAGTTAATCCCTCCGTCCATCCACCCCTTCACTCCTCACCCGTCATTGACTTATTGACTTATTTTGCAGGGCCCTCTGCCAAAGGCTAACGCTGTAAGACACAGCCCCTGCCCTTTCAGGGACTTCCAGTCTGATGGGAAAAACAGATGTTCAACAAGGCAGGCAGGCAGGGGGATGCCCATTTATGAGATGGGGACACTGAGGCTCAGAGCCCGGAAATGACCACTGAGGGCAACAAGTGCCTGGCAGCTCCCGAGTCCACATTTGCCGGTTTGTGCCTCCTGATGCTGTAGCAGGAGCAGAGTCCCTCTCCTGGAGGAGCGCCTCATCCTGCCTGAGTTAGAGACGCTTCACAGATCCCCCGGGAGGCTGACTCTCTTCTCCTCTCTTTCCAGGTTCTCAACTGGACCGGGTTGGTGGCCTGAATGTATTAGCTTCGCTGCGTTTGCCCAAGAGGTAAGGGCCACGGCCTCAGAGCTTTGCTTATGGCTGTGCTTTGGGTCCTGTTCCCTCTCAGAAGCCCCCCGCTTTCCCATCCTCTTCCCCGGGGCCGCACCCCAGGAGTGCCGCCCTCCCTTGCTCTGCTCTGCCCTCCACAAGGTTAGTCTGCTTTGCGCCTTCAGCCTCTGTGTGTCCTGTGGCTTTCTGGCCACACTGGTGGTTCTGGGTGTGGGTGACCGTGAGGGCTTCTGCTGATGAGTGTCACGCTCGGTAGGAGAGAGATGGGTGACTTGGTGGCTCAGATCACAGCCTGGGGCAGGAACACCTGTGTCTGAACCCCTTTTCTTTCCCTTCCTCGCTGTGAGCAACTCGGGATAGTCAGGGCCTCCGTTTCCTCCTCTCTAAAGGGAATAATAACAACCCTCCCTAAGTGCCGTCCTGAGGCCGGAAGGCTAGTGAGGCAGTTCAGATTCCAGCTCCAGAGCCGGACGGCACCAGCTCTACCTTGTGCCAGCAGTGGCATCCTCAGTTTCCCCATCTATCAAAGGAGGGTGATAACAGCACCCACCACACAGAGGATGTGAGGATGAAAAAGAAGTTCCTCCATGGAAGTATGTGCCTCAGGAAGCAGGAGCTCAAAATACAGCTGGAAGATCCCCCTGAACAAGTGAGGATTGGTGAGCCCCCTCCTTGGCACCCGCTGAGACTCCTAAACAGAAGCCGGAGTTCTTCAGCTGCTCGGCTCAGAAGGAAACAGGGGCTCTGGGTGTGTGCTCTCGTGGTTTGCTCCACTCAGCTTGATGAGGCCCTGGCAGTGAGCATCTGGAGAGGGGTGCTCTGGGGTGGGATACATGCTGCCACCCCTCTTCCTACCAGAGCAGCTTAACCCACAGGCCGCAGGCCTGTTCTGGTCCAGGACAATTCTGGCTCCCCGGAGAAGGCGCACATCCGGTACTCAGACCCCTCTGTTCCTTACCAGTTAGAATGGGGTCTCTGGATGGGCATCAGGTCTGGGGAGGCCCCTGGCTGCCCTCATAGGCATCCCACCTGGGCATCCTCACTGCAGCAGGAGTCCCAGGCTCACTTTAAGACACAGGTGGAAGCTGTAGCTCCGGCTTTGCAACCTGGTGTAGCAGGGACCATGGTGGGCTACAGAATGCATCCGGGTGGGAACCGGCTTTGCAGTTCCAGTCACTGTCTCCCGCAGAGATGCAAACGCCGCCTGCCAGATCTGCCAGTGCTCCAAAAGAAGCCAGAAAGCCAGAATTTTGTGTGAAGTCTCCCAATCTTTAAACGTTGGCTACTAACAAAATTTCACAAATCTCCTTGTGGTCCAAACTACACAGCTTCCGGTAATCTGTGGCTCGTAGATTTCTAGTTGTACAGCATTTAGTATAGACTTCCTCCCCAGAAGACACATCCCTATATCTCCCCAGTTGTGCTTCAACTCGGAATCTTTGCAGACTCCCTGACACCCATCCAGGGACCCCATTCTGACTGGAAAGGAATGCAGGGGTCTGAATATAGGATGTGTGCTTTCTCCGGGGAGCCAGAATTGCAGCTTTCCCAGGAACACTCGCGTCCCCCGATGCTCTTGACATTGAAAAGAGGGTCAAGGAGGGGCTGAGTTGGTAGAAGACGTGACCCTTAATCTCAGGGTCATGAGGGCAAGCCCCACATTGGGCGTGGAGCCTACTTAAAAATAAAATAAAAATAAAAATAAGAGGGTCAAGAAGCTTCCAGGTTGCAGAATTTGTTTGGCGGCTAGAGGCTGGCTTTGAGGAATGCCTGAAAGTCAGGCTGAAATAAGAGGCTGTTAAAGGAATTATGTTTCAGAGCTGGTGGAGGTTGCAATCAAGTCTCTGATTTTAGCTCTTTGTGTTCAAATAGATGTTTGTTAAGTATCCAAGGTTTCACGGACATATACCTGATAGATTTGGTAACAGGTGCCAAGAGCTGTTGCATCCTAATGAGGAAACTGATACTTATTAGGGGCCACCTCCATGCCAGGGCCTACTCTGGGCATTTGGCATTAATCCTCAGTGCAAACCTATGAGGTGGATGGTAGTCCCCTGTTGCCAGAGAAGGAAACTGAGGCACAGAGAGAGGCGGCAAATGGCCTCAGGCAAGTAAGTGGTAGAGGTAGATTTTGCGTTCAGGTCTGCCTGATCTGCGAGCTCTCTCCGACCTCACCAGAACCCACTGCAGTGACTGGAATCTTCTCGGGGTGGCTGATCCTTGGATCCTTGTGCTTAGTTGGGCAGGGTGGGGAGGAACTTGATTTGGGGGAAAGCCCTGAAGTCTTACTGGGTGCCAACTCTGATAAATTTAGCAATGGCAGGGTTGGATAATACTGGGACTACTTGTTGTTTTTTTTGATAGAAACTAGAGACAGATAGAAACAGGAGATGTTTGGCTGATGAAGTCTGTGAACAGGCCCTGAAGGCTGTCACTAAAATATCTGAGTGGTTCACCAGAAAGTTCGTGTCCCCTCAGGGAGACGTGTTTGAAGGAGGCCACACTCTCTTAGGTATATAATTTTGTCACAAAGCAACAACTAAAATAAACATTGCCCCCACCCCCACTGTCTTTCCCTTATAGCTGCACTTGGAAGGTGAGTGTTTCCCCATAGGTGTCTGGAGGCCTCCTCAGTGCGGGGACCTCCTTCAGCCCTGGGGGTGCTGGTTGGCCTCTGTGCCCACGGGGCTCCCTCTCCTCCCCTTCCCTTCCCTCAGCTCTCCTAAGGCTCCCTGACCCTCCCCCTGCAAGGTTGCATTGCCCCCCACCCTGTTCCTCCTTCCTGAGCACTGTTACCATATCTGATCATATATTGTGTGTGTAACATCTCTCCCCCACCCCCTGTAAGCTGTCGACCCCCAGTCCCTGGCACAGTGTAAATGCTCAGTAAGGATTTGTTGAAAGAATAAATAAGTGAGCACACAGACACATAGACCCACATCCATCCATTTATTCTTTCAGCCAACATTTTTTTGGGGGTTTCTAGTGTGCCAGGCCTTGTGTCTCAGAGGACGCAGACCAGACCTGTGCAGCCTCTGAGGGGCTCCAGGCTGGTGGACACAGGCATAAACACTACTACCCCGAACCCACAGGTCTGCAAGGCACTGGGTCAGGAGAGAGCGGGATGTGATTGACCTGCCTGGGGGGCGCCTCAGGCGGTCTTTGAGAGGAGGAGGCGGTGGGGGGGTTCCTGAAGGGTTAGGAGAAGCCAAGGCGTAAGTTACTGTTCCAGTGGGTGGGTCAGTACTGGGGACCATGGATTCTGGCCTGGCCTGAGTCCCCACGGCCAGCTACTGTCCACTGGGCATCCAAGGCCCTCCCAGTGCTGGGCAGGGAGCAGGTGTGTCCCCACCTTGTCTCCTTCCACCCTTCCACAAAACGATTTGGTGGCTTTTGGTGTCGATGAGGCCCTGGAATCCCACAGGTGGCTCAGACACCAGCACTAGGGCATGCCCAGGGCGCCCGCACACCCTGAGGGAGATCTGGATTGCCTCAGACACAGGAGTGCAGCTGTGGTTGACAGGCTTCTCTTGCTGGGTCTGGTGAGGGGTCTTAGAGAGAACCCAGGGCTGCTTAAGAAGCGGGGACATGGAGCTGCAAGGGGGTTGCCTCCTCCCTGGGGTGAGAGTATGGGTGTGGCAGTGGGAGGCTCCAGGATTCGAAATGCAGGCCTGAGTGGCATTGTAGGTGTTCTGCAGACCAGAACCTAGAAGTCAGTAGGTGGGGTTGGGGGTTTGCTTGGATGCCCCAGGCCCAGTCAGCCACCTCTCTGTTGCAGAGGGGCGGGCCATGCCAGCTCCTAGGCTACAGGAATTGGGTGTGTGCTGTTACAGATGGGCCTTGGGGGTGGGGTGGGCCGGAAGGAGCTTCAGTATGGGGGCGGCTCCTTGGATGTGGGCGGGTCCCACTGTGGGGCGTGGGAGTGGTCCAGAGGGCAGTGGCGCTCCTCACTGGGTGTTTGTGGTAGTGATGGGATGCTGGGAGGTGTCAAGAGATCATTCAATCCCTTTGGCTGCCTTTGAGGTCACTGGGTGGTGGGTGGGGAGAGCTGTCACCCACCCAGGACTGGGAGTGTCTGTCAGCCATGGGGTGGGCTGAACAGATGCGGAGGAGGTGCAAATGGCTCTCATCTGGCGGCAGCTTCTGGCAGGGACCGCTGGGTTCCAGGCATCCCCGTCCCAGAGCAAGTGAAGGCTGAAGTGCCCACCATCTTGGTGGGCTTGAAGCCCCAGGGGCTGAGGGCAGGCACTTGGCCCTAACTCCACGTAGGGGACTGGTAGGCAGAGGGCAGGCCAGAGTCTGACTCTGTGTAGCTTTAGCAACGTTTCTTGGAGTCATGGTGAGCACTCCCAGCCCAGCCCCCAGCACTGTCCAGCTCACATTGTCTCTGCTTCTGGCTTCCTTCCCCTCCTCTTCCTCATCCTGGGGCTCCACCCTTCTCCCCTTCTTTTTTCCTTTGCTTGGTTTCATCCGGGTTTTGGCTTCTCCATTCTGCCCTGCTCCCTCCTTGTTCGGAGCCTGGATCTCTTTCCAGTCTTGCAAGTAGGGTGTGTACAGGTCCACATCTAGCTTTCTGTCTCCAGAGGGAACCACACGGAGATGTGGACCTGGTGGGGATGGGGGGAGGGTGAGGAAGAGAGAAGGAAAAACGGCGCTTGAGGGAAAAACAAGAAAGGAGGTGCCCCCCTCTCGCCCGGCCTCACCACCCCAGGACAGCTTTTGAGGGCCCCATACAGCCATCTGCCCTCCTCTGGGGGCATGTGTGGACAGGAGGGCCAGAGGGGTCACCTGAAAAAGGGAGAGAGAGATCGGGGAGACTCAGGGAGCACCCTGCAACAGAGAAATGCCTGGAGAGGGGGAGCAGCTGAGAAGAGCAGACAAAGAGACTGGGAAATAGCAAAAAGTCAGCCAGGAGAGCAGAGCAAGGGGCTCAGAGACAGAAAGAGTGTGCACATGAGGGCGCAAAAGTGAGCTGCTAGAGGTGAGGGCCACCAGCCTGGAGACGCAACGGTGGCGGGGGGGGGGGCACTGGGAGATGCACCTCACGCCTGGTGTCTGTGGCTCCACCCCTCACCAGGCTGCCTTGGGACAGAGTGTAAGCAACTTGCACTTGGCCAAGGTCCCTGGTGTGTGTGTCTTGTGGGTGGAGGGAGAGACGGCAGGGACTGTAGGAGGGAGGTACTGCCCCCCTCCCCCGCCATGTCACCAGGAGTTCAGTCTGCTCCCACTCCTCCCTATCTGTCCTCCGTCTGTCCCGTCCCCTGCCTTGGTTCACAGGAGGACCTGGGCCCCTAGGGCTTGGGCATCCCTGATGGGGCGGGGGTGGGGAGGGGCAGAGCATGGGAAGAGAGCCATGAGTGTGTGTGTGTGTGTGTGTGTGTGTGTGTGTGTGTGTGTGTGTGTGTGTGTGAGTGGGAGCGCACATGCTTGCAGGAGAGACCACTTTGCACTAGGCCTCCCTTAACTCCTCTCTAGCGTTGTGGCCTCAGTGTCTCCCGTGTTCCCAACTTCCCTCCACCTCCAGCTGCCCGACTCTCAAGGTCTCTCGCCCGCTGTCTCTGCCTTTCTCTCTCGCTCTCCCTGTCTGTCTCGGTCTTCTGTGGCAATCTTTCTGTGTCCCTCTGTGCATCACTCCAGTCCTCCCTGACCCCTCAGTTCTCTGCATCTCCGGCCCCCATCCTCGCTTAATCTGCATGCCTCCATCTCTGTGCCTTGCGCACGCTCTCTCCGTCTGTCTGGTCCCGGTGTCTGTGTGTCTCTCCACCGCCCCGTATGCCCTTCCTCTGCTCCTTTTCTCCTCCGTCGCCTCCTGTGTCTGGGTCTCTTCCAGTCTCTTTCATCCTGTCTCTCCCATCCCTGTCTCTCCGGGTCTCTGGCTGTCCATCCCTGCCTCTGTGTGTGTGTCTCTCGCTCCCCCTCCCTCCCCCCCTTTTTTCTGTTTCTAACACCCACACTCACATCCTACCTCAGGAGTAATTGCTTTTGTCTGGGTTGGACTGGACTTGTGGTGGGGGGAGGGCGGGGGGAGCGGGTGGCGCTGGGGGGGTTGGGAGGGACGGAGGTCGCTTGGTGGAGTTGAGGTGGCGTCCACCAGAGCGGGGGTGGGGGTGCTAAGGAGCAGAGGTCCGGAGCCCAAGGGGGGAGGGGGCGGGGGCCCTGGGCCCGTCCTGGCAGGGATCTGGGGCCTCTAGCAGGGACGAGAAGGCAGCAGGCCCTCACATTTGGGTTTGGAGGTGATGTAGCTGTAGCGATAGACCAGGCCAGCCAGCTCTGCAGTGGCAGTCTCTGCTGCCTCGCCACCCTCCCCCACTCATAGACCCCTCCCCAGCACTGTCAGATGCACCAAGTCACCAGGACACACATGGGACACACCCAGAGCCTCCAGCCCGCTCGTGGAAATACACCCAGCCCTCGGTATACAGGGACCCGTGGCATCACGTAGACACACAGAAGGCACACCAGATCTCTGACTTTCAAAAGGAAAGAAGCTCCGATCACAGGCGGAGGCAACCACACCTACAACCACCCACAGACACAGGCACAGAATCCACACACAAACGGACACATGGGGACTCGCTCCATGGTCCCCCCACTCTCACAGAAACATCCCCACTCAGACACACTCGGGCGGCGGCTTGCACACACAGATTTCCTGGAACGTAAGAACACACAACCACTACATTACATGGGCACAGGAGGTCACTGAGGTGCTCCTGGGGATACATGCACACCCCCCACCCCCACCCAGGGATCAGACAGATCTGCATACACGCATTCAGACCTTTGGGGAAGCCCAGAGTCGGGGAGACACTCATGGAAGCACACACATACGTAGAGCCACCAGGGACACACCCACATACTCGTGGTCACACAGACATGACTCAGTAGCTGCAACACGCAGGGACACACAGTCCTCGAGTTCCACAGCAGAGCTTAAGGACCCAAAGACACACGGCCACCCAGGTACATAGGGGACACTCACGCACCCTATACATATGGCAACTCAGACGCCGCAGCGCGCCCCTGGAACCTCCTGTTCGAAGCCTCACAACAACCCCCACCCCCCAACCGCCCCTACTACACACACACATACGTGCAGGCCAGGCCCTGGGGCGAGGACAAGGCAGCTTCTGCCCGCAGAGACCCAAGGATGGGGCAGCCAGGGGCTCTGTGGTTGGGCAGCAGGCTGCCTGGGGGTTGCCCCGCTTCTCTGGGCATCCACTCACCTTAGCTTACTCCAGCATGTCCCCAGGCCTGCCCCCACTCCATGGGCTCAGGACAGTGTCTCCCCAGCACCCCCAGGTACCCCCTGCCCATCTCCCAGAGGTCCATCCCTCCCATACCCTCAAAGGGCCCCATCTCCCCAGGCTGCTCCCAACTGAGGGGATGCCTGCTTTCTTCCAGGGGGACTGTCCCTCAGTGTACCCCAGCCCCCTTACCTTACCAGTGTGATCCCCGTCCCCATCTGCTTCCCTGCCCACTCCCATACTCACCCCCTCTCCTGGCTGTCCAAGCTCTCAGCCTCCCTAAGCTCTCCTGCTGTAGGGGGATGGTTGGCGGGGTAGGGGGGCTTGGCCCCTCAGAGGCGTGGGTGAGGGGGACATGGGGGGGTGGGGGACCTGGGTGCGGCTCTGAGAAAGGGAAGCAAGGCAAGCAGGGAGAGAGGCAGGCAGGCAGGCAGCCAGCCGGCTTTATATCCCTGCCGTATTGATCTACCATGTCACAGCCCCGGTCGATAGCCAGCCGAGAAAGAGGGAGAGAAGGGAGGGGAGGTTTGGGGGAGGGCAGCGGGACCCCTATAGTCCTTGGCCCATCTGGGGCCTCCTTGGCGGGCTGTGGGGCTGTGTTCCAGCCGGCCCACCCCCCTAAAAAGAGGCCTGCTGTATCCTCCCCCACCTCCCCTTGGCTGTGGTCCTCTCCCCGAGAGCCACCTTGGTAGAAGAATGTAAGCACAGAGGATTTCCCCCATTTCCTTCTGCCTCGGGCAGCTCATCATCTCTTGTGAGCGCGGGTTTGGGGGGAGTGGTGGGGTAGGTGGGGGGGTGCTCAAAGCTGCTCACTGCCTTGGCTCCCCTCTGCCCTCCACAGTTGGGCTGGGCAGCTGGGAGGTTTGAGGCAGTGTTGGGCTGGAGTGAGAATCCGCCTTTGCTGTGTGCTGGTGGACAGGAGAAAGAACCTCTCTGAATGGCCTCTTCACCAGTCATCGAGAGCCAGGCGCTCAGGAAGGCCCTATCCATGTCGGTTTCCTGCCCTTTCCGACTTGAAGTTCCATCTCAGAGCTGTGCCAGGCCAGTGCTAGAGACACACCACATTTAAAATTTCTTTCTCCCCGTCCCCCTCTTTCTCAGATGAGAGAGAATACAAATCAGCCTCTCCCTCTTCTCCCCTCTAGGTAGAACTTTCTACCACCTGCCCCCAACCTACACCTCTCCAGAGCTGGGCAGGGAAGGGAGGGATGTCTCCCTAGGTAGGAGTAGAGAAAAGGGAGAGGCTCCAGACAACACTGAGAACCCTGGAGCTGTGCCTCCATCCTCCATCCCAGCCCTGGCTCAGTCTTCCCTCTCTGGGCCTCAGTTTCCCCCCCTGTCGCCATCTAACCCTGCCCAAGCTCAAAGGTTCCATGTGGCTCTGGGATGGGCAGGGATTAGTACAGATGGGAGGCAGGGCCATGCGGAGGGTGAGACCAAGGCCTGAGGGGTGCCTGCTGCCCCTCCCTCAGCCGGGGCTGCCTGGGTCCCAGGTGCATCCCCCCAGCCCCCAACTCCCCGGGGCTCCAGTTCTTTGTCTGTCCAGATCCTCCTCCCCGCCCAGCCCAGCCCAGCCTCCCCGTGAGGTTGAGGAATCACCTTAGCCTTGACCCGAGGGGGAGGGCAGAGGAGGGGCAGGCGAGCCCCACCCCCACCTCCTGCCCCTGGCCATCCCCACAGTCCTTCCCTTCCCTGCTTCCCTGAGTACCAGGCCGCCCCCACCCAGCGACGGCCGCTGTTCCCTTTGTTAGGAAGGGGGAGGGGAAAGAGCTGAGCTGAGGGGACGTGGCCTGACCCCCGACCTCTCCCCTTCCCTCCTCCCATCTGGGTCCCCAGGGGCTCAGAGCCCCCTTGACGGACAGTTCTGACCATCAGCCAAATGGCTCTGGGAGTGAGCAGGGGGCCAGGTAGGGGGGAGGGGAGGAAGGCCTGGCCAGGGCCCTGAGCCCACCAGAGAGAGGGGTGTTTCGTGGGTGGAGGGAGACCCTTAGGATGAATGGCAGGGGAGATGGGCACCCACGGAGGCAGGCTCTGGGGGAAGACTGATGGAACTGGGGTATGTGGAGGCAAAGTGGGGCTCAGCCCAGAGCCAGCAGCTCTGGATGCCCCATGGGTAGGGGCCTGGCCTGGGCAGACGCCCCCACCCTGCCCCCACGCGGCCTTCGGCATTGGGAGTGCAGCGAGTTTTAAAAAAAATTAAAAGAAAAAAAAAAATAACAGGAGCAGGAGAAGCTGGGGGAAAAAATATATAAGAAAAAATATAATAAGAACTAAGCGGTGGCTGCAGGAGAGAGAAAGGGCAGGAGGCGGGGAGGGGGGCGCAGGGAGGAGGGCAGCTCGGGCCCTGGTCGCTGCGGAGGCCCGGCCGCCGGCCTCTGCGCTGAGCCCTCCGCGTCCCCCCTGCCGGCCCCCTCCAGCCCCGATCGATCCAGTTTCTTGGCAATAAAGCATTTTTATTGTCAGCTGCCCTGAATGCCAAATGTGAGCTTGGTCCTGCTCCCCCCTCAACCCGCTTCCTCACCACCCCTCCCCCAGCCCTCCTCCACCCCCTCCCCACTGCCCCCCCACCGCAGAACCAGCATCGTCCATCACCAAGACCCCCTCCTCTTCCTCCTCCTCCGTGTCAGCCGCAGTCCAGTACATCCTCAATAATCCACATAGCCCCCTCCCCATCTAGGCTACTGGGCTCCCCGCCCTAACCCCAAACCTGCGGGGGAGCAGAAAGGTGGACTGTGGATGAGTTGTCTGGGGGGGGGCATGGGGACGGACCAGACAGTGTCAGGGTGGGCAGGCAGGGAGGTGATGGCCACAGGTTGAGGGAGGTGTGGACCCGAGTCAGGAGAACAGCGCAGGGGATGAGAACAGGTGGGGGAGGCAGGCCGGGCCCCGGGCTAGCCGGCTGCCGGCCTCCAGAACCTGCACCTCCCTATTCCACGCAGCGCTTGGGCCCCATCAGGTGGGATGTCAGGGAAGCAGTTTACAGGAGGCCCCTGGAGCCCCACCCTGGCTTGCTCTTGCCGCCCCCCTTTTCTGTTCTCTCTTCCTCTTTGTCTCTCTTTCTTTGCATCTGTCTCTGTCTCTGTGTGACTCCGACTTTCTCCGGGGACGTCAGCACCCACACACCCTTCTCTGTTCTACTCGCAGAGTCCCTGGTCATTCTTTCCCTGCGCCCTGTTTCTCGGCCCTACTACCCGCCTTTCCCTCCCCCCTTGCCTACCCTGCCTGCCCCCACATCCCTCATCTCATTGCCCGTGTTTCTTGGTATACCCCCCCACTCCCTGCTCCCTCAGAGTGAAAATAAACAGAGGCCCAGGCCCTTGGAACGTCAGCAGGAAGTGCAGAGAAAAGATCTCAAACCTCTCTTCTCTTCTGGGGGCGTCAGTGTCTGGAGTTAGAATGAAGCGGCACCTGCAGAGACAGAGCTGGGAGAACTGGGGGTTGGGTCCCACCCATGTGCCCTGGGGCTTTGCTCCTGTCGCTTGCCTGCCCTGCACCTCAGTTTCCCTCCTCCTGCAGAGATGGGCATGACTGGGGCCTTGAGAATCCGGAGATCTCTCAGGCTCCTGGGGAGGCAACGGGGCAGGGTCCCGCTGCCGGGCATGGTCACCACTCCATCCAGATGGCCTACAGTGAAGTCTCAACGCTGCAGACCTGCCCTCTCACCTTCTCCTGGCGGCTGGGAAGGGGAAGCCAGAGAAAGCCCAGGATGCCAAGACTTTTCCTCTGGCTGGGGGCAGGGGCGTGACCCGACCAGAGTCGTTCTTTAGGGAATCGTGTAGGGCATGGATTCAGGACCCCGGGTCCCACTCCCATCGTCAGCTCCGAGGACCACGTCACTTGTTCCTAGCTCAGTGTCTGCCACATGCACGGGGTTCGAGAGGTATCTGTGGAGTGGGTAAGCAAGCAAGGAAGGGAGGAGGAGCCTGAGCGATGGTGGTGGGGGGGTGGCAGGAAGAGAAAGAGGGGAGCTGAGATGGAGTTGGGCTCGGGGCAGAGCTGGGGACCAAGCAGGGAGGAGAGGGGAATTCAGACATCTCTAGGTTGAACCGATGGGAAGTTGACAGATAGAGGGGCACCTGGGAGAGGGAGGATTCCAGGATGAACCCCAGTCTGCTTTCCAAGCCGCCATCCTTCCCCTAGGGACTCCGTGACCCCGCAGGCAACAAATTCCTACACTGGTGCAGCATTACCATCTCCTCCCCTCAGGCCTCGAAGCTCTCTGGCTTGTGAAGGGGAGGAAGGAGCTGTGTCTGGGACCCTCTGGCAGGTGGGAAGAGGCAGTTTGTGTTAGAAATGTGGTGCATTAAAAAAAAAAAAAAAAAAAAGAAATGTGGTGCATTTACACATACTCTGACCCACGTGTCCCATGCTGGCTTGTACCTAAAACAGCCCTTACTTTTCACCGTTGGGAAATGTTTTATAACGTCTTCAGATGATAATTCTCTAATTAGTAAAAGGCCTTCCCAACAGAAGAGAGAACAGTCCCTCTGTGTGTGGGGAGGACTGGCCTGAGCTGGGGCCGGGCTGGACCCTGGCATGGAGACCAGGTTGGCAGGTGATTGAGATGTATGGGATTCTGGGGGGGAGCCTGGAGACCTGGAAGGAGGTGAGGGGGTCCGGGAACAGAGGGCGGAGAGAAGGGGCAGAGATGGAAGATCCCTTACTGGTGGCCATCTCGCCCCCTCCCTGGCTGCTTGAGGATGAACCCCCGCCCCGGACAGGGGCCCCCTCTTCGGACTGCAGGATGTGTCAAGGCTTTCCACTGCCCTTGACAGCTGTGTGCAGACCTGGGAGTCCCCATGCTCTCTGGCTCCAGGGGCCCCTCCTTTGAGAGGTCCTCTCTGATGGGCCCTCTTTCCACGGCCCTCTCATCATTCCCCCAACCTGCCCCCAAGCCTTCCCTCATGTTGCTCCCTCTTGTGCAAGAATAACAGGCCTACAGTTGCTCATGATTCCTTGTGCTAAGTGCTTGAACTGCGGGCTCTGGCTGAATCCCCCCGGCAACCACCACCGTAGGTGGCAGGTACAGTTCATCATTCCCACTTTGCAGGTGGGGTACTGAGGCTTAGGGAAGGGGAGTGGCTTGCCCAAGGTCACCAGCCAGTGAGTGGCAGAACCCGGGCGGGACAGCCATTCAGGCCCAAGTGACTCTGGTTGGCCCTTTTCACTGATCCAACCTGTAAATATTTGTCCAGAGCCCACTGCAAGAGGTCAAGTTCTGCTGGAGATGCATGGGATACGTGACTGCCTCTGTGTGCTGGGTTCAAATCCGGGCTCTTCCCCGGACTCACTGTGACACCATGGGCTGGTGGTTTCTCCTCTCTGAGTCTCAGCTTCCTCCTCTGGGCCATAACCACCATCTCATAGAAGTCAGTGAACGAGGAAATGTAAAATGTCTGGAAGATAAGGTTACTTGACAAATGGCCATGCCCTTCTCTCTCACTCTTCTCTGAATGTTGCCAGTCTAGGTTCCAGCTCTTTCAAGCTTTTATATTTGAAGAACATTTTTTCCCCCAAAGCACTGTCAATATTCATTATCTGTTTAGATCCTCTTCACTGCCCTGTAAGGGAGGAATTATGATCTTGATTTTATAGTACTGGAAACTGAGGCTCAGAAGACTCAAGTCCTGCCTCAGCTGCTTGTCCTCATAAAGGATCCATGTAACTGACACATTCCACACCTCTGCCGAGCCCTTGCTATGTGTCAGGCCCCCTGTTGGGCACTGGAGATAAAGCAGTGAACAAAACCGACACAGTCTACTTTTCGTGGAGTTGACGATTCAGAGTTGATGTGGATCTTTAAGAACAAATATCAATGAAATGCAAAATCAGAAATTGTGATAAATTACTCCAAAGAAGAGACAATTATAGGGAGCCAACAGAGACCGGGCAAGACATTTAAGTGGAACCTTGAAAGAGGAATAGGACTTAACTACACAAAGAGTCTTCCAGGTAGAGGGACTAGCACATGCAAAGGGCCTGGGGTTGCAAAGAGTTTGGTTTGAGGAACAGAGAGGAGGCAGTGTGGCTCAGTGCGGGGTAGGTAAAGCGGAGAGTGGTAGGGGAAGAGATGAGAGGTGAGGGCAGGAGCCGGATCACACAGGACTTTGTGGCCTGGGTTAAGGGGTTTGGGTTATTTCCCCAATGCAGGGAGGCTCCTAAAGTCTTAAGCAAGGGAGTGACGGCCTGATTAAGTTTTAGAAAGACCCTCTCGGGGGGCGCCTGGGTGGCTTAGTCGTTAAGCTTCTGCCTTCGGCTCAGGTCACGATCCCAGGGTCCTGGGATCGAGCCCCACATCGGGCTCCTTGCTCAGCGGGAAGCCTGCTTCTCCCTCTCCCACTCTCCCTGCTTGTGTTCCCTCTCTTGGTGTGTCTTTCTCTGTCAAATAAATAAAAATAAAAATCTAAAAAAAAAAAAAGAAAGACCCTCTTGGGGTGCCAGGGCAAGAGGAGACTTACGGGGGTCAGGGAGACCTGCAGGGAGGAGGCTGGAGATGGCGCCACCCTGGGGGTGTAAAGGAATCAGAGGGGGCTTTCGGGAGGGTGCTCATATAGAGGCTTCGAGTAGCGGAGCTGCCAATCCAAGGTCGCACGGCTGGTCAGGCAGAGTGAGAGTCTGACCCTGCACAGCCCTGAGCCTCTCGTCTCACCAGAGCAGTTTTTTCTCTAGGAGGCCAGGGGCAGCCTCTGGGAGGCAGAATCCTGGGTTGCATATTAAGTGTTTTCTACACAGACCTCAAAATGTCTGCTGTTTTCAGCCACTGAGGAGAAGTTCACTGCCGGACAGAGGTCCTGCATGGAGGTGACCGAGAGGCCTTTCTTAGGATACTGCCCGGAGGTGGCAAGCTCTGAGCAAGGTGGTATAGGGGTAAGTTGGTCCACAAGTGTTTGCTGTCCTCACAGCTGACCTTGCTGTGTGAACCTGGAGAATGCACTGGGGCCCCCGGGGACACTGCTCAGTGTGCATCCCAGTGTCCCTGTGACTCGGCAAGGCAACCAACATGGAAGCTCTTAGCGAATGGCTCCTATTGGCAGGAGGCCATAGCTGGGACGGGGATGGGAGGCACCTGGATGTCTCAGACAGCAAGTGCAGGCCCAGGCCAAAGGGAAGAAGAAGTGGGCAAGGGTCTGGAAAGAGGTAAAGCAGGTGGATGGCGACAAGACTTTGGAGTCCAACTGCCTGGGTACCGACCCTGGTTCCATCTGTATCAGCCCAGGGAAATGATTTGACCTTGCTGAGCATCAGTTTCTTCATCTATAAAATGGGCATGTTGATATGGTTCTCTTGTAGAACCCCTCAGTGAGAATATTCAATGAGAAAATGAGTGGAAAGTGTTTCTAACCAGTGGGTGCGGGATACCTCCTTTAACACTGAGCTCCCTAGAAATCGTCCCAAATCGGTAAATGGTTGTCACACCAAAAACCTACACATGTCCCTTGATCCTTCACTTTCCTTCAAGTGTCCAGAGCTCACAGTTTGCTTCCACTGTGGCAGGGACTGTCTCATACAATGTGGGCCAACCCGATTCCATCAAGTTAAACACCTCTGGATAAATGTTTGTGGGGCACCTCCTGCAGGCAAGGCCCTCTGTGGATGCTGCACAGAGGCCACACAGTTCCAGGAGAGGCTCAGAGAGGTTGGGTGGCTTACTTGAAGTCACACAGCAAGGACTCAGCAAGTTTCATAGAGGCTGAGAGAACCCCAGGACCCACTTCTACTTTTTGGGTTTCCCAGTATGCTGAGAATAAAGGAACACCAAAATGGACTTATAGACTTGTGCTCTCAATGACAACAACATGCCAAATAACTAATATTTGCCAGGTCATGTATTAAATTATTTGATTTAGTAAAACAAAATTCTTAGTGTCCCCCAGGTCATGTGGTCTGGCAGTGGCACCCAACTGTAAAGTCAAAAATGGGAGTCTTGTTCAATGAGGCCCTTTGTGAAAGGGATAGCTGGCCCATGGGACACCCCTGCCGGTTCCTCACCGAACCCCGCCACTGGGACCTTACCTTACCACCTATTATGTGACTCCAAAGTGGACACCTTTTCCGCCATGCTAGTTGCTTTTGCAGAAATGCAGGGAGCATGCCTGGGGTTAAGGAGAGCCGGGCTCTGAAATCCACCCTGCCCCTTCCTGGTCTGGGCGAGTCCCTGCACACTCTGGCCCACCTCAGGCTGCTTTTCTGGAAAGGGGAAAGGAACAGCACCTGCTTTATTGGCTCATTGGGAAGATGCCAAGAAATGATGCAAGGAGAGCACAGAGCACATGCCTGCATAAAGCAGGCGCCGGCTGGCTTGTCTTACTGCTTAGGATAGCAGCAGACCGCCTGGGGGGCCCCCTGCACGGTGGTTTGAGAACTCCTCACGGGCGGGGTCCCTGGCTGATGTGCTCAGTGTCCTCAGCTCCTGGCACAGTGGGCCCTCCGTGAAGGTGTAGAGCTGAATTGCACAGAAGAGGCTTTGGGCCAGGCTGAGCAGGGGCTGGGGGCACCAGGAAGGACAGGGGAATTTACTGGAGGGCCTGGCCTTTGATTTCTTCTCCACCCCCGTCCGTCCCCTTGCGAGGCCAGGCAGGCATTCCCATTAGCTACCTTTTGCATGTGTGGAGGTCACTGTCCCTTAGCTTATTCTTAAGTAAGTAGCTACCGAGTGCCTCCTATGTGGCAGGCGCTGGGGACATAGAATGAACAAGTCAGGCAAGAGTCAGAGTGATTATTTGCATGGTTCCAATCTGAATATTGAATGGCGAGTTCATGGGAACACATTATTTAAAATAAATGAAATAAGCAAATAAATAATGGCAGGGGGATTGCCCAGCCAACAGTGGGAGTATGTGGTGAACCGAAGTCTATGATTAATGCAATTTTGGGCAGCAGAGGCCCTTTTAAAAGGCAACATAACCGAGCAGGACAGACAGGCTGTCCTGTCCTCCTGGCATGGACATTCAGGTGGGGGGAGGCAGATTATAAACAAGCACATAACCCATGAAAACTTGAGTGTTAGGCAGCGAGAAGTGCTGGGAGAGAATAGAAGGGAAGAGAGGAAAGGCTAATGTGAGGCAGGATGACCAAGATCTTTCTGTGTCAAAGACATGTAAGTGGAATCCAGGAATGAGGGAATGCACCACAGAACATCTGGGGAAAGGTGGCACCAGGCAGGGGCAGAGCGCGAGCAAAGGTCCTGAGGCACAACAGAGGCACGATGGACGGTGATGGGGTAGAGGCAGGCTGGGGTCAGGTCACATGGCAGGGTTGAGCGGTGGCCAGTTAGGATAAGGAGTCTCAAAGCTGGCATATTTATTTGGTCAGATCCCAGGCTTGGGCCCTTAGTACCCTGGACAGCGGCTTGGTACTCGGAGCTATGGGGCGCACCCTACTGAACAAGGACTTGTGTGAAGGTCTGCTTCTGTGCAGTGAATTAGGGGCGGGTGGGGAGCAGATGATAGTACGATGTGTATGAGCTGGCCCCTGCCCTCAGGAAGCACAGTCATGCGGATGCGTCATAAACGTACAGCTTAATCAATCTTTATTAAGCAAACATCTTTGCCGTCACCACTTGGGTTGGGATCAAGAAGGCCCGCCAGCTTCCAGCAGCCCCCACCCCTACGTGGCCCTTCTCCAACAATACCCCCCACCCCTGCTGGAAGTAACGACTGTCCTCACTTTGGGGATAACCATTTCTTTGCTTTTCCTTTGTAGTTAGCCACCAATGTCTCATTTAATGTATTCTAATTTTAATTAGAAAAATGAATACGATCTGATTGTAAAAATCAAAACCATAACAGAAAAGGTTAAAAACCCTCTGCTTCCCAGTCTGGTCCCCTCACTCTGCTTCCCCCCGGGCTGGTCCTCCACGAAAGGTAACTGTCATTAGTCAGTTACTTTCAGACCTTTCTCTCTTCATTTGTCACTACCTGCGCACCCACAGAAAATGTGTGGCAGTGTTTGTAGACGTTTCACATAAATGACATTAAATTGTATAAATCCTTCTGCAAAGTGCTTTCCCACTCAGCAGTGGCTTGGAGAACTTTCCAGGTCTACATCTGGAGGTCTATGTCATGGTCTTTCACGACCACATACTGAGGATGAATATACTTTAATTTACTCAGCCACTGTCCTATTGGTGGCATCCAGGTTGTTGCTGATTTTCCTCTCTTTCAAACCTCGATGTGATGAACACTTTGTGAACTTGCTGAACTCTTCATGAATGGTGGCAAATATTACATTTAAGATTAATGATGTTCCTGTCAGCCCATGGTACTGCCCCCATTTCAGAGAGGTGGAGCTTGGGCTCAGAGAGGTGAATTCACTTGCCCAGGGTCACACAGCAAGTGAATGGAGGAACCAGTTTGCAAATCCTCATATGGTTGACTCCTAAACCAGGGCTTATATACGCTGTACAGATAATTACAGTCAGCAGGGTGGGTGCCCTAATGCAATGAACATCCCTGGTGCCCTGCCTGCCTGCAGGCCCAGTGCTGGGCTCTGACTCCACAGTAACGGATCGGACCCCACCCTGCTGTCAAGCCTTGCCCTGTGGGGCAGCCTCATTGGGAAGTAATTGCAATGCAGTGCCGTTGCTGCTAAAGCCCAGAATGCTGCCTGGACGGTGGGAAGATGAGGTCATTTACTATTAATCGGGCCTCTGGTGGAGTCAGAGAAGGCTTCCAGGGAGGTGAGATTTGAGCTGAGGCTGACAAAGGAGGCAGGAAGGCCGGGAATGTAGGGGAATCCAAGGTGTTGACCAGAGGAAGAAGGCGAGCTCTGAGGGCAAAATGGCTGCCCAGGATGGCAGAGGCCCTCAGCCACTTGGGCTTGGAGAGCCAGCCTTGGACTTCATTCTGTGGGCTTTGGGAGCCCAGAGGGATTTATTCATTCAACAGAAAGGGCTGGAGCACCTTCTGTGTGCCAGGTACTATTTTAGGGGCTGGGAATACTACAATGAACAAGACAAAGACACCTGCTTTCGGAGAGCTTCCATTTCAGAGGGGGAACCAGACAGTAAAACAAGTGGAAAATAGTTGAGTTCCAGAGAGCACTACGAAGAAAGTGAAACCAGGTGATGTTGTGGAGAGAGACGAAGGGAGGGCCTCTCAGAGGAGGCAGCCTTTGACTTGAGTTCTTAAGGACAAGAGGAATGGGAAGAGATGGGAACAGTATTCTAGGGGAGGGCTCAGCAAGGTCAAAGGTCCCGCGGTGGAGACAGACTCAGCTTCCTCCAGTGTGGCTGGTGTGAGGTGCTCTCTCTCTCTCTCTCCGTGGGGGAGAAGTGAAGGCCTGCAGGGCCCAGGAGGCTGTGATGGTGCAGGGACTGGGCTTGTCCCAGAGGCAGGGCAGACTGGAGAGCCCGTGGACCAAGGACAGTGGCCCTTGTGCTTCAGCCTTTGGACAGCTCCCACCCTGCCTGTGGGATCGCGGTGGCCTTGAGTCATGCTGGAGTATGGGAAGTCTGGGCTGGATTGGTGTGGACAGCATGGGGGTGGGTGGGGGCTCCTGGGCCAAGGGCGGTGCCTTGTCAGGGGAAGGCCCTGGGCCAGGCACCTGCTTCTTTAGCCTCCTTGGAGGCCCTGGTGGGTACGTGTTGATAGATGCCAAGGGTCCTATTCTCAGAGGACCTACAATCTCAGAGAGACATGTACAAGCCAGGAGGAGGAGCAGTGAGCTCAGCACAGCAGTTTAGGCACAGGCTTTGGGGTCAAAGAGCTTGTGTGTATTCCCCAGCCTAACTGTGACCATGGCACTCACTTTCCCTCACTTCTTTAAAATGGGGATAACAAAAGACCCTAATAAAAGGTGAGAAGTCAGTGGAGCCCTGTGTATCCTCAACCAGGTCCTCCTTAGAATAAGCCTGAAATACATTCCCTTTGTCTCCCTGTATTTGTCCTATAGCTAGTTGATCCATCAGATTATCTTGCTCATTCTTGTTTCATTCAAGCAGAGATTATTAGAGCTGGAAGAAGCCTTTGTGAGGTCCTCCAGCCCACCTCCCACCTAGAGATGGGGAAACTGGGGCCCAGAGCATGCAAGGGGCTGCCCTAGGTCACCAAATGGCCAGTTCAGATAGGGATCTGCTTGGCCTTGTGACTTTTGTCTTCTTGAAGTCATATCACAGTGCTTCTTGATTTCTTCTTATTTGAGGTGAACTCTTGGGAATTCTGGCAGGTTTTCGGAAATTGGCGTCACGAGGTTGAGGGTGATACAGCAAAGAATGCTGTGTCCATGTGAATTTATTAAGCATCTGCCGGCTTCCTGGTCCATACACCTCGCTGCTTCTGACACGCCTCTTCCCAATCTTGTCCCCAGCACTGACCTGGGCATCTGCTTTCCTTCCCATTGTCTACCGGTGATGGTCTCAGTATTTACCCAGCCACGTGCCCAGTCGTCCACCTACAGGCCCACAAGAGTCCTGTAGAATCTCGCATGAACGTGGACCCTCATGGCTCCAACCTCCCTGTCATCTCGCCCATTGTCCCAGTCTTCTCTCTGCTCATCCTGTCTCCAGATTCCACCCACCAGCCTGTCCTCATGCCACGGATCTCTCTTACACACACTGTCCCTGCTCAAAAGTCTTCCACCTACAACATCAAATCCAGCCTCAAGGCATGTATGGCACCCTGCCCAGATCTTTCTCATCCCAGCTTGAGGTCTCCCTTCTCTTCAACCTTTCGAAGGTGGGGAAAGGTACTTCTGCGTTCCTGGGCTTCATCCTTGACTCCTCCCCCCACTCCCACCCACCCCACCTTCAGCAAATCACCAATCCTGTTGGGTCTACTCTCAAAATTGCTTCTAGGAACACCTGTTCCTTCTCCCCCACCCCCACCACCCTGGTCCCAGCCATCATCCCCTCCATCTCACGTGGACACTACCCATTTCCTCATGGCTGACCTCCCTCACACTCCAGCCCTTCATTTTGGCCTCCCACAGTGGCCTGAATTGTCCACAAAACATTCACAGAACCACATCACTTCCCTGCTTAAGACCCTCTCGGTGGCATCCCGCTGTGCTTGCAGTAAAATCCAAAATGCGTGCCTGGCCTGCAAGGCTGTGGGGTCTGGCTTTGCCTCTCCACCTTGTCTCCTCTATCCGCCTTGTCTGCCCTTCACCAAGCCATCCGCGCCTCCCTTTCCACCTTTTCTGTTCCTGTTGTCAGCAGTGCGCTTCCCCACATTTTTGCCTCAAGAAGACCTGACTGCTGTATAAGTGCCACCTCCTCACAAGCCTTCTGTACCACACCACCCTCTGTCTTCCATCAGATTATTGGGCAGCTTTCAGCCCAGCTCATCTCTAGATCCTCAGCCCTAGCCCAGGGTTTGGCACCAGGGGACACGCAGGAAATGTCTGAATCGAAGGACATGGAAGGGATGGCCTACCTTCAGCCAGGAGCTGATGAGTCAGAGGGAGTCCACTGCATTGTTGAATATCAAGACTAAGGGCTGCGGGAGTGGGGCTGTGGGCCGTGATGGGATTTGGTGCTCCTGAGCGGGCTTCCTGCTGTCCACTGGAGGACAGGGAGCATTTCAAAGCTCGAAGGAGGCCCATGATTCAGTAGAGAGAGAGAGCAAGCTGTGAGGAGGACAGGTCTGGGTTTGAATCCTGACTCCACCATTCACATGCTGTGTGATGTGGGGCAAGTGACTTCACCTCTCTGAGCTCTAATTCATCAGTAAAATGGAGATGATCATAGACCTTACTTTCTCAAATTGTCATGAAAATTAGAAATAATGTATTGGCTCAACGAGCACAAAGTAGACAGAGCTGCTGCTGCTGCTGCTGCTGCTGGTGGTGGCAATGATGATGGTGAAGAAGAAATATTTTTAAGTCCCTGGATGCTGGGTGCTCCGAAGCAGATCATGGGGTGGTTGCAGCTTGACCTTGACTTATGGCCACTGGAGAAGCAGTTTTGAGGGCAGGGTGGAGGGTGAAGTAGGTGTGTAAACAGAAAATGAAGGCTCAAGCCCAGACACCAGGAAGGTGGGGGAAGAGGTGGGCAAACAGTGCCCAGGGTAGGACGGGGCTCGGTTTGGTTCGAGAGTATCTGAGGCCCACTGGACGACGGCCTTGCAGTAGGACTAGCCAGACACCTCTCTGTCTCTGCGTCTGTCTGCCATTCCTTATCCTGTTTTCCTATGTGTTTGGGTCCCTAAGCCAGTTTTCCCTGACACCCCCCTCCCCCCCGCCTCCCAAAGGCTGCTCAGCCTGTTCTCTGCTGAAGGCCGACTGTTGAGATGCAGAGGAAGGTTGGTATCAATGAATCACCAGTTCCTCTCCTGGCCCAGCTCTTGACTCAGTGTGGCCTGCATCCCTGTCTTCCTGTCTCCTGCCAAGCTGGGGGTCTGAGGGGCCTCTCTGAGCTCCCATACACGCAGCCCTAAGATGAGGCAGCACTTGTGGAGAAAGACCCCTTGGGTCCCCACGCAGAGCAGGGACATATTGGGGGCTGAGTGGAGAGGTCACCAGAGACAGTGGGAATCCTGAAAGAAGCTGGGGAACCAAGCCACAGAGAGGGTCCCCAGAGGCAAGAGAGAGGAAGAGGCCATGGCTGGGGGCCCTGAGGGGTGAAGAATCCCGCTCTGCTGTCCCCGGTGGGCTGGCTGCTCCCCCCCCCCCACTCCCCGCCGGGCCCCCAGGGGACCTCGCTCTAATAATGTATTTGATCGACTCGCCGGCCGCGTACAAGCGATTATTGTCTTGTCGGGAGTCAAACGTATCGATCCGGTGAGAAATATGAGCAGAGCAATGGGGCCCGCGTGTCAGTTACCAGCCCCGCTGGCCCTGGGGAGCCCCCTACGTCTCCTTTAATTACCGCTCAGCCCTGAGCCCAGCCTGGCCTCCCCTACACCGCCTCCCTCCCAGGCTCCCCGCACCCCGAGAGGCCCCCACTGCTCCCCAGCTCCCATGTTCTACCTGCCTTGCTCAACATGGCTTGAGGCCTCTTCTCTGGCTGAGAGGCCACTACCCACCCTGCCTGGGCCTCCCATTCCTGGCTGCCAGGCCTGCCCCACCCAGTGGCCCCAAACCCTATCCCTCTGTCCTTTCCCAGCAGGCAGACATCTCAGACCCATTCTTCTTTCACCTCCGGACTCCAGCTCAGGGACTCAGTCGGCCTGGGAGGCAAGAGGTGTAGGGCGATTTTATCCCTTGGGGGAGGGCTTGAGGCCTGCCCTCATTTCCCCACTCAGCTACAGACCTGGGAGGGCAGTGCCAGAAATGGGTGGTACTTCTCTTCGTGCTCACCCTAAGGGGCTGACACCCAGTCGTGTCCAAAAGCGTGTACTTGACATGGATGACATTGACTATGTCCATGGTGGACCACGGGGGTGGCTTGGTAGGGTTCTGGCCCCCCATAATGTCCTTGTGACCCTAATTTCCAAGCCCCTCAAGATATAAATCCTAAATCAAAACAGAACCTTACAGGGTCAAGACAAGACTCCAGTACTCACTGCCACCAGCCAGACTGCTGTCCGGAAAGCCGTCATGTACAGAAACCCTGCATCTGAAAGAGAGATGGGGTGGACTAGGAGGCAGGAGGTCTGATTTGAAGCTGGGTTGATGCTGTGTGGTCTCTGGATCTCCTCATTGAAACAGCTGTTATGAAATGGGATGTTGTGGAGTGTAGATGGCTGGGAACTGTCCCCTCTGTGTACAGATGTAAAATGTGCCGGTCATCCCCAATGAGTGGGCCCGCCTGCCTGCCTGGGCGTGTCTGGGTGCACAGGGCCTGTGTGCAGAAGGAAGGGCACTCATGAAGGTCTGCCTGTGTGTTCTGTCCTGTCCGAGTGTGCATGGGTGTGAGCGTGGGCACACATGGCCGGAGGCGCGCCTGGGCACACACGTGTAGATGTGCCCTTGTGCCCACGTGAGGGAGCAGAGGGGTTTCTGTACACAGGAGTCACGGATGGTGGGTAGAGAGGGTTGGTGTTGGACCCTGGGCACATAGAGGAGGGTTCCCGTGTGTCTGCGTGTGCACACGTGTGTGTGAAGTTCTGGGGCCCATGTGTGTAAATACTTGAGTGTATGTGTCTGTCTGGGTGAGTCCAGGTGTCCGTGTGCGCGCGTGTAGTTTGGGGGTGTCTCTCAGCGTGGGCGCGGCGAGTCCTGCGGGGCCTAGCGCGGGCCGGCGGGCTGTTTGGAGGCGCCAGGTGGCCTGACAGCCTCGGACCGGGCGCGGGCAGGAGGAAGAGGGCAGAGGACTCGGCCGCGCCTTTGTCTGCGCCGCCGTGCGCGGGGAGTCCTGCGCCTTTGTGTGACCCTCGCAGGTGTGCGCGCGGGGGCGGGGGGGGCGGGGAGGGGAGCGGAGGGAGGGGCTTTCTCCTCCGCAACCGGCCCCGCCCTCCGGCCTATTGGCTGGGCGCTGCCGCCCTCTGGCGGGCGCGGAGGGAAATGCTGGGCCGGGAACGCAATTCTGGGAAAGGCCTGCGGGCAGTCAGGGGACCCGGGGCTCTCTTCACCCGAACCGCCTCGGGCGCCCGCATTTGCCCCCTGGTGGACGTCTTGCCACTCTGGGCCAAGGCCCCGCCCTGTCTCCCGCACTGCCACTGCCACTGCCCACGGGCACCGCTTCCTCTCAGCGGACGGACGCCTCACCTGGCGACAGGTGCGTGGCTGGGTACCTCCCCTCCCACAGCCTTGCAGGACGCCCACCACAAACGTCTCCTCCCGCTCTGCTTCTTGGCTTCATCACTTCTTGGCTCTGGGCCCTCGGAAAGGCCACCTCAGTTCTCTGGCCCTCAGTCTTTTCGTCTGTAAAGCGGGGCAAATAGTGATCACCTCAAGAGATGGTGCCTGTCAAGTGCGCCTGTCAAGCCTGGCATTGGGAAAGCCCCCCCCCAAAAAAACTTCTAGCCAGGGTTAAGTGTTGTTGTTGTTGTCATGGGCCCACCCTCTCTCCCAGACCCATATGCCCTGTTCCAGATGTGTTTGCCTTGGTGGAGGCCGCTGGAGGGCTGGGGCTGCTGTTGCAGCACCTCCCAGAGAGTCTGTTTATCCTGTGCCCCACTACCCCCACTTCCCCAACACACACATGGTTTGGGGTCCGCCACCTCCTGAGGTGGGCCTTTGGGCCAGAGTATTTTCCCTTCTGAAGGGGGCGGACCCTGTGGTTTCCTCCCCGGGTGACTTCCGGCTGAGAGGGCTTGGCCCCCAGAGAGGGCGGGGAGATGACACAGTTGTTCCCCCAGCCCTGCGGGGCGGGCAGCATGGTTCACTCCAGCATGGGGGCTCCAGGTAAGGGGCCTGGGGCCAGCGCCCTCTGCCTGCCCTGCCCTTCCTCCTTAGCTGTCTCCTCTTAGTTGCTTTCACTCTGTACCTCAGCAGCTCCCCCTTTCCCACCCTGGGTCCGGTCCCCACCCTCAGCTCCTCTTTCCCCTTCCCTTCCACTCCAGACACCTGGGGGCTTCTCATCTCCCCCCTCATTTGTGCTGCAGTGTTCTGGGCTCTGGGGGCCGGGGAGGACGGAGCCCCGGCGTTGGCAGCAAGCTCTTGTACGGAGGATCAGTGGGTGGGCTTCTTGGGTGGGGGCTGCAAAGGGGTGGGAACACTGAACTGCAGCACTTTTCAGTGTGTGTGAGTGTCTGTGCACGTGTGTATGTGAGTGTATGTGAGTGGTAGTTCTGAGGCCTCCGAGTGTGCCTGTCATGTGTGTGTGGCATTGTGGGCTCGCCTTGGCAATGACCTCTTGGCTCACTGCCTCCCTTCATTTGTCTCAGATGTTACCTCCTCAGGGAGGCCTTCCCTGACCTCTGTGTCTGGACTGGCAGCCAACCCCACCGTTCTCAGTCCCCTTGCCCCTGCTTTGTCTTTCCTTTATGGCATTTATCACCGCCTGAGAATGTGTCATACATCAGTTCACCGAGTGGATGTTGGGTGCCAGACACCATACAAGATGATTTGTATTTGCTGGCTCATTTGGTAAAATGTGTCTATCTGTGCATAATGATAGTCATCTCCCAGCAGTGTTGATGGGACAGTTAAATGAGGTAATGTGTGTAGATGCTTAACACAGTGCCTGGAACAGAGCAAGCGTCAGTACTGCGTGATTGTTTCGTTTGCGGCCTTATAGGCGTGAGTGTTGGTGTGTGTCACATTCGTGAGTGTCTGTGGGGATGAGTCCTGGTTTGCCGTGGGCCATCCTATCTGCATCCGTGTGCAGGGGCATCCCTGGGATCCTTCAACAACATATATTTACTGAGCCGTTCCATGCTGGGTGTTGGAAATACAACTAAAAAAGGGAGTTTCGGGTCCATCCTTCTAGAGTTCCCAGTCGGGGGAGACAGACCTGTTGCCAGACAGTGGAGGAGGCACAGGGAGAGGGGTCAGGGGTGGGATGCTGGAGACACAGGGAGCCATGGGAGCCCAGTTGAGCCAGTGGGGTGTAAGAGAGGGCTTCCTGGAGGAGGGGACGTCTGGTCTGAGATGTGAAGGTTGAGTGGTTATGAGCAAGGCAAAGGAGATGAGGGAGGGGGTTGTGATGGAGGGAAGACTACATGCAGGATGGCACGTGATTACTTATTGAGGTGACTGTATATGCAACTGTGTGTATGTGCACACATAGCAGTGTAGACCCAGAGATCTGGGGTATCTGCACCCGCATGCCGTCTGCTCCACCACGGACTCATCCCTGTCTGGGGTTGAATGGGGGCCTCGTACGTGCTCAGTACTGAATTAGACCCCTGGCTGGGGATTTCTCACAGAACTGCCCTGCCTGGGAGGCCCACCTGCATTCCCTGCCTGGATGTGAATTAATACACTGCATGGTCTTGGGCAGATCACTCGTCCTGCCTGGGCTCAGGCTCCGCACCTGTGAACTGGGTTCATGGGTCCACTCTGGCCGTCTCCCAAGATGAGCTGATTCTGGGCGTGTGAGTGTGCACACATATGTGTGTATATCTGTCTGAGGGGCCTGGGTATGTGTGTGTCTGCCTATTTGTGTCAATCTGTGTGTCTGTGAGTGACTCTGGATGTGTATGTGTACATCTGTGTGTATTTGAGTAACTGTGTGTGTGTGTGTGTGTTTGTACGTGTGTCTGTGTATGTCTATCTGAGCGACCTGAGTGTATGTGTGTATGCACATCTGTATCTATCTGTATGTCTGTCTGTGAGTAACTCAGGTGTCTGTGTATCTGAGTGACCTGGGTATGTGTGTGTGTACATGTACGTCTGTTTGTGTATCTGTGAGTGACTCTGGGGCGTGATTTGGGGTCTGTGTGTGTGTAAGTGCAGGTGTGCATGCACATGTCTGGGTGTGTGTTCTACCAGTGTCATTGTGTCTGGGCGTATGTCTTCTCCACAACCATTCCTGCCTGAGGTCTGTGCACACCTGTCCCTGTGTGTGTTTGTGGGTCTCTGTCCTTGTCTGAGCCCTGCCTGGCTGAGGCTGTGGTGTGTGTGCGATGTGGCAGCCCTTACCTGTTGCTGGCACAGCTGTGGGGCCACCCTCTCTTGTTGTGTCTGCTGCCTCTCTCTCCATCCCTTCCTCCTGACGGCTCAGAAGTGTTCACTCCCTTGAGGCCACCCAGGGACAGATGCGGTGCGGTGGGGGTGTGAGGTGCTGCTTCTAGGGAGGCAGGGACTGGGCCAGCTGGGCCCACAGAGGTTCCCGGCAGTGCAAACACTGCCCACAGGGGCTCCCAAGCTGCAGCTTTGATTGAAGCCGGCTCTAAAGGCAGGAGACCCAGGGGACAGGCCAAGAGGGGCCAGGAGGGGTGAGGGGCAGCCCTTGGGCCCTCTATATTTAGCCCCATTTTCGGTAAGTGCTAACGAGAAGCTGGCCCAAGTCTGCTAAAACCGGCTGGGGGAAATGCAGAGGAGAAGTGAAAGTCCGGGGAGGGAGGGGCGAGGGAGGGGTGGGGAGGGCGGAGGGGACCCAGAGTCCCAGGCCTGAGGCAGTGGGGCAAGCGAGTGTGACCCCAAGGGTGTGGGTAGCCCTGGGTGTGTCTGACTCCAGGATGGTGGGATTCAAGGGGCCCGGTAGAATTCTGCATTGCTTTTTCCTGCCGGGCCCTCTAAAGAGTTATATACCACCTGGGATGGGAGAAGGGAGGGGTGACTATGGTCATATAACCAAGCAGCCTTTCTGTGTGAACGAGGCCTTGAAATGAGCTTCGGAAGGCGCCAGGGAGCTGGAGCATATTAGATCACCTGGTGGGGGTAGGGGTGGGGACTTTTCAAAATCCAGATATCCAGGTCTTCCCTTGTCCCATTGAAAGCAGAGTGTCTGGGTGGGAATAGGTGTCAGTGTTTCTCTAGAGTCAAGAGAGAGGGGCCTGGGCCAAGGCCGACAGCCTGCAGGACGGGCGCCTCAGCAGGCCTCTTAAGGGGATTGCCAATGCCCTTAGATGTTAAGGCATCATTTGGCTTTGGATCTGTGGTGGAAATGGAGTCCCCTCTTCATCCTTGGTGGGGATGATATGACACCCTTTTCTCAGATTGGGTTCTGATGGGGGCAGGAGGAAAGAAAAGCAAGACAGGCTTGGGCGAAGGGCAACACTGGCCATTTTGCTGTCGACCCAGCCAAATGCTGCAGGGGTGCCTGGGCTGTGTGCGAGTTGGGGTGGGGGGAAGAATTAGGGAGAACAAGGGAAACAGAGTGGTGGAGATTTCCTCTCATGCCACCTTTGCCTCCTCAGCCACTATCCCTGCAGAAATTACTTTAAAGGTTTAGGTTGGAGTTGCTTGGGGAATGGGGCTCAAGGTCAAGGTGGCAGGTAGCAGCAGGGAGAGAGGCTTGTCTGGGACAAGATTCGGTCCTGGTCTGTTAGGGATTCTTGCATGCGTTCATTCATTCCAAAGACACAGTCCCAGCCAGGGCTGTTGGTCTCTAAGGAGCTCACAGTCTGGGGCAGGGGGAATCCATTGCTCAGGGGGTCAGGGTGTGTTAGGGGGCAGAGGCAGGGGGTTCCCAGATGAGAGAGACACTAGCCACCTGAGGAGTCAGGGAGGACTTCACAGAGGAGGTGATGTATGAGCTGGGACCTTCAAAAGGAGCAGGAGTTTGGTAATGGAGAAGAAAAGGTCGCCAGGTAGGGAGAAGAGCAGAGGCTAAGGCCTGGAGGGTGGAGGGAGATCAGAGCCTCAGGGCACCCTTGTGCACTCAACCCACACGTCCTGGGCTGGGCAGTGTTGGGGACCCCAAGATGAGTCAGACCTGCCCTCAAGGGGTCCTAGTCTGATGGGGGAGATGTACTGGGGCCCAGTTGGCTACAGCCAGGGGAGAGGGCCGGGCCAGCGGGAGCCGGAGTGGAGGGAGCCGCCGTCATAGAGGACAGAGCCTGTGCTGGGGCCTGAAGGATGAGTAGGAGGTCGCCAGGCAGACAGAGTGGGGGACAGCCTTCCAGGAGGAGGGAGACAGACAGCAAGACCGAGGCAGGAACAAGTAGAAAGAGAGCCGCAGGGAGGGACGTTCAGCCAACATTTAGCACCTACTCTTCTGAGCTGGGGGACACCAGGGGGCCAGCAGTGAGTCAGAGCAGGCCTGCCCCCTGGTCTGGTGGGAAAGGACAGCGACACAGAAGGCCACGGCCCTGTGGGCTCAGGGCTAGGACAGTGGGAAGGCAGGGCCGCGGGAGGCTGTATTATTTTCCCAGGGCTGCCGTCACGGACTACTGTACGCTGGGTGGCTTAAACAACAGAAATTAATTTTCCTAAAATCTGGAAGCTAGAAGTCCAAGGTCAAGGTGGCAGTGGGGGTGGTTTCTTCAGAGGTCTGTCTCCTCGGCTTGGGAGGGCTGACTTTGCCCTGTGTCTTCACATGGGCTTCTTTCTGTGAGTCTATGTCATCCCAGTTTCCTCCTCTTATGAGGACACCAGTCATATTGGATTAAGGCCCACCCTAATGGTCTCATTTAACTTGATTACCTCTTTAAAAACCCTATCTGGGCTTTTCCTGGGGAGATGGGGAGCTGTGGAAAGGTTCACGGCCGGGTTGTGGGAAGGATCTCCCTGGGGCCGGATGGACACTGGCTGGGAGGAGGGGCCGGGGAGGGGGTTGGAGCAGGGGTCTCAGGGATGCTAGGAGGGGTGGGATGCAGGGCCCCACTAGCATCAGCAGTTGCCGGGAGCTAGGCCAAGTTCTGGGCCATTTAGAGGCAGAATTAGGCAGGACTCCTGCCTTTGATGTCCCAGAGTTAGGAGTGTGGTCTCTTACCTGGGACTAGGACCTGGGCCCTCCTCCTGTGCTTCAAATGATCATTAGCCACTCACCACCATCCTAGCGCCTAGAAGCAGGGCCTGAGCTCCTATAGCATCCTGGGCCCCTGCTCCCCACACCACCCTCGCCAGCCTATGCCTTAATAGTACTGTGTACTGGCTTTTTTTTTTTTTTTTAAGCTTTCAATTTTTTTCTTTTTTTATGTGAAAACATACCTACAGTAAGTGCTCAGATTTTAAGGGTGCAGCTTGATGCATTTTTCCCTATGTATAGAACCACATAACCACCAAACAGATGACAATACCGAATATTTCCAACCCCCTGCAGGCCTCCTCACCCTCATTCCCCGTCAGCAACCCCCAGACGTTACCCATAATCTGACCTTGGCCATCTGATATCATCTTGCCTGTTTCTGAGCTTCCTGTAATTGGAATCCTACTGTCTGTCCGCTTTTGTGTCTGATGTCTTTCCCTTGGTGTCGTGCCTGCAAGATTCAGTGGTGCGTGTGATGCAGGAGTTTCTTCCTTTTCTTGCTGTGGGGCGTGTCATTGTATGGACATACCACATTGTGTCCATCCGCTGATAGGCCCTTGACTTGTTTCCAGTTTGGGGAAGGGGCTGCTGTGTGCCCATGGGTTTGGGGGGCAGGATGCTCCTCTGTCTCCCCAGGATGCTCGGGAGTGGATGTGCTGGGTCCTAGGGAGGGGGCACCTAGTCAGTTTTCCTGACTTGTGCTTATATCGATTTAGACTCCCATGAGCAGTGTGTGACCCGGCTTTTTAATCAAGAATTTTAAACCAGAGCAGCGTTTCATGTCGGGTAACCCTCAATTGCAAAATTCCTGGACATTTTTTTTTTCCAGTTGCTGAGGACGTCCTAGCTCTTGTTAGCTGACCTTCTTTCAATATCTTGGGTGCAGAACGCGCTTGAATTGGACAGCCCCTTTGATAGGGCATCGTGGTTTAGGCAGGGATGTGGAGTGAGTGGTGGGGGAGACCTTGGGGTCAGAATCAGGGTCACGAGTAAGGTCTGAGGCCAAGCTGGGAGTCAAGGTTAGATGAAGGACTTGTACCATCTGGGTGGGAGTTGGGATTCAGGGTGGGTAAGGGGACTGAGAATGGTTAGGGAAGAAGCCTAGGTTTGTGTGGGGTGTAGGACCAGAAAGGGTTGGGTTCGAGTTGGCGTCAGTCAGGGTGAACTTGAGTAGGGGTGACAGCTGGAGATAAGGTGGGTGGAAGTCACAGCAGGGGGCCCACTAGACCATAGCAGTCCTGATTAGAAGCGGGAACTCTGGAGTCATGAAAGACAGGTGTCCAGTCGGGGCACCTCTGCTGTCTCATTGTGTTCTCGGGCCCTCAGTTTCCTCCTCTGTAAAATGGGGGTGATATTAGCACCAACTGCTACTGTGAGCTCTGAATCATACTTAACACTGTGCTCAGCACTCGTAAGTGCTCACCTTTCCCTCCTCAGCATCACAGTGTTGTGAGGGCAGAGCAATGCTTTGTGGCCCCAGGGCCAGCTTGCTGTTTGCCCCCTCTCCTCATGTCCTGGGTTTACCGGACGATAGCAGGGGATTGCATTTGTAGGCTGGGGCACCCGGCTTGGATCTGGGTGTGCAGTGGGGATTCAAGGCTTAAGTCCTGGGTGAGGCCTAGGATTAAGTCCGAGGACCTGGTTAGGGGCAGAGCCAAGTGGTGTTGGAGTCGGAGTTCCAAGTGGCAAGTGGGGCTGCCGGGCCTGTGAGCTGAATGTGAGAAAGGAGGCCGGGAAGCCAGGTGGGGGTCAGGTGTGGACAGGAACATTGTGGGCTGAGGGAGGGGCAGGGGGTGCCAAATCCCACGCAGAGATGAGAAGACTCACTCCTTTGGGGATGCTGCAGCCCTTCACACCCCCAGGCCCCACTCAGAGTGGAAAACATGTCTCACCCGAAACCTGGTGAGGCAGGACGGGCGCGCCTCGGGAGGAGGCCCAAGGCTGACTCGCTCCTGTGGAACATCACCCACCTCCTCCTGGGCACCGAAGCCTTCTCATGACCACCGGCTGCCTCCCACCCTGCCCCAGGGCCTCACTGGAGGTGGCCCTCCCCGTGCCACCTTCCGCAGGGGTGAAAAGGATCCCTTTCTTGTCCCGCCAGAGGAGGGCAGAGGCCCAGTAAGGAGGGCATGTCTCCTGGAAAGAGGCACTTACAAGGTGGCAGGGGGTGCGGGGGATTTGGGCCCAAGAGCCCCCCAGGCTTCCCTCACCCCACTTACATCCCTCTTCTATTCCCAGAAATAAGAATGTCTAAGCCCCTGGAGGCCGAGAAGCAAGGTCTGGACTCCCCATCAGAGCACACAGGTGGGTGGGGAGGGGAGCAGGGAGGGCAGGGGGCCTGTGGGGTGGAGGGAGCTGCGGGGCTGTGGGGGGCACAGGTGACGACTCACTCTTTCCCTCTCGTTGCAGACACTGAAAGAAATGGACCAGACACTAACCATCAGGTCAGGAGGGAGTGGATGAGCAGGAGAGGCTGGGAGGGGGAGAAGGGAACAGAGCGGGGGGGCCCCTGTGGGGGAGGGGCATGGTGTCAAAAGCTGCTTCACCTCACTCTTCCCATTCCCCACCCCAACTTTTTCTTCCCAGAACCCCCAGAATAAGACCTCCCCATTCTCCGTGTCCCCAACTGGCCCCAGCACCAAGGTAAGAACCTATCAGAACAGCCAGGGCAGGGGAACGAGAAGGGTGTCCTGTGATGTGTTGGCATCTGGGAGAGGGTCCCGCACACCTTTGTGGGCCCAGGGCCTGAAGGGGGGGCACGGAGCCCCGACACCTTGGTGACAAGGCTCCTCCCGCCCCTTCTCACACTTGGGCTCCCGCCCCAGGCCTGTGACTCACCCAGGCTCCTTCCCCTTCCCTGGGGGGTGGGGGTGGCCAGGGAAATCCCCCCCAGAGCCCCAGGGCGATGAACAACAGGAAGCTGAGGGCCCCACCCCCATCCCAACTTCCCTGACAGGGGCCTGCCCTACCCCCTGCCCCCCAACACACACACTCAGGGGCCATCCAGTAGAGGGGGGTATGGGATGGGGGCAGACTCAGGGAGGATGGCTGAGGTTGATGGGGAGGCTGGAAGTGGCCAGACAGAACAAATCCCTAATCCAGTTGGGGCCCTGCCTGTTTCTGGGCACTGCTGGGCTTCCTGAGGTGTCTGGGGCCCAGGCCTCCATGCTCCAGCCTGGTGGGGGCAGCCGCAGGCCCAGAGGCCTGAAAGCAGCATGGAAGGCAGGGGCAGAGGGGTCCTCTGCAAGGGATGGGGCTGGGGGCCGGGAACTACTCCATGACCTTGGGAAAATCACTCCCCTCCGCCCCCCACCGCCCCACTACCGCTGGGCTTCTCGGTTTCCTCTTCTCTAACATGGGGGGCTGTCAGATCCGATGGCCTCTCAGGTGCCCTGATGCAGCTTAGTGGGTGGGTATCTTGTACTGAATGACTTGGCCAGGGCCCAGGGGAGGAGGGCTCTGGCTCTGGCCTCCTTCCCTCTGATCTTAGGCGCAGTTCTGGCCTTAGGCCTCAGAGCAGACCGAGTGCCCATTGTCCCGACCCTTTCCTTCCTCAGCTGTGTCTTTGCAGCCTCTCCCAGCCCCACGGCAAACTTGCTTCTCTGTGGGGAAACCAGGGGAGCCCTGGGAAGGAAGGGTCCTTGCTGCCCTTCCCCGGCCTGGACCCTGGTTCCTCGGGAAAACCAGAGGCAGAGAGGGCATTGACCTCTGACTCCGGGCCTCTGTCCACACCTCGTCCTGTTCGAGGGCAGCCTCTGCTTTCCCCAACTGCAGTGATTCATGTGCTCCCGTCACGATTTCAGACACATCCACACACCACTGTGTACAATTACTTACATCACAATTGTGTTAATTGGCTTCAGTTTTAAAAACATTTTATTATGGAAAATGTTAAGCAGATACAAAAGGAGAAAAAAAAGAGTATCATGAAAATAAGCCCCCAGGTACCCATCTATCAGCTTCAACAATTTTCAGCTTGTGAACTGGCTTGCTTTTTCAGCAGCTCAAATAAATGTTTTTTAAATGGAAATTTCATGAATGGAAAACCAGAATCTCTTGCCATGGAAATAAATACAATGATTTTTTTTTTCTTAAGTAATCTCCATAGTCAACGTGGGGCTCGATCTCACGACCCCGAGATCAAGCATCTGTGCTGCACCGACTGAGCCAGCCAGGTGCCCCAACACAATGATTATTAAAATATACCCAGAGACTCTTGCCTGCTGATGGGTCTAAGCCTGAGGTCTTTCCTTCATTTGTTAGAAAGGGAGATGAGCAGTGTTGGGGGTGAGACGTTAGAACCATCCTAGCACCTAGTGGAGGCTTTCTCAAGAGAACCAGAAGGAATGAAAGAAATCTGAAAGAGGACTAGTATCCTCACCATGTTGGTTGTTTTTTGTTTTTTAACTTTTAATTGGAATGTGACACACGCGGTGATCCTCAGTGGATTTTCACAAACTGAACACCCATGTTGCCCACACCAGATCAAGAGGCAGAACACAACCAGACTTCCAGGGGCCCTCGATTCCCCACCAGGGGATGCTGCATCCCTGCATCCCGTAAACTTTCTGACATTTGTCTCTATTCCCTGGGGCATGCCATTCACCCTCTGTGATTTGGCCTTTTCCAGGGCTCTGTTCATCTCTGAATTCCAAATGCTACACCCCCCGCCAAGCTGCTGTGTCACGTTGCACAAGTCACTTTCCCTCTCTGGACCCCCTTTTGCAAAATGGTGCTGGGACATTGGGCTGAAGGATTAGGGATTGTCCTTCAGCCCAGTGTTCCCTCTGGGCCCGAGAGTGTGATTCTGCAAGCCATGCCTCCCCCCAGCCCCACATGTCCTTTACCAGCCAACCTCTCAAGTAAGCCCACCCTGGTCTGGCCTTTCTGTCTAGGAGAGGAGGAAGGCCAGAACTGCTCTATGCTGGTCTGTCCTATGTATTTGATGCGAGGTGCATCTACATCCTGCACAGAGAGATGAGGAGGGGCTCAGGGGCCTTATGGGGTGGAGGCTGAAAGCTGGCAGCCTCTGGGCCATATCTGGCCTATGTATGTGCTTGGCTGGTCCTGCCAGAGTTTTTGGCACGCTTTTTTTTTTTTTTAGGTTGTTTTTGGGTTTTGCTTTAGATTTTGAAATGAGTGGTTGGTGGGAGCAGAGGAGGAGCTGGGCAAGCTTCCCCTTCAGGAGGGCCACACATGCCACCAGCCCATCTCATCCTCGTCTGCCCATGCCACCCGTTTGCACTGTCTGCCTCTTTCCATACTCATTTGAATTCCGATCCAGGTTCCAAGGCGGTGATTTTTTTTTCATAACCTAAGACCTGTTCTTCCAATGAAGTCCTACTTCATTAATGAGAGATGCACCTCCGGCTAAAGCATCTGCCTTCGGCTCAGGTCATGATCCCAGGGTCCTGGAATTGAGCCCCGCATTGGGCTCCCTGCTTAGTGGGAAGCCTGCTTCTCCCTCTCCCACTCCCCCTGCTTGTGTTCCCTCTCTCTCTGTGTCTCCCTCTCTCAAATAAATAAATAAAATCTTTAAAAAAAAAAATAAAGCAGATGAGGGATGGGGACCTAGAACACTATTCTTTGATGCCCTGAGTCCTCTGCTGGCACATTCCCCATTTCACAGATGGGGAAACTGACCCCCACCCCCAGAGGGGAAAACTGCTCTCCAAAGGTGCCCCTCTCCTATTTGGTGCAGGGGGGTGTGTTAGCCCTACTGATTGATGAGGAACCTGAGGACAGAGGGGGGGGCCTAAGATCCCCAGTCGGTTGGCGCAGGGCCTTGCCTCTACACCCCCCAGCCTACTCCTCCTGTGCCGGCCCGAGGCTGCCATTGCCACACACGTGCCCTCTCTTTGGTTCACAGGTGGGCATTCTCTCTGGCCTCCACTTAACATTCTGGGGTCCCGGACCCTGCCTCTCTCCCCCCCAGATCAAGGCTGAAGACCCCAGTGGCGACTCAGCCCCAGCAGCACCCCCGCCTCCCCAGCCGGCTCAGCCGCATCTGCCCCAGGCCCAACTCATGTTGACGGGCAGCCAGCTAGCCGGGGTAAGTACTCGGGGAAGGACAGGGAACGTGGGCCTCGACCAGCCGCCTCCCATCTGTTACAGGACCCGTGGCAGGGGGTGTCCCGCCAGGGCCACCACCACTCTCTCACGCCCTCCTCCTGCCCTCCTCAGGCCTCCTGGAGGACTTGCCCTGCTTGGCTCGGGCACTAACCCCTCTCTGCCTTCTCTGCTCCCCCGCCCCCGCCCCTCCTCTGGCCCTGCCGCCCGCGCCCCACAGCTCACAGCGCTGATGCCAGCTCAGCAGCAGCTCCTCCTGCAGCAAGCCCAGGCCCAGCTCCTGGCCGCCGCCGTGCAACAATCCAGTGCCGCTGCCGCCGCCGCCGCCGCCTCCTCCTCCTCCTCCTCCTCCTCCTCCTCCTCCTCTGCCTCCTCTGCCTCCTCCTCGACCTCACAGCCCCCAGCCTCCTCTGGGGGGGGCGACCTGCCACCTCCACAGCCTGCCAGCCAGCCCCCTGGGACCCCACAGCTCACTCTCTCCCAGCCCATCCAGCTCACAGCACAGGTAAGGGCAGCCCTGGGGGGCAGGCAGGCCCCAGAGCAGGGCCCGCAGAAGCACGGTGTGCAGGGGGCTGACCGGTCTTCGTGGACTCTTCTGAAGGCCGGTCATGTGCCAGGAAGCCACGGGGGATGCTGCCACCTGTGTCTCCGTGGGGTAAATTGATGCTCAGAGGGAGGATGTCCTCCATGTGATGGTGTGCCTGGCTAAGCGCTTTCTGTGTATCTCACTGAGGGCTCCCAGCCACCTGGGAGGTTGGCCCATTATCCTCAGTTTCCGGCTGAGGAAACGAGGAGTCACCTCTGTGGAATGGTGCCCATGTGGGCCCAGAAGGAAAGGCTGAGACTCTGAGCCAGTGCCCTATAATGTGTGCTCTGGCGTATCCAGTGAGAGATGCTCTTTCAGAAAAGGGGCCCCTGGCCACTGGGTCAGGGAATGCTGCATCTGCTCTGGCCATTCTGGAGACTTCTGACATATACTGAATCATGAGTTCGTGGCTGTATTCATTTCCCAGGGTGCCATGACAAAGCCCCACAAACTGGGTGGCTCTAGGGAGAATCTCTCTCTGCTTCTTCTAGCTTCTGGTAGTGCCAGAAATATTTGGCATTCTTCTAGATGGATCGCTCCAATCTCTGCCTCTTTGGTCATAGGGCCATCCTCTGTCTGTGCCTGTCTGTCTCCGCGTTCACATTTCCCCTTCTTATTATAAGGACACCAGTCGTTGGATTAGGGCGGACCCTAATGACCTCATTTAACTTGATTACATCTGCAAAGACCATGTTTCCAAATACGGTTGTATTTACAGGCACCAGGGGTTAGGACTTCCGACAAATCTTTTTGGGAGACCCAGTTCAACCCAAGATAGTGGCCCACAAATTTCCTGTAAGGATAGTCTGTGGAACAGAGTAGGTAGAACAGAGCATCCCCTCCTGTTGGGCCTGCTCTCTCCGTCCACACTTTTCCCTGTCACCCACTTGTGCTATCTGCCTGGGTTCTGTAAGCATTTGAGTCTGTGGCCCATGTTCCAGCGCAGTGAAGGTCCTGAGAAGTCCTGCAGCAAGGAACCTTGTTTAACGTCCCTTAACCCTGTGTTCCCCACAATGACTGCTCTTTGGATCGCTTTTCTTTCTCTCTATCCACCGCCTTCCATGAAACCCCGGGGGCAGATGCTGTCTACACAGAGAAGGTGTCCAGTGCCCACAAGTTTGTCCCTTGACAGAGTTCAGCTTCCAATGGGCCCATTCCACTACTGACCAGCTCTTCCACTGAAGACTGTCCTTAACGCTGAGCTGGGTCTGCCTCCTTAGAGCTTCCCGCTTCTGGGCCTGGTTCTGCAGAGACACACAGAACAATCTGTGCCCACTGCTCTGTGACGGCTCTTCCAGACTTAGCCCCGTGGTGCCTGGCTCGCCACGGTAACTGTAACTAGAGTCTGGCAGGTGCTGCCTTTGTAGCAGGCTAACAGTGACCTTGAATCCACAAATCCTCATCCCCGGCGAGGTCACCCCAAGGGGCAGAGCAGCCTGGGAGTTAGGGCTCGGACCACATGATCTGGGGCTGCTGCCTGTAGCCATCCTTCCCACCTCCCCCCCCACCACCCCCCAGAGAGCCCAGCAGCAGGGGAGTGCCTCTCAGCACGTACAGCTCTCCATGGAGCAACCCCAACGCTCAGGACTCCTCCCTCCCCCAGGTCTCAAGTATCCCTGCCCCTGCTCCTGTTCTCCTGTCTGCCTGGAAGTTGGCTCCCTCCCTTTACCTGGACGGCTTCTTTTCAGCCTTTAAGCCTCAGCTTGGGAGTCCACACCTCCAGGAAGTCTTCCAAGACTTCCCTCCCTCCAGCTGGTTTGATTTCCTGCCTCCTGCCTTCTTCGGAGGCCCCCAGCCCTTTTCCTTTGCTTCTGGCCCTAATCACCAGTGCTGAGTCCACATATGCCCGAGGAAGTGTCTGTGGAAGGGACAAGGACTCCAGGGAGAGAGGAGGGACAGAGCAGCCTCGTGCAGGCCAGCAGCAGGCATTCCTTCTGTTCTTACACTCCTAGAACCACCTCCTCCAAGCTCCCTGCCACCTGCTGTCCAGCCCAGACTGATTCTCAAGGCCTCCTCCAACCCCTTCCTCTCGCTCCTCCCTTCCCAGCTCCCATCTGCTCCGGTCTGCCTTTTGCAACTGCAAAGCTTGGCCAAGGTTGTTTTCTGGGAGTTCTGTCACCCTGTGACCTCATTTCCCTAACAGACAAATGTTTCTCCCGTACCACCAAGAGCTCTAGGCACCATGCCAACCAGCTGCAGTGGGTACTGCAGTCCTCCAGTCCTCCTGCCTTAGCTGCCCACTGCAGCTCCAGCTGTCTTACCCCTGGGCTTGACCCTCTCTTCCTCAGCCCGTGTCCTGCGCCCACCCATCTGCTTCCCATGCCCGCTCCGCTCTGTCCTGTGGTCATTTCAGACATTTCCCGGCCTCCCGTGTGTCAGGCCCTGGTGGGAAGCTAAAGGCTTAGGAATGACTCAGACCCTTCCTTGCCCCCTCAGGGCTCCCAGTCTTCTAGGGAAACAGACACACCAACGAACCACTAAGAAATGTTTTACTTGAACAATACTAAGAAAGTCAAAAACACCCCTAGACCTGTCATTTTAAAAATTACATAAAGTACTAAGGGAGAGTCCCCCATCTGTCCCTCGAATGCCAGCTTCCAAAGTAATGTCAGCTAAACCGTTTGGCAGGAACCTTCCCTGCATTTTCCTAACTCGTATAGAGAAAGGGATGATTATAACACATTTCTATAATTTGTGTGTCCAGTGCTCAGCACGATGCTTTCCACCAAGGGGGGGCACGTGGATGTTTACTGAATCAATGAGGGATGTTTTGCTGTAGCTTTTCAATCAGGGTGGGGAAGACATCTCTCCGGGGGAGTAATTCAGAATGTCTGGGGTAGCGGTAGGCATTGATTGAAAATTTACATTAACCGTTAAAACATCATTTTGTATTTGGAGAGAAAAGAAAAATCCCTATTTTCATAATATGACTGTGGCATATAAAGCTTGACAAAATCTTTTAGGCGAGCAGGACCTAGTGAGTACAGGTTTCCCAGAGAAACCTACTGGATGTGGTAGGAGTGTGGGAGAAGACAGGTGACCTGTGTCTGAGGGAATCAGAGAAGGCTTCCTGGAAGAGGTGGGATCTGACCTGAGCAGGGACAAGTAGGAGTTTACCGGGTTTACGAAGTGGAGAAAACTGTTCCAGGCATGGAGCATAATGTGAGAGTGCAGTGGGCTCTGGGAGTGGGGGGTTGGGGGCCAGCAGTGGAAGACAGAGCAGGATGGGCTAGGAGGGGTGGCAGCTGGACCAGACTCCATGCCAGGTGGCTGAAGAAGGAAAGGGGTATTTGGCTCAGATCACCGAAGAGACCCAGCCTGGAACACGGGGCCTGGCCCCAGAGGCCTGTCTCTTTTTTCATTCTGAGGCAGGCAAAATGGGCGCCTGCCCGCTTCGACTTGCAGCCACTTGTACCCGGGGAGATAAAACCCTCCCACCGGCCAGGGTTGAGTTAGTGTCCTCAACCCCTGAGAAGGTAGGGTCAGCCCCCCTGGACCATGTGACCTGAGAATGAGGGAGGGCAAGTCCCCAAGAGGAAGAGATGGATCCTGTTGCTTGAGGAAGGGGCAGTGGGTGCCAGGTCCGCCACACCTGGAGGCGTGTTGTCAGTGTGCCCACAGGCCCTGGAGTCCAGGAGCCGGGCTGGGGCATCCCAGTCGCCCCACAACTGCGGGATTGGGGTCTGCTGTTGCTCATCTATCCTGACATTTTAACATGAAGAAGTAGCCTGGGATGTAACAGAATGTGCAGAGGTCGTTTTTGCTCCCTGTTGGGTGGGTCTTGGTTTGTGGTGTTCTGCCCCAATCGCTGGGACTTCCTGGGCTCCATGTGGCAGGGTCACCTTTGGGGGAGGAGGCACACAGAAGAACTCCTGCTAGAGACAGGCCACCTCTGCCCATACCACCTGCCCCTCCTCCAAACTTTAGGGCTTCCTCTAGTGAAATGACTAGAATAACATAGTCATTCATCCAGCCCTTATTGAGCACCTTGTATATGCCAGGTGCCTATTCATGGCCCCAAGGGGACAGCTGTGAACAAGGCAGGGGTGGCTGCCCTTGAGGACCTCATGTTCTAGTGGGGAGACAGACAGTAAACAAGTAAACAAACGAACAAGACTGTTTTAGAGTGAGTGTCCTGAAGAAAATGAAATAGGCTGGTGTCTTCGAGGGAGGTGGTCAGGAAAAGTTTCACTGAGGAGGTAGCCTTTGAGAGCTGAGGCCTGAATGAGTCAGTCATGAAGAAGCCAGGGGGAAAACTGAGGAAAAGGCAACAGCAAGTGCAAAGGTCCTGAGGTGGAAGGCAGCTTGACATCAGGGCCCAGAGAAAAGTGGTATGTCTGGAGCAGAGCAAGTTAACAGGAGACAAGTAAGAGGTGAGGGGGTCTTCTAGGATAGATCGAGGGGTTTGGAATGTATGCCAGGTATGATGAGAAGCTGTTGGGGGGTTGTTAAACAGGTGAGTGGCATGAGCCAACTGACCCTTTACAAAGCTCCCTCCAGCTGCCATGGGGAGAATGGACTGTGGGGGACCAGAGTAGAAGCAAGGGGCCCAGTGGGAAATGCTGGCAGGCATCCAGGCAGGGAGGTGAAGGTGATGGTGGGGGTCTGGAGTGCTATTTTATATGGATAGGGTAGATCAAGGATGACTCCTAGAATTTTGGCTTCAGCAACCAGAGGGTGGTAAGGTGATTTCCTGAGTTGGGGAAGGCAGGGGGGGGCACAGGGTGTTTTGGAGGGCAGGAGTAGGGAAGCAGGAGTTTCCCTTTGGACGTGGCAGGGGATAAAGAGTCTATTCACCATACAAGTGGAGACATCAAATAGGTAGACGGGCATTTGAGGCTGGAGCTCAGCCGGGAGGCTGGCTGGGGACTGGCAGTTATGAGTTGTCAGGCAGAGGACGGGGCTCCCGCCCTTGAGAGCTTGTGTTTGAGGGGGGTGACAGCAGGGGAATGACAGGAGGGTGTAGGGGCAGCAGATGCTTGTGCTGGGGGAGTATGTTGTGATTTCCCAAACACCTTGCAGATACTAATATTACTCAGGCCTCAGTACAATCCAGTAAAGAGTCAGACATTCTTATCCCCATTTTGTAGATGAGAACACTGAGCCCTGAGAGAGCTATGACTCAGTAGTAATGACTACCATTTATGCAGGACCACTCGAGTGAACAGAGACCAGGCTAAACATGCTACGTGTGTTGCATTTAATTCCTATAATAGCCCCAGGGGGTAAGAGTTATTGTGGTATCACCCGAGGAAATGGAGGCGTAAACAGGGTAAGGGATGCCCACAGTCCCCCAACTGTGTGAGGGACAGCCGGGTGTCTGGCCGTCTCCAGGACACCATGCACTGTTACCCTATACAGTTAGGGAGGCCAAGGCCCAGAAGAGAGCTGCCTTTCCCTGAGTCACGCAGCGAGAAGCAAGCAACAGGGCCTAGGCTCAGACCCCCAAGGTTCCCAGCTGGCAGGGACCCTGGCACTCTTCTGACCGCCCTCCCACCTAGCTCCCTCCACACAGTTCTGGGCCAGTCGGGGTGCCGTTTCTCCCAGGTGGCTCCTGGGACAGGTGCTCTCTCCCTTCCCAGGCAGCCCCCTCCACCACGGGGCCACCTGTCATGGGTCAGAGAGTAAGGAAGCCCGTCCTCACTCTGAACGCAACTGATGACAATGTAGTTTACGGGGTCCCCCAGACACCCCCCTTCCTGTTCTCTCCGCCCTGGACTTAATTCTAAACTGTCCATGTCTTGGGATGGGGTGTCCAAAACTGGTCATAGCTTGCCATCTCAGGGATGGCCGGTGAGTGTCACGCAGACACCATCCCAGTCTGGGTGGCTGCCAGAGCATGTGTGGGGGCCTGCAGTTGGGGGGGGTGGGGAGTCGGCCCTGTGCGCTGGAGTGAGGCGCTGCACCTGGGCCCAAGCGGCCACAGCAGGGGCCAGGCCTCCTCTAGTTCCTTTTAAAGGCTTTTTTCCACCACCACCCTCCCCCGACCCTCAGGTGGAACCAAGCCCAGATGGGAAAGTGGACAATTATACTCCTGTTCACCCGTGTGTCACGTAAATAGAGCGTCAGTCTTTCTGCCCGACTGTGGCCAAGATCCCAGTTGCGGCAAAGTACAGCCTGAAACCCCATCAATCAGTCCTAGGTTTCACTCATTCATTCACTGGAAATTCATTGATCGCCTGCTGGGTGCCCACACTGGGGTTGGGGTGATCAGAATCCAGCGAGGAACGAGAACCGGTCTCTTCCCTTCTCAGCTCTAGTGGGATGTGCTAAGCCCTCTGTGCCCGTTTTTCTCACAGGTCAGGAACGGAGCAGATGATCCACTAAATATCCTGGCCAGGGGCCCTTCCCCAGTGTCTCCACTTCCTCTGACTGCTCCACCATCTTGACTTGGTCCTAATGCGCCCCCAAGTGGCTTCAGATTGCATGCTGCTTGTAGATTATGGAGAAATGGGGCCTCCTACTGGTTAACCCCAGTCCTGAGCCAGCACAGCACCCAGAATCTTCTGTCATTCTGCAATTTCTTAGTCAGCAAACATTTCGTGAACATCCACCATGCCCCAGCACATTTTTGCAAGGGGGATACAGTGAGGAATAAGGCAGACAAGCCTGTGCCCTCCCAGAGCTGGCACCTACCCATAGCTGACAATTGCTATGAAGGAAGAAAAAGAGTATAATGTAATAGAGAGAGATTGAGGAGAGGAAGACTCCTCATCAGAGCGGGTAGCCAGGGGAGGCCTCTCTCAGGAGGGGGCGTTTTATAGAGACTTGCATGATGAGGCGGGGCCAATCATGTGCAGATCAAGAAGTGGGAGGGCAACAGCATGTGCAAAGGCCCTGAGGTGGGGACCTTTTTCAAGTTCAGTAACAGGAAGGAGACCAGTGTGATTCGCTCCGAGTCAAGGAGTGAGAGTCCTGGTTGATGAGGAAGGCCAGGTCATCCAGGGCCATGGCAAGGAGTTGAATTGTCTTACAAGTGTGATGAAAACCAGTGGAGGCTTTATGGTTAGATTAACATTTCAGAACAGGAACCCCCTGGAGGGGTCTGTGGATAGAATTCAGGGGAGTCCATGAACTTGGATGGGAAAAAATTATGTCTCAACTTTTACTATCCTCTAACTGAAAATGTTACGTTTCCTTCTATTATGAATAGACCACAGTAGCATTAGCGGGGCTCTGTCACCAATGGAATCCACAGGTATTTCTATACACAGAGACCTCAAAATATTGTTTTTACTCATCATTGCTTTGAAATTACAGTAGTCATCAGATGTGTTGCTTGATCTTATTATTTAATGGACTAATAAAGAAACCCATAGGTTATTATCACAATTCAAGATGTTGGATGACTTTTTCATATATAGTTGATTTCATATGAAATCCTATGCATTTTATTTTACCCATTCTTTAACTCTGAGAAGGGGGCAGTAGGTTTTGTCAGACATCAAGTAATTCAGAGCACAGAAAAAATTTAGAACTTTTTTGTTCAGGCTTGCAGATGTGTTGGATGGGGGAGAGAAGGGATGGAGGGTATCGGGACTGCCCCCTAAGTTTCTGGTCTGAGTGACAGTGAGTGGGGGTGTGGTTGGGTTTTTCATGTGGACTTCTCACCATGAGGCCCTCTGCAAATTGGGATGCACTTTCCCCACCCTTTTCCTCTCCAGGGGAGATGCAGAAAGAAATCTGCAGACACCTCTCTTTTAGGCTTCTGGGGAGAAAGGGGGTTTTCACTGAGAGTCACACTAGGGAGAGACAGTAGTTAACAAATACTTAATCAGCAAGCTAGTCAGAAAAACGTTGGTGATAAGTCTTTATATCTGGCTTTATTCCTTGATTCAGCTCAGTGGGCATTTAATGGGGGCTGACCAGATTGTGTTGAGGGTTAGGGATATGAGCAGAGTAAGACCTGGCCTCTGCCTTCTAGAGTTATAGTGTAGCAGAGGAAAATTGTACATAAGCAAATGCACTGCATCGCGAGAAATGCAGGGTAGAGCAGGGTGGGTTCAGTTTTGTGGGGCCTGATTTTTATACAGTGTGCAGGTCTTTTTAGGGAAAAGGAAGACAAAATTATGAGACCAAAATTAGGTACGGGGACTTGGAAGGATCCGTTGTGAAGGGGTGGGGGGCCTGAAATCCAGGCTTCACTCACATCGTGGCCAGGCCTCATGTGGAAGGGACACCACCATGTGATTGATCAGATGGAGAGGCTCTGAAGACAAGGCAAGAATGGACACAGTTTCAAAGGATAGAGTATTGGGACTTCAAACCCCTTAAGCTGTATTCTTAGATGACGAGTAGCTAGAGAGAAGAAGTGAGAGGTCAGGAGCATCTGGGTACTCTGTCCACTTTCTGAGGCACAGGGAGAAGGCAGAGGCCTTTGCAGTGGACGGGAAATAGCCTTGAACAGTCAAAACACGAATGGTTGGGAAAACAGGGATGTCGGGCAGAAATGAGTGTTCGGTTGGGTAGGTGGGGGTGGGACATCTTTATTTCTTTATTTAGGCTAGGTAAATGTTCAAAACTCAAGAGATATGGAAGGATTTACAGTGTTGCCAGTTTCTGGTATAGTTTCCGAGGTATAGTCTATGCATACGCAGGAAATACCTAGAAATACTTTAAAAAAAATGCAAACAGTAGCACATCATACCCAGTGTTCTGTCTCTTGAGCTCTCCATTCAACAGGACATCTTGGAGATTGTTCCATTTCAGGACACGAAGAGTGTCCTCATTCTTTCGGATGAATGTATAGTATTGCGTCATAAAGATCCACCCTAGTTCATTTGCCTGTTCCCCACTCTTGTGTGTTCAGCTTGTTTCCACTCTTGCTGAACACTGCATGATGCTAGGAATACCCTTCTAGAGAGAGCATTTTGCACGTGTGAATGTATCTCTAAGATAAATTCCTAGAAGTGAAATGGCTGAGTCAAAGGGTATATGCCTTTGTAATTCTTTTTTACTTTTTAAAAATTTTATTTTATTTAAATTCAATTAATTAACATATAATATATTATTGGTTTCAGAGGTAGAGGTCAGTGATTCATCAGTCTTATATAACACCCAGTACTTATCACATCACATGCCCTCCTTAATGTCCATCACTCAGTTACCCCCTCCCCCCCACCTCCCCTCCAGCAACCCTGAGTTTGTTTCCTATGATTAAGAGTCTCTTATGGTTTGTCTCCCTCTCTGATTTCGTCTTGTTTTATTTTTCCTCTCTTCCCCTGTGATCCTCTGTTTTATTTCTTAAATTCCACATATGAGTGAGATCATATGATAATTGTCTTTCTCTGATCAACTTACATTGCTCAGCATAATACCCTCTAGTTCCATCCACATCGTTGCAAATGGAAAGATTTCATTTTTTGATGGTTGAATAATATTCCATTGTGTGTGTATATTTATATATATACACACCACATTTTCTTCATCCATTCATCTGTCGATGGACATCTGGGCTCTTTCCATAGTTTGGCTGTTGTGGACGTTGCTATGAACATTGGGGTGCAGGTGCCCCTTTGGATCACTGCATTTGTATCTTTGGGGTAAATACCCAGTAGTGCAATTGCTGGATCGTAGGGTAGCTCTATTTTCAACTTTCTGAGGAACCTCCATACTGTTTTCCAGAGTGGCTGCACCCGCTTGCATTCCCACCAACAGTGTAGGAGGGTTCCCCTTTCTCCGCATCCCCGCCAACATCTGTCGTTTCCTGACTTGTTAATTTTAGCCATTCTGACTGGTGTGAGGTGGGATCTCATTGTGGTTTTGATTTGGATTTCCCTGATGCTAAGTGATGTTGAGCATTTTTTCATGCGTCTGTTGGCCATTAGTATGTCTTCTTTGGAGAAATGTCTTTCATGTCTTCTGCCCTGCCTTTGTAATTCTGACAGACATTGCCAAATTATCTTCTCACTAGTGATGTGCAAGTGTGTGTTTCCCCATTTGCCCCAACACAGCGTGTTATACACTGCTGTTATCTTTGCCCATCAGATATGTAAAAATAGTATCTCAGTGCAGTTGTAGCTCTGTTTATCTTATTGTGAATGAGTCTGAATGTGTTTTCATTCAGAGCAGTTTATATTTCCTTTGCTGGGCACTCACCAGCCCTATGTTGGCCAGATTACTACTGAATTGTTAGTTTTTCTCTTATTGATTTGTAATCACTCTTTATATGCTAAAGAAATGGACCCTTTGTGTCAAGTTGCGTATGTTTTTTCCTCAGTTTGTTCACTTCCTAGGACATTAAATTGGTCTTTGGAATAACGATAGCCTTGGGAGGAATTGAAGGGCATATGTCATCTGCCTCAATTTTCCAGAAGGAAAAAGAATGTCACCCTAAGTAACATAACTTTCAACTGTCATAAAAGTTGCTGAGCAAATTATGAAGCGTCAGTGTGGGTTCGTTCAACAAATATATGTGGAGCACTTACTGGCTGCCAGATATTCTAGATGCTGAGATTATAATAATGACCAAAACCATCAAGATCACACTCTCATGGAGCTGACATACCAGGTGAGGGAGAGGCACTGCGAAAGGGTAAACAGAGAGATACCTTGAGGTAGTGATAAGTCTTAACAGAGGAGGTGAAATGGAGGTAACAAAGAGAGGGGTGGTGGTGGCTGCTTTAGATTAGGTGGTTAAGGAGGGCATCTCTGAAGAGGTGATTTTTTTTTTTTAAGAGAGAGAATGTGAGTGCCTGAGGAGGGGGAAAAAAGGGAGAGAGAGAATCTTTTTTTTTTTTAAGGATTTATTTAATTTTAGAGAGAGGGAGAGCGCGCACAAGCAGAAGGGGCAGAGGGAGAGGGAGAGACTCTTAAGCAGGCTCCACACCCAGCATGGAGCCTGACGTGGGGCTCAATCTCATGACTCTGAGATCATGACCTGAGCTGAAATCGAGAGTCAGACACTTAACTGACTGAGCCACCCAGGCGCCCCTGAAGAGGTGATTTTACGTGAAGACCTGGTGGCAGGAAGGGCCTAGGCAGGAGTATAAGAACTAGAACTGCTTGGCAGCGGGAACAGCATGTGCAAAGGCCCTGAGGTAGGAGTTGAGGTCAGGAAGACTAGCACGGGCTTTGGTATGAAGGACCTTAGAGAGCAGGTAAGGGGTTTTGATTGTATTACTGTGGCTATGAGAAGCCACTGGAGTGTGTGTGTGTGTGTGTGTGTGTGTGTGTGTGTGTGTGTGTCTGTGTCTGTGTCTGTGTTTAAGGGGGTTTTGCTTTTCCTTTTGGAAATGTTCAAACCTAAAAGTGGAGGGTATGATATAAGGAACTGTACGTGCCTTCACCCGCTCAGTAGACACCAACCTTTTGCCAATCCTGTTTCATCTATACCCTTCACTTTTTTTGTGGAGAGGCTGGATGTTTTTTTCTCTCCCTCTGTCCCTGCTTCATTTCCCTTAAAAAAAAAAAATCTTTTCATTGAAGTATAACAAATACTGTAAAGTGCACAAATCATAAATATACAGATCAGTGATGCTCACAAACTGAGCATACTCATGTAACTTGCAGCCAGATCAAGAACTGAATATGGCCAGCTCCCCAGGAGCCCCTGGGGATGCCTTCTAGCCTCTCCCTCCCCAAATGCAAATGGAACCATATAGGATGCTCTCTATCATGTCTAGCTTCTTCCATGTATCATGTCTGGGAAGTTTATTTTGCTGTGTGCCATTACAGAGTGTAGACTGCCCCTTCTCATTGCTGTAGCATTCCAGTGAATCAGTTTACTCACCCATTTCGATTCTGATGGGTACCTGGCCTTTCTTTGGGTTTGGGCCATTACAAATGGTTCTGCCGTGAACACTGTGGCACGTGTCTTTTGGTGAACACATGTATGCACTTACAGTGGCTAACACCCAGGCGGGAAATCTCTGGGTCATGAGACAGGTGTATGTTTGGCTTTAGTAAATACTGCCTGTATTTGTTTTCTAGAGCTGCTATAACAACCAACCACCAACTGGCTGTCTTAAACAACAGAAATGTATTCTTTCACAGCTCTGGAAGCTATAAGTCTGAAGCCAGTGTGTTGATAGGGTTGGGCATCTTCTCTCTGGGTCTCTTCACAGTGCCTTCCCTCTGTACATGCTTGTCTCTGTGTCCAAATTCCCCCTTACTAAATGGACATCCATCATATTGGATTAGGACCCTATCTTCAAATAAGGCCACTCTCTGGGGTTCTGGGGCGTTAGGATTCCTATATATCTTTTGAGGGGCGGACATAATTCAAACCATAACAGTGCCAAAGAGTTTTCCAAAGTTGTTGAACCAATTTACTGTGCTGGAGTATTTTATTTTATTTTATTTTATTTTATTTTATTTTATTTTATTTTATTTTATTTTATTTTATTTTATTTTGCTGTGCTGGAGTATTTTAAAGCTAATTCCAGACATGGTATCGTTTGCCTCAAGTGTTTTAAGAGAAGGGAAGACTTGGTCTGATTTACATTTTTAAACGATACTATTTGTTCTGTGGTTCAATGTAAGACAAGGCAAATATTTCTTCAAGAAAGAGAAGGTAAATCAAGAGCGAGCCCTCCTGGGTCAGCCCAGATAGGATGCTCTGGTAGCCTGGGGTTGGGAGAAGCCTCCTGTGGGCCCTTACCTAAGGGAAGCCATTCACAGACCGTGCTCCATCCCTCCCCACCCACTCTGTGGAACCCCTCAGGGCTCACACAGTGCAGAGGGAGCTGGGCCAGGACTCAGGCTTTCTGTCCATCCCCCTCCCTGCCAGGACATACAGCAGCTCCTCCAGCTTCAGCAGCTGGTGCTTGTGCCAGGCCACCACCTCCAGCCACCTGCTCAGTTCCTGCTGCCACAGGCCCAGCAGAGTCAGCCAGGTAAGGCCCCACCCACCCCATGGCCTCCCCTCCCCGAGGATGCTTCCACAGAACTCTCCGTCCCCCCTCACCCCTTGCAATCCCCTTGTCTCCCCAGGCCTGCTACCGACGCCAAATCTCTTCCAGCTACCTCAGCAAACCCAGGGAGCTCTTCTGACCTCCCAGCCCCGGGCCGGGCTGCCCCCACAGGTGAGAATGTCCACCGATATGCCAGGCTGGGTGGAGGGGGGGTGGGAGGGTGAGGGTCTCTGCTCCCTTCAACCCTCCCCATGACCATAGGGGCCAGAATAGGAGTTGGGAGACCTGGGAACCAGCCCTGCTCTGCCACTGATTTGCTATGGGACCTTAGACAAGCCACTCTCCCTGTCTGGGTCAGCTTCTTCCTCTATAGAAGGAGGGGAATCAGCCAGGCCCTAGGGGCTCTTAACCCTTTCAGACACATGGACTCCTTTGAGAATCTGACGAAAGATTTTGATCTGACCCCCGCTACCCCAAAATGCACACGTGCAAAAAACCTATAGGTTGTGGCCTGGCCTTTCTTTCAGTTTGCTGACTGGGTTCTAGACTTCAATAATAATCTTTCACGATTCTTTATGGATTTTGACGTTCCTTCCTACCCACTTTTTTTTAACAGCCCTTTCAAAAAATATGAACTATTTAACCCAAAAAGTTTAGAGACTAATACAGGGCTGAGCTGAATTCTGAAATCCAAAATGCTTGGAAAACCAAGTTGTTTTTGTAATGTGAGACCAGAAGTCATGTGGCTGCAAAACCTGTCTTGAACTAAGGCTAGGAGTATGACTTTCCTTTCTCCCTCCCATGTGATATTTGTGCTTTGCTGAGAGCTGTTAATGTGTTCAGTGATGGGGTGATGCCTCGACCCTGATGGGGGGAGTCACATTATTTGTGACCTGTGTAGGCTTTCTAAAATCTGTAAAATTTCTGAATTCCAAAACCCATCTGGCCCCAGCATTTGGAAAATGGATCAAGGACTTATGTGACCAACATGGTTGCACTCACCACCTGTTTCAGATATTTTTAGGGAAATAAAGCAATTCAGAGAGACCTGTTGCTTCTTTGTAAATCCCCCAGGCACCCTCCTCCTCTACTTTTAAAAATGCTTTCACTTTATCTGCAACCTTTCACGGGATTCTCCCATCAACCCCATGGGGTGGGCGGAGCAACCATGATTGTTTCCATTCTGCAGAGGGGAAAACTGAGGCCCAGGGGGATTAAGAAACTTGCCTGAGTTACCCAACGATTCGGTAGCAGAGCCAGTCATTAATTCCCTGCCTGAGAGAAGGATAAAACCATGGCCCCCAGCTCCAGGGAAAAAGCCGATGGTTGAAAGGAGCTGGCTACTCCTGGAAGTTTGCAGGCTGGGAGGGAATGTGCAGAGAGAGAGTTGGGGGCAGTGAGAGGTCTCTATGGAGCAGCAGAGTGTCCCCTTGATGGGGATTGACAATGAGTGTGCATCAGCCTCCTGGGGACAGGTAGAGGAGAGCCTGCAGGAAGAGGTGGGATGGCAGAGAGGGAAGGAGGGAGGGAGGACTGCGCAGCCATTGCTGAGCCCCATCCTGGTCCTCGATCCTGCACCCCACCCACCCCTGCCCACCTTACCAGGCCGTGACCCGCCCCACGCTGCCCGACCCGCACCTCTCGCACCCGCAGCCCCCCAAATGCTTGGAGCCACCATCCCACCCCGAGGAGCCCAGTGACCTGGAGGAGCTGGAGCAGTTCGCCCGCACCTTCAAGCAACGCCGCATCAAGCTGGGCTTCACACAGGTCTGGGGCGACCCGGCAGCACGGGCGGTGGGCCTGAGGGTGACGCGGCTTGGCCAGGTGGTGGGCGGGGCGCGGGTTCCCTCTCCCCAGCACCGGGCAGTGAGCGTGGCCAAGTGGTGGGGGGGGCGAGAGACCGCAGCCGGCCGGTGGGCGGGGCCAGGGGTGTGGCCAGCCGGTGGACCGGGGTGAGACCTGCGCCCTGACGGCCGCCCCATTCCCCACCCCACTCGGCCAGGGTGATGTGGGCCTGGCCATGGGCAAGCTCTACGGCAACGACTTTAGCCAGACGACCATCTCCCGTTTCGAGGCCCTCAACCTGAGCTTCAAGAACATGTGCAAACTCAAGCCCCTCCTGGAGAAGTGGCTCAACGACGCAGGTGGGACTGGGCCGGGGCTCCCAGGGCGGGCGGCCGGTGGTGGGCCCCCGAGGCTCCCTCTCATGCCCCCGTCTCCTCCCGGGCACAGAGACTATGTCTGTGGACTCAAGCCTGCCCAGCCCCAACCAGCTGAGCAGCCCCAGCCTGGGCTTCGACGGGCTCCCTGGCCGGAGACGCAAGAAGAGGACCAGCATCGAGACAAACGTCCGCTTCGCCTTAGAGAAGAGTTTTCTAGCGGTGAGGCCGCGGCCTTCTGGGAGGCTCTGAGGTGGGGGGGCGGGGTGGAACTGGGGTTCACCAGCCCTCTGCCCGCAGAACCAGAAGCCTACCTCAGAGGAGATCCTGCTGATTGCAGAGCAGCTGCACATGGAGAAGGAAGTGATCCGCGTCTGGTTCTGCAACCGGCGCCAGAAGGAAAAACGCATCAACCCCTGCAGCGCAGCCCCCATGTTGCCCAGCCCGGGGAAGCCAGCCAGCTACAGCCCCCATCTGGTACCAGGAGCCCCTCTGGGGGTGGGGGGCATAAAGCTCTGGCAACAGCCCACCCCTAGGCAGGTGCCTCTGTGAAGCACAGTCTACTTGGTTGTCCACAGTGCCCGGCACAGGGGCAGGGAGACTCACCCTTGGGGACAGGCTGTCACAAGGTTGGAGCACAGTCACACGGGGACACAATTTCCAGGGAACTGTGGTCTTATGTGGGGGATACAAGCATCCACAGACACATACCAGCAGAGCCAAAAATAGTTCTCACAGTGCATGGCCACATGAAGAGAGATCCCAGGTAGGAGATGGAGGTACCCCCCCCCCATACACACACACACGGGTTCACAGCCACACACACAGACACAGGCAGGGACAGCGTTATGTCCCTGGGTGTACATTCAGGTTCACAGCTGCACGCAGACCTGCTTGGGATCAGACGCACTGGGACACCCCTTTATTGCATCTCATGTGGAAAGGGGCTGTGACGTGACAGAGAGGAGCCCCCGAGGCCCCTGGTATGGAGGAAGAAGAGACTACCTGAGCTGAGTTCTAAAGGACAAGGGAGAGGTAGCCAGCCACTTAAAGACTGCCATGCCCAAAGGCCTAGAAGCCGGAGTGTGCTGAACCCAATCGGATGAACTCCAGTGCAATTTAAATGTGGTTGGAGCAGGAATGTATATGAATGAGTATGGGGGTAGGGGCTGGGCAGGGGCCAGACTCTCAAGTAACATGCTGAGGAGTTGAACGTGAACCACGGGCAGTGAGGAGCTAAGGAGGAGTTTTGAGCTGGGGAGGGACAGGGTCACATTAAGAGTGAGGCTATTGGAGCTGATGGAGGCAGGGAGGCCAAGAAGGAGGCTGTGGGTGGTCCCAGAAAATCAAGCAATAGGACATCCCAACACTCTGATGCAGAGACGCCCCTTATCATCATAATACTCCCCCCTCCACACACACGCTTTAGCCCTGCAACTGGATGGTGTCAGAGAGGTGGGAGAACACTCAATTAGGAATTACTTTTTCCCACCTATGGTTCAGGATCACTTTGGGTAAATGTTAACGTAGATACGACGGAAAGAACCTAGCATAATACAAGCATAGCATTGTGCCCAAAGTCCCTTCTCCCCTCAGCCTGAGGGCAGATGAATGGGGGTCTTACCCACAGGGAGCATCATGGGGGCTACTGGGAAACAGTGGCCTCACCATGCCTTCTTTCCTCTCTCCCCAGGTCACACCCCAAGGGGGCGCCGGGACCTTGCCATTGTCCCAAGCTTCCAGCAGTCTGAGCACAACAGGTCAGGGCGGGCAGGAGCCCGTGAGGGGGCTTTGGGAGGCCCAGTACAGGCCTGAGGTTCTCTAGTGGCTTAGGGCATCTGTGGGCCTCAAGGCTGAGCCTGGGGATGAGGGAGGCAGGGGGCACAGAGAGGAGAGGGCAGCCTCACCTGTCCCTGCCAGAGCAGCTCGGCTCTCATCTGCTCTACGATTTCCTATGAGAAAAGCACAGGCTTTTTGCTAAAAGTTGATGTACTCGGGTTCTGGTCCTGGCTTTTATAAACTGTGTGAGCTCCAGGAGTGACTTTACCTCTCTGAGCCTCAGGTTTTATAAAATTATTGTGAACGTATAATACATACAAAAGCTATATACATGAACATATACATACAAGAGTGTGTATGTCTGTGTAACCCCCCCGGACACACACACACATACATGCTCTTTTGTGCCCAAAGGTCCCCTTGCTCCCTTCCTGGGACAGGGCCTGTGTAACACCACATATAAGAATAATAGAAAACTGGAGCCTGGCTGGCTCGGTCAGTGGAGTATGTGGCTCCTGATCTTGGGGTTGTGAGTTCGATCCCTACACTGGGTGTAGAGATTACCGAAATAAATAAACTAAAAAAAAAAAAAAAAGAATAGAAAACAAACATGATATTGATTTTTCTCAGATTAAGAGATAAGAAGTGGAAGCTTATAAAGTTATAAGTGTGTGCCTGGCACTGTCTAAACTCTTTCTGAAGAATATCGACTCATCTCATCCTCACACTCATTTTATAAAGTAGGCCCTGTTATTATCCCCATTTTCCAGATTAGGCAACTGAAGGCCAGAGAGGTGAAGGTGCTCTCCCAAGGGCACAGATGGGGCGGAACAGGCAGGAAATTGCGGCCGGCCCGTGGCTGTCTGGCCGTCCGGCCGCTGAGTCCTCTCCACCTCGGTGCGCACAGCCGCAGCCCCCTGCCTGGCCCCTAGAGGGAGCCACAGGGCGAAGTCTTAGAGGCGCCCGGCGCCGAGGCTCAGGGCCGGGTTCGCGCCGTGTGAGCGCACCCGGGCACGGGGCTCGGCTCCGGGGGTGGCAGCTGCGCACGCTGCCATTATTGTGATCGCCGTCACGGCGGCCGTGGGAAGAGCCGGTGGGAGGCCTGAGTCTGTTCCCCCGGAGGAGATGCCACAGGGCGCGCGCCGGGCGGGAAGGCGAGCAGGGGTGGACCCCGGGTTCCCCGGTGGAGGACGAGTGGAAGCTGAAGTCTCCGTCTCTCTGTCTCTCTCTGGCAGTTACTACCTTATCCTCAGCTGTGGGGACGCTCCACCCCAGCCGGACAGCCGGAGGGGGTGGGGGCGGGGGCGGAGCCGCGCCCCCCCTCAATTCCATCCCCTCTGTTACTCCCCCACCCCCGGCCACCACCAACAGCACAAATCCCAGCCCTCAAGGCAGCCACTCGGCTATCGGCTTGTCGGGCCTGAACCCCAGCACGGGGTAAGTGGACAGTTGCACTTAGGGAGGCTGTGGGGAGAGAAGCAGGGTCGCCGCTGCTTCCCGGGTGGGAGCCGCGCCCCAGTTCTGCCGCCGGCGGGTCCCTGCCCCTGCTAACGCCTCTGCTTTGCCTCTTGCAGAAGCACAATGGTGGGGTTGAGCTCCGGGCTGAGTCCAGCCCTCATGAGCAACAACCCTTTGGCCACTATCCAAGGTGCGTGCTGCCTCATGTCACTCCCATCGCCACCAGCCTGGCCCCCTGGGGCCTCGAGCCTCCCCCCATTGCTGCTCCAGCCATGCCATCCTGCCCTGCTCACTGCATCGCTCGCCTCTTCATACCCATTTCTCCTTTGGGGAAGGTGTGAGGGCTGCTGATGGGGGTCAGTGGGGCCGATGGGAAGACAGGGGGCACTGCGGGCAGGATGCTGGAAGGTGCCCCCAGCCCAGCCCCTTTCTCTCTCCCCACCAGCCCTGGCCTCTGGTGGAACCCTGCCCCTTACCAGCCTTGACGGCAGCGGGAACCTGGTGCTGGGGGCGGCCAGCGCGGCTCCGGGGAGCCCCGGCCTGGTGACCTCACCGCTCTTCTTGAACCACGCTGGGCTGCCCCTGCTCAGCGCCCCGCCGGGCGTGGGCCTGGTCTCGGCAGCCGCTGCGGCAGTGGCGGCCTCCATCTCCAGCAAGTCTCCGGGCCTCTCCTCCTCCTCCTCCTCCTCCTCCTCCTCTTCCTCCTCCTCCTCCTCGTCCTCCACTTGCAGCGAGGCCACAGCACAGACCCCTGGAGGCCCCGGGGGGCCCGAGGCAGGGTGCAAGCCCGAGTGAGGGCCCGCCTTGCCTCCCCTCCTACTCCTCCGACCCCCACCTCAGTCCCCCCCCGCCTGGGAAGAGGGCGAGGAGGCCAGCAGTGGTGGTGCAGAGGGTCCTTGGAGCCGGAGTGACAAGGGAGGAAAGACCAAAAAAAAAAAAAACCCCAACTAACCAAAAAAACAAAACAAAACAAAACAAAAAAACAAGAAAGAAAGAAAGAAAGAAAGAAAATGAAAGAAACCAACCAACAAAAAGAAACCAAAAATAATCACAACAGAAACCAGCTGCCCCAAAGGAACCAGAGGTGAAAAACAAACAAAAACCAAAACCAAAAACAAAAAAAATACCCCGCAAAACCAAACCAAAAACCAGTTGCGAGCCAGACCTCAGTGTGCTCACCCTCACTGCTACGACACCAAATAAGAACCCCAGCCAGGGGCAGAGAAGCCTCGGCAGGGCGGACCTCTCGCCGAGCCTCTGGCTGGGGGGGCCAACCCCCAACCTTGCCTCCTCCAGTGGGGGCCAGAGAAGGCAAAAGAGAATGTGCCAGCCTCCAGCCCCAGCCCCCAGCCCTGGGCCAGCGAAGACAGGGCACAGGCTGGGGCCGACGGGGTGGGCTCAGAACCACCCGCCAAATGTTCTTTTCCAGAAGGTGAAAGAGAAGGGGCGTGAACAACCTTACACCAAATATTCAGTAGCTTCATCCAAAGGATGTACAGAATTTTTAGCGTTACGCTCAACAGAATGTGTCCCTACCATGTATCCCCCTCTCCCTTGGCCCCCGGCTCTCCCCACCTGGGCAAGGGGTCTCGCTTTAACCTCCTCCCTCCCCCAGCCAGGGGAGAGTGCAGGGGCAGGCCTGGGATGACTTTTCACCCCTCGTACCTCCCCCTTTTCCCTTTGAAGGGTGGGCTAGGCCGGTTTGTGAAGTTCTAGCTCTCACATGTCCCCCCCCCCCAACCCTGTCACCCTCCTCTGCTCTGGAATCCACCCCCTCCCTGGCCCAGGGGAAGGTGGAAGTTTCGGGCAAGAGGGATGAGGTGAGGGCATTCAAGTTGTCTTTTTTCCCATCCTCGTCTGTCAGTTTCCCTGAAAAAAAAAAATTCATATTCCAGTGCCTATCCGTGGGATCCTTCACGTTCTTTGACATTGACCAGAAACCAAAAAGAGAACTCACCTCGCTCTTCCCACCCTGTGTCCCTCTGATACTGGCAGATGCCTCTTCCTCCCCCCACCCGACACACATGTACACACGCACGCACCCCAGTGGTGGGGTTCCTCAAGGTGGCATCCCCATCAGGGTCCATGTGGCGGGGACAGTGCCATGACCTGTGGTCCCCATCTGAGAGGGCACTGTGGCGGCCACCACCCCCACGAGACCTCCCTCGAGTCTTGGCTGGACCCCATGTTTGCCCAGCCCTGGACCCGTCTCAATGGACAGAGGAGAGACGCCGCTGGGAGCCACTTTGCCCTCCTGCTATTGTGGAGGCCAACAAAGTTTTGAACCAAAAAAAAAAAAAAAAAAAAAACCCAACAGAACAAAACACAAAAAACAAAAAAACCAAACAAACAATAAATTAAAACTAGAAAAAAAAGAATTTATAGATATATATATATATTTAAGGGAAAGAAGACAAGGACTCTTCAAGAATAAGAAGGAGCCGCGAGGTGGAGCCAAGCCCCTGCGCCAGTGGTCCAGGCCCTTGGTCCCCAAGGCGGATGGAAGGACAGACGCTTCTTTCTCTTCACAAATACCTCATGGACGTCGTCTTCGGGAAAGCCGGAGGGGGAGGCTGGGGCAGGGCCTGTCCCTCAGCCAGGGCGGATGGAAGCGGGTGGGCAGGGCGGAGAGAGGGGGGGTCAGGGACAGGGGTGGAGAGCCCCGAGCTCCCTGCCCCCCAATCCATTGAAAAAAGCTTTAAAAAAAAAAAAAAACGAAACAGGAAACAAGGAATAAGAAAGCAAAAAGAATGGACGAAGGAAAACGAACAAACTTTCGGGTGGTTTGATTCCTCCTTTGATTTCTTTTTCTGTTCTCTTCAGTCTATTCTCTGCTCCTCCCTCTCCCTCTTCCTTCGCTCTTCTCTCGCCCCTCCCAGTCTCCCGTCTTTCTGTGTCTCTCCTCAAACCAAAGTGTTGCTGTGAAGGACTCGAGCCATTGAAATCAGAGGCCTGGCCCCCGCTGGGCAGAGCAGCCGGGAGCCCGGAGCCCGGAGCCTGGAGCCCAGAGCCCGGAGCCCGGAGCCCGGAGCCCCAAGCCAGCTGCGCTGCTGGCCGCTCCGAGGAGAGGCGGCCCCCGCGCTGGGCCCCCACCTCCCCAGGCCTCAGAGTTCTTTCTTTCTTTCTTGTCTCCCTTCTCCCACCCGGGAAATGAAACTGTTGGGCTGGGCCACGGAGACAGCAGAGACTTGGCTGTTTTGGGGGTCTCGGGGTGCCTTGTCTGGGCAGCCGTGGAGTGGCCGCCCCTCCCGCCCTGGCACTGATGGGGCCTGGCATGCCGTCGACCCATCCTCGCCAGAATGTAAGCATCTCCGCTGAACCGACTCCCTGCCCTTACCCTACCTCTGAGTTTGTCCATTTTTATTTCCTGAAGAGAAGGGACTGGCGAGAGGGCCTGGGCCCCTGCCCAAGGGTGGAGAGGGGGCCAAGGGCTCCTGAACAGATAGGAAAGACATTTGAGCAGAGCAAAGTGAAAGGAATTACGACCAAATACCCCTCCGAGAAGACAGGCAGCATGGAAGGCATGGTGGAGATGACTCAGAAACTATGATTCTAGACCAAAAAACAAAACAAAAAAAAAAAAACAAAAAAGAAAAAAAAATCCACCAAAAAAAACCAAAAAAAAAAACCAAAAAAAAAAAAAAAAGGAAAAAAAGAAAAAAAAAAGGAAAGAAAATCCAGGACTCACCACCACCCACTTCATCCTGCTTCCTCCCCATCAAGTCCTGCCACTGGGGACCTCTCCCGCACCCCGCACCCCTGTGTGGGGGGAGTGGGGCAGAGAGGAGAGGAGGAAGCAGGGGCAGGGATGGGGCCGATGCCCTGACATTGGTGGAGGGACCCCCGTGCAGCCGGGGGTGGGGGGACTCTCCCCATCCAACCCCCATAACTGGGAAAAGAAAAACAAAAAAAAGAAAGAAAATTCCTGGGAGGGGAAAAATAACCAAATCCCAAGCTTTAACTACAGCTGTGAAACCAAATATTTGGAAGGGGGTGGGAGGGAGGGAGGGGCAAGTGTGCCCCAGGTCTCCCCCCTGGGCCCCCCTCCCCCGAGGACTCGAGATAAGGCACCAAATACCTCATAGAACTTTAATGTTAAAAAAAAGGAAACCAAATATCGTTGGCTGGGGGCCAGCCAGGGCAAGGGGCTGGGGGGCTGGAGGGAGCCAGGGTTGGGAAGGTGATGGGGGAATTCATGCCCCCCACCCCGCTCTGCCCCTTCCACTCCAGTACCCTCTGTCTCGACTCCGGGAAACAAAACTATCTCATCGTTTTTATTTTGTGGTCTGTACAGAGCCTGTGTCCGTGTGTCTGTGTGTGAGCGAGAGAGTTGGGGGGCTGGGGGACTTTATGTGGGAGATGGGGAGGGAGACCCCAAGCTAGGCTCTGGGCTAGGTGAGATGTCTGAGGTGGGGGGGCCAGCGGCCTGGGCTAGAAAGAGAGGAAGATGAGTGGACTGGAGGAAGGGGGAGCCTTCTGAATTTCTCTTCTCCCCAACCCTGACCTCCTACTCGAGGGAGGGACAGAGAATGGGTCTACCCTAATGGTGGGCCTTTTGTGCCAAAAAAAAAAAAAAATTGCCAGTAACTAAAACACCTCTCTGTTCTCTTCTGGGGGGGTGGGGGCTGGACGTGGGAGGGAGGGGCTGGGGGTATAAGTGGGGGTGGGTGGAGATGGGGAACCCAAGCCCTGTAGGAGTTGGGGCTAAGATCAGGAGGGGAGGGAGAGATATGAGTTTCCCCCGCACACCTCCTCCCTGGAGAAGGCCAAGAGAGGGTCTCCTAGCCCCGCACCCTGGGCAGACAGGCTAAGGGATTAGCCTTGTACGTAGGTGATGACCTGACTAATTTCCTTGCCCACTCAAATCCCAGGGTGCCTCTCTCTCCCTTTTAGCCCAGGGTAGGGGGAACTGAGTGAGAGAGAGAGTGAGACCGACTGAGCAAGATTGAGACACGCGGGCCCCCACTGGCCTCCGAGTGGGAAAGGCAAGTGCGAGAGATAAAGGCCTCCAAGAGAAAAAAGAAACAAACCAAAGATTTAACCATTTAAAAAAAAAAAAAAAAAACCCACAGACAACTCCGCTACCTTTTTATACGTTGGAAAAAAAAGTGAAAAAAATTAAAAAATAAAAATTAAAAAAAATACACAAAAACTCCAAGCCGCAGTTCCTTCATGCGGTTTGAACTTTGACCTCAGCAGTCTCCAAAGCAAGATGACGATGACAAAGGCGAAAAAGAAGAAAAAAATAATGTATATTTTTAAGTATTTGTCCTTGAAATGTTAGCTCCTTGTTAAACAAACACAAAAAGGAGAGAAAAATCTAGAGAGAAGTGTTGCTGGGACGGAGACAGCTATTTACTATGTCTGTGACCCCTCCCTTCTTCCTCCCCTTCCTCTCCTCTATCCCTGCTGCCCCTCCCCCAGCCCGTCCTCCAAGCCCAGGGGCTCAGTATTTATTTATTTACATGACTGCAGGGTGACTGGGGGCCTCTCTGCACTTGTAGAGAGGACCTTTGGATCATGGTAGGGTGGGGAAGGGGCAAGGAGTCTGGGGGAAAAGCAGGGACCTGATCTCGGATCAACTCCTCTCTGCTAGCTCCTTTCTGGCTTCCTATCCCACTGCAGCCACCATCCCCTCCCAAATCCAAGCCTGCACTAGAGCAAGATGACCACCCGCCTTGTAAAGATCTGAGTGGCTCAGCCCTTTCTGGGGTGGGTGTCTCCCACCCACTCATTCAGATGACCAGGTTGGAATGGGGAGGGGAGGTAGTGGCGAGGAGCGGGCAAGGGAGACCATGAAGTGGTGTCTGGAAATTGAATAGGCCTGGAGGAGACCTGCCTTTTGTCCGTTCTCAGCAAGTTAGCCCCACTTTCAGTTCTGTCTGACCCCTGTGTTGGTAGCCCCCACCCACCCATCCTGTACCCCCTCCCTGTCTCCTCGTGGTAGCGGGTTAGCGTTTCAGTGTTCTTAACTCCAATCTGCTTGTTCATTGTACAATGTGCTTCTTTTAAGGCCCCGTTTTTGTAACTTGAGTGTGTCATTCATCTGAACAACATCAAAAAATAAAAAAGTAAAAAATGTACAGAGAGAAATGCTTTCTGCTCTCCTGTGGTCTCCTCTCTGTTCCGGTAAGGATGGTGGGTATGTGTGCGCTGTGGACGACGGGGGGTGGGGCATGGCTTTGCTTCTGTTCACACAGAACAAATGTTCAGAAGTGAGGCCCGAGCCGTGTTTTCACCCATCAGAACCAGGTCTCAGAATTTAGGATGAATTCCAATTCCTGAATTCACATCTCAGTTCTGCCATTTTATAGCTTGTGTGATTTTTGATATCTGACCTTCAATGTCCTCATCTGTAACGTGGGCAATGCCAACCCTATGGGGTTGCAAGAATTAAATGAGATGACGAGGTAAGTGCTTAGGACAGATCTCTAGCAACACTGTCTTCAATAAATGAGAACTATGAGAAATCCAGGAAGCCAGTGAGTCTTCCCCACTTCCATCCTCAGAGGACTAACAAGACCCTTGAAAAACAGTTGACTTTGAAGTTGTACACTCTTTTTCAGAGTGACATTAACTCTCACTCACTCAAATTTTTGTGCCCAGCTTGACTAGGTCATTTGGCAAGAACAATGGCTTAGAGGCCAGGCCATGGGCTGATCCCCGAGACCTCACCACTGAAAATCCGAAATGGTGTCGACAACTGGGTTTTCTCACTGGCATCGTGTCTCCTTGTCACTGTTACATCCCTCTGATGTATGCTTGGCACACAGATGCTGGGATTCTGCAAATTCAACAGGAAGGGATGGGGGAGACAGGAGAAAGGAAAAGAACGGAAGAGGGTTTGGATCACTTAGATAAGAAGTATTAGCGCTGCATCGTTTTGGCAAGACTAAAAGAAAAAAAGCACCTCCCCAATTCTCAAGACAGGTCAGTAGGGATGGGAAAGTGGGATGTTGGTATAGAGGAAGGTCATTTGTCTAGCCCCCTCCGGTGGTGCGGTCAGAACCATACAGACCTGAATTCCTTGTCACCCAGACCATCCTGTGACAAGCACAGACGGCACATCTGAGAGCATCCGCTTGCAGCCCCATGAATGTGTCCAACTGCTCCACATGCCCTTCCTCGGGCCTCCTCTTGTCAAGAGCATATTGGGCTCTAGTGGACCACTGTTGTGTTCCCTTGGTTTTTCTTCTGCTTATGTAGCTTCCATATCCAACTAAAAATAGGATAAGCAAGGCTCTTTTTAGAGGGGTCAGCAAGTCACCTGCATCAGAATTGGTGTTTGTTTATCTGGGGGTGGGGGGCGGGAGAGGCAGAGAGAGAATCTTAGCCTGGAGCCTGCCACAGGGCTTAATTTCACGACCCTGAGATCATGACCTGACTCCAAATCTAGAGTAGGATGCTTAACCGGTGAAGTCACTCAGACACCCTTATTTATTTTTAAAGATTTTATTTTTAAGTAATCTCTACACCCAACGTGGGGCTTGAACTCACAACGCCAAGATCAAGAGTCACATGCTCTACTAACTGAACCAGCCAGGTGCCCCAGAATTGGTACAGATTCCTGGGGGCACCTGGGTGGCTCAGTCAGGTAAGCATCTAACTCCTGATTTCTGCTTAGGTCATGATCTCAGGGCAGTGGGATTGAACCTCAAGTCAGGCTCTGTGCTGTGTGTGGAGCCTGCTTGGGATTCTTTCTCTCCCTCTTAAAAAAAAAAAAAGGAAAATGCAGATTCCTGGATCTCATCCAGACACGTTTGCTGGATCTGAATCTCTGGGGGAACTGCCTAACGAACATTAAAGTTCAAGAACCTTTGTCTGTCCGACTTAAACCCCAGCATCCAACATGGGTTTGATTCGTGCCATCCTTTTTTAGGACTGTGGTTCAACTGCGGACCATCAAGTTTCAGCGGGGTGATGGTGAACAATGAGTCTTGTTCATCAATAGTGTTTGCACACGTCAACTTTTCTCAGGGTGGGAGCCTAAAGTTTTCATTAGAGGCTCTAAAAAGGAACCACCGTTGAGGAAAGTTGATCACCCCACTGTCACAGAGCCATTCTTCTCTGCTGAACCTGGGAGTCAACCAGCACCCTCAGGGTTCCTCCTTCCCCTATTCCTGTCCCTTTTCTTGATTCAACCTTATTTTTATCTGGTTTGGCAAGGATAATTCCTTCAGTTGTTCTAAGCATTTATTTGATACGACTTTCAGGACATTGCTGCTCTTCTTGGGAGGAGGCAGTTTGAGAATGGATCTCTACCTGGGGATTGAAGGGGATCTGGCATGCAGGGCCAAGATGGCTGGGGCCCTTTGGCAGGGTGTGAGGTCACTGAAAGATGGTGCTCATGATGCACACACTGCTGGAAAGCAACTGCTTAACAGAGAATTGCTCTTCATTAGGTCAGGTTATCAAACAGGTGATCTTTTTCTTTAATAAGCCTTATGTAGTAAACTTTCTATTACAGGTTAGGAGACTTGGTTTCTAGTCCTGGTCCACCACCTGTGGCCTTGATAGGTCTGCCCTCTCGAGCCATTTTTCACCTGAACATAAGGCAAAACCAGTGTGTCTCCAAGCCCGGTGCCAGATGCTACAGGTCTAGTGACAGGGCCCGAGAGTAACAGACTCTCAGGCCTCCCTTTCCCTGGTTTCAATACAAATAGCTTCCTTTCACCTCTCATTTATTAGGGGTCCAAGTATGAATTTCCTCCAACAGGAAGACTGGAGTATGCAGTAACCTTGGCGGGGCTTATTTTTCTTGGGCTGAGGCTCTTAGAGACAACACAAGCATAGCAACTGAGCGTTCCCACCAGTCACCATCTTCTTGACTACCCGCCCCTAAGTATGTAGAAGGCAGCAGACTGCGGAGGAAGCATACGGGCGATTAAACCAGATGAAACTAGGCTTCAATTCAAGCTCTAGCCTATGCGGGTTGAATGACTGTGGGCAAATCACCTCCCTGCTTGACTTCAGACTCCTTCGCTGCAAGATGTTCTCATAGGTGAGTGTGACAATTGTTATAAAAACCTAAGTTCTTGAGACAAACTAGACAAACACCAGCTAGCCACTCCAACCACCCCTCTCCCCACGTCTGTTGGCTAAGCCAGAATTCTAGGTGGGCGTCAAGGTAGCTCTCATGTTATGAGGCTGCCTACCCCCGTAATCTTCTCCAACGCCACAGTTGGGTCTGGTCCCGGGAGCCACCCTCCTCTACTGCCCTGGAGATCATGCCTTTCCCAGACCTGCATTTGCCCTCAGGGATCCATAGTGAGAAAACCAGATGGCCTTAGGGGAGATGGTTCACATCAGGCCAGGGGTGGGGGCCAGAAGTGGTGAGAAAAAAATCTGAAGATTTTTCCAAATGTTCCTGCCACCAATTTAAAACAGCTTCAGGTTTTTCTGTGGGGCTGTGGAGACCTCTAGTGGCAAGACAGCCACACTGCTTCCCATCCCGCACCAGAGTGAAGTCCCTGCCCTCTGAGCCAGGCCCTGGGACTCCACGTCCTCTTTAATTAAGGGTCCTCTTTAATTAAGTAAATGTCTCCTAAGCTCCTACTACTTGGCAGGCCCTGTTCTGGATGCTGAAAAAGCCATAAAGTCAGCTCCCAAATCCCACCCCACACAGCTGGGCCAGACAAAAACACATAAATGTCCAATTCAGTCTTTATTGACTGTTTCATGTCGGGGGCCACCAGCACTAACAGGTGGAAGGTGGGGGTGGGGCGGGGTGCCTTTTATGCATATCAAGGGCCCCAGAGCTCCCTCCTCGGAAGAGAGAATAAATCCAGTTACAGAACTTACATGGCGGCTGGGAGAGGTAGAGGAAGGAGTACAGTATCTACAGAGACTTAAGGGGACATTGGAGGACGTTCTTCAGCAGCAGGGCCTGGTGGTGCTGAAGAGGGAAAGGGGGGCAGGGTCAGCCACTGATCTGGACCCCCTCGGCCTCAGCCAGGGGATAGATCTCAATGGCCTCCACCAGGGGCAGCGCCTCCACTGCAGTCTCCATGACGGCCAGACCGACGGCGGCCTCGGCCTCGGCCAGCTGCTGCCGCACGGCTGCCTGATGCTGCTGCTGGTGGGTCTTGCGGTGCTTCCAGAGGTTGGAGAAGGAGCGGTAGCTCTTGCCACAGTCAGGGCAGGAGTAGGGCCGCTCCCCCGTGTGAATGCGCCGATGCTCTGCCAAGCGCATGGAGATGGCAAAGGCCTTGCCGCACACTTCGCAGGCAAAGGGCCGCTCGCCTGTGTGCAGGCGCCGGTGGTCCTTCAGGTGGGTGCTCTGCCGGAAGGCCTTGCCACAGTCCGGACACGGGTATGGCCGCTCCCCCGTGTGGATGCGCCGGTGCACCTGCAGCGAGGTCTCTGTGCTGAACAGCTTCTTACACTCGCTACACTCCAGGCCCCGGCGTCGGGCAGGGGCTGTGGGGGCTGCGGGGGCCACGCCCCCCAGGGTGGTGGTGGGGGCAACCGGCGCGCGAGTGGCCCGGGGGGCCCGGGGGGCCGGGGGCTCCTTGGCCAGGACCTCGCCCGGCCCAGCAGCCGCATGGGCCGCCTCGTGCGCCTGCAGCCGGGCCGCCGAGCCCACTTTCTTGCCGCAGGTGCCACACTCGAAGCGCCGGGGGGCCTGGGCCGCAGCAGCAGCGCAGCGGTGCTCGCGGAGCCGCAGCGAGGAAGGGAAGGCGGCCCCGCAGGATGGGCAGCGGTGCGGCTGGCGGCCGGCATGGGCCACGAGCTGGTGCACCTCCAGCAGCCGTCGCAGCAGGAAGGAGCGGGGGCACTCGCGACACTTGTAGGGGTACTCGCCCGTGTGGTGGTAGCGGTGCATGAGCAGGCGGTAGGGGCGGTGAAAACGCACGCCGCACTCCTGGCAGCGGTAGGGGAAGTGCTGCGCGTGCACCAGGCGGTGCTGCCGCAGTGTAGAGCTCTGCGTGAAAGCCTTGCCGCAGTCCCCACAGCGGTAGGGCCGCTCCCCCGTGTGCGTGAGCCGGTGGCGGGCCAGGTTGGCGGGCGAGTTGAAGGGCTTGGAGCAGTCCGGGCAGGGGAAGGGCCGCTCGCCCGTGTGCGTGCGCAGATGGTTACGCACGTGAGACTTCTTCTTAAACATCTTGCCACAGATGCCGCACTTATGGCGCCGCTCCAGCCGATGGACGAAACGCTGGTGCCGCGTCAGCTGCAAGGCCTTGCTGAACTCGCGGCTGCACAGCAGGCAGCGGTAGGTGCCCGAGGCAGCCGGCCCTGCTGAGCTCTCTTCGGCCACAGGAGGCTCCGGCGCCTCGGACTCTCCAGTCTCTGCCGGGGCCGGCTCGGGGAGCCCAATGACCGGCTCCTCGGGGGGGACCGGTGTGGTGGGCAGGGGGACGCCCCCCGCCCCGTGTGTACGCCGATGATACAGGAACTTGGTGAGGTTAACAAAGGTCTTTCCGCACGGACACGAGTGCAGAGGATTCGGGGTGTGGGCTCGCCGGTGGGCCAGGAGCAGGGCCTCTGTGCCAAAGGCCAGGCCGCAGTCCACGCACAGGAAGTGAGACTCGCTGCTGTGGTCTCCGAGGTGCTGGTCTAGACTGGAAGGGCTGGGGAAGACGCGACTGCACAGGGGACACTTAAAGACGCCCTCCCGGTGACTGCGCAGATGCTGCTGTAGCTGGTGAGGTGACAGAAAGAGCTGGTCGCACGCGGAGCAAAAGAGCTCCTGGGTGGCCGTCCCGCCTGGCTCTCCGCTGTTGTTCCTCCGGGCCTTGCGCCCCCGGCGATCACGCCCAACGGCTTCACCATTGCGCAACTCGTAACTGTGGTCAGAGGATGGCAGGGGATCGGGCTGGGACACAGGCACCTCTGCAGGTGACGGAGTCAGGGTCTCCTGCTGCAAGGCAGGCTCCTCCGACTCGGGGACCGGGGCAGGGAAGTGGGTGGCCTGGTGCTCCAGGAAGTCGGCCGGAAGCTGGAAGAGCTGGGAGCATTCGGAGCACTTGTAGAGGAGCAGCTCCACCTCGGTGACCACCTCAGTGGTGGCGGCGGCGGCGGCGGAAGGGACAGCTGCCCCTTCCCCACCCTCTTCTGCCTTGCGGTAGGAGTGCTCCACAGCCACACGGGCCTGGCCCACAGGGGGCCCCAGGACCACTGGGGACCCCAGGATCACGGGGGCCGCAGGCTTGGCGGGAGTGCCCCGGAGGTGCGTCTGCCGGTGGCTCAGCCAGAGCTCCTGGCTGGCGAAGAGAGCCTTGCAGTCCACACACTCGTAGTGGATGGTACTGGAGCTGAGCGCAGGCGCCTTGGCTGGTGGCTCGGCCGCCACCGCCTCCTGGGGAGCCATCATCTTCAGGTGCAGCTCCTGGTGCTCCAGGAGCTGGCTAGGGGACAGGAGGAGCTGCCCGCACTCCAGGCACTGGTACTGGCTCTCCTGCACCAGGGTCTGGTAGAGGCCCGTGCCGGAAGCTGCCTCTGTGGCCACCGTGACTCCAGGCTCGGCCACGCCCACCAGCTCGAAGTGCTGCTGGGGCACGTGGGAGTTCTGGTGCACGAGCACCTCCTCCAGGGACCCGTACAGCTGGTTGCACTCGGAGCAGACATAGCGGTGCTCGATGTACAGGACCGTCTCCTCGGACTCCTCGGTCATGGCGGCAGCGAGGCCCTGGGCTGCGGGAACAAAGAAGTGGGGACAGATCCCAGTAAACTGCCGTCTCCTCCATCCTTCTGACAGACAGTTCTTTCCCTTTAGCACTCCCCGCCAAGACCCTGTACGTATTTTACCCCCTAACTTCTTGCTTCCGTTTCCCACTCCCACCCCCAACCCCCAGCAATCCTTCCGCTCCTGAACACATGAGACTACCGAGCATAGAACCTTCCCAGCAGTCCCTTCCCAGAATCTGTCCAAGGCTCACCTCTGAATCGATGCACATCAAACTCCACCCACCAGATGCTCGTAACCTGTCCAACCCCTCACCTCCCATGCCTCTCAGCTGGCCCACAGCCACACGCATCACAAGGAACCTGTGTCCTCTCCATTCGAGCCCCCTTCCGCTGACTTCCTCTCCTTCCCAACTCCCTGCCCCATTCCTGCTCCCGGGTGCCTGGGGGAGTCCTCACAGGCCCTAACCGCCGCCACTTCTCCCAGCCTCCCTCCTCCTCTGTTCCCTCCGCCAGGTTCCAGACATCTTTTTACACCAGAGGACTCAAACTGCCCCAAGGCCCCGCCACTTTCTGCACCCTCACATGGTACAACCCCTCTCCTTTACGTACGCCTGTTATACACTGTCTTTCCCTCTGGTGCCCAGATCCCTCACATCAAACTTACCCTTCCCTCAACCAACTTGTCTCATGCTGGCCTAACCCATCACTATACCTACACTTTCCCCTCCTAGACCACTTGTCCATGATACCCAGATCCCCCTTTTCAAAGTGCTTACCTCTCTACAAATCAAAGCCCTCTCCCACAGCCCTAACCCCCTATCCAGAATACCCATCCCCACTTCACAAAAGCCTAACCCTTTCTTCATACCTATATTCTACCTGTCACCCCAACTCATGTCTCACTCTTCACGATAATTACTTATTCTTTACACTGAGACCTCACCTAATTCTAATCCCCCCTGGGGTACCCAGATCCCCTCTTCTACCCCAACCACTATAGGGATGCCCTAGGTGCCTCTTCTTATCAACCTCAGCCCCTCTTCTTTACAAAATGACCCAGCCTAACCCATTTTAGGGATGCCCAGACATGGTCTTCACATCACCTTAAACCCTTCCTTACAAACCTCTGTGCCTAACCCATGCCCAGGGACGTCCAGACCCCCTTTCCATTACTAAAATACCTAAGCTTTTCTTCTTTGCAAAATGACCTGTTCCCACCCTAGCCCATTCTAGGGATTCCCCAGATCCCCTCTTCATAGCAGCATAAACCCCTCTTCCTTGCAAAAAGACCCAACCCCGCTCTAACCCATTCCAGGGGTGCTGAGACGCCCTCTTCCTAACAACTTAGTTTCTCCCCTTTGCAAAAAGATCCCAGCACATGCTCTAACCCAATCCAGGGAGATCCAGACTACCCTTCACAAAGGCTTAAACTTTCACACATATGCCACCCTGCCCTGCCCCAAATCCCCTTTAGGAACACCCAGACACTACCTTCTTCTTATACTGAACCCCTCCACCCGCCCAAGCTAGACAGAGGATAGCCAGACCCCTCTTTCTCACACCCAGACCCCTCTCACCAGCATATTACCCTGAGGATACCCAAACCCCCAACTTCTTGTCAGCCTAACAGCTCATTCTCATTCCAGCGATACCAAGACCTTCCCCCACTTAGTACTTGGACCTGTCCACCCCGCTAACCTTCTCCAGGGATACCCAATTACCACTCTTCACCTTGACCTAATTCCCTGTACTTTTCAAAAACATTACCTCTACCCAACCTATCCTAGGGACACCCAGACACCCTCTTCACATAACATAACCCTTTGCACAGAGACTCCTCTCGACCCATTTCAACGGTAGCCCCCCTCCCCCCGAACTCCCTTCACATTAATGCAACCCCCGTTCTCAATACCCGGACCTCTGCCTCAGCTCCAAATCCTCCCTCCAGGGATATTCATTTGCTAATACCTTTTCACACCAAGCCCCTCTCACTGGTCTAATGCCTTCCAGGCTTACCCAGGTTTATCTCTTTATGTGAACTTAATTACCTCTTTTCTCACGCCCTAACCCCCTCCCCGGACACGCAAGCCCCCTCTAACCGTCCACCCCGCTTCGGTCCTGGTCGGCCCCACCACCAGGCCTGGGCCCCGATACCCCCTGGAGCCTTGGCCACTCTCCGGGGGGGCAGCTCTAACGCCTGCCTTGCCACCCAAGTCCCTCCCAGGCCCCGGCCCGGGCCCCGCCCCTCCTCACTCAGCCCAGCACGCGACTCTAGCCCCCTTCCCCACCCACCCTCCCGGCCCGGCCCCCCACCCCGGCCGCCCGCGCGCCCCGCCGGCCGTTGGTGCCGCTCCGCCCTCCCCGCCCGGCGCGCGCCCCCTCCGGTCCTCAGTGCGCAGGCGGGGTGGCGTGGGGCGGCGGGGAGCGGGGGAGGGGGGGAGCCGGGCCGGCCTGCCGCACGCCCGCCCGCACTCACCCGCCTCCGCCGTCTCGCACGCCCCGGGCCCAGGCCCGGGCCGCCGCTCCCCTCGCGCGGCCACCCTACCGCTGCGCCCTCTCTAGCTCCCGCCGTCGCCTCTTGGCTGCTCCGCAGCCTCGCTCTCGCCCCCAATCGCCCTCAGCAACGCCCCGCCTACCTTCCTCCTCGGCCGCTCCGTGAACGGCCGAACGCGCCCAATCAGCGTCCGTCTGGCTCCCGCCTTTTGACCAATCGAGGCTCACGTCTCTGAGCCTCGGGCCAATAGGATGGAGCGTCGGGATCCGCCGCAGTGCCCAACCAATCCTCCAGCGATGTCCCCTCACCGGCCGGCCCCCGGGTTGATAGTGTCCGCCTCCTTAAGCCCTGTGGAGGATGCTCCTCCTCCAGCTGCTCGTCGACTCCGCCTGACGCCTGAAGAAGGGAGGGCAGCGCGGTGACGTCAGGCGGCGGAGCGAGGCTGCGGGCGCCATCTTGGGGGCGCCGGGCGGGAGTAGCGTCGGGGTCGAGGGGGGGAGTCGGAGAAATTGAGGCACACGAGACCCAGAGGGTGGGGGCGGGGGAACGGTGGCGCAGGAACCCCCGAGGAGTGAGGGGAGAAAGTGAAGCACCTGTCAGCGCGAAGCGGGGAGGGGAAACTGCAACACGAAGCACGTGGAGGGAGTAAAAAGGGAAACTGAGGCTCCAGACTCCTTTTATTAGAAAGAAGAACGGAGGCAGGAAGAAGGAAGGGGAGAAAAACCGAGGGACTCTTGGGGGAGGGGGAAGGAGAAGTGTCAAAAGGGAAGCAAGGAGCGCGGGGATCTGAGGGAAGGAGGAAAACTTGAAGAAGGGAGGAAATGGGAAATGGAGGGGATAAAGAAAAAGCAAGGACAGCTTCGCTGGAAGAAACGGAGAGTGTGGGGGGTGGTGTAGAAGACCTGAAGGACAACTAGGGTGAGAACCTGCAGAAAGTGACCCTGTAGCAGATGGACTCTGCTCTGCTGCCTTCCAAGGTGCCTTCCTTCTGGGCTGACCCAGGGCCCCTCGGACCGTGGAGTCTCCCTGTGTCCAAGGGCCCCTGCCCATCCCTGCTCATCTCCCCTTCTGGCCCTCAGGGCGTTGGCAGCCCACTGTTATGTTTCCAGAGCTACCCTCTGAATTCAGGGGAGCTGGGGAGCGGCAAGAGATTCATTTGTTCTCTCTAGCCGCCCCCCGCCTTCCCCGCCCTGCCATTTCTCAAATGAGTAAACTGAGTCTCAGCTTTCCTGAGGCTAAAATCTGCTAGGCAACCCTAGGTCTGACTCTTCGGTCATCACCGTTGCTGTGTCCTTCAATTGGTTTCTAATTGGGTGTCCTAGCTTTCCACTAAATTAAAATCCCTAACGCCAAGCCAGTGTAATTAAACCGGGCTGTCTGAATTGAAATCCTGACCCGGCCACTTGCTAGCTAATGTCTTGGACAAGTTAACTCCCCTGTCCCTCAGTTTCCTCATCTGTGAAATGAGGATAATAGCCCCTGTGTCATGGTTGTGAGGCACAGAGTAAACGCTATGTAAGAATTACTTTTATTAGGACCTCAAGGAGCTCAGTGATGATAGCTGATGTGTCCTGAGTGTGTTATGTGCCAACTATTGTGCTTAGTGCTTTGTGCGCTTTATCAGTTTAATCATCTCAACAACCCCAGGAGGGGGGAGTTACTGTTCTCACGTTACAAAGACACTGGGGCCCAGAGAAGTTAAGTAGCTTGCCTATCTTTAGGAGGAGACAGAGCCAGGGTTCCAACCCAGGGATCAACTCCAGGGTCTATGCTCTTGGCCCCCAGGCTCTTCTACTGCCTGGCAGGTGGATGTCCTGTCCCTCTTGGCATGTCGAATGGATGAACGCAAGAGGTAGAGAAAAGAACTTGGTGGGAATGTGTGAGCTCTAAAGCTAGTCATCTGGGTTTGCCGTCAGAGTGAAATCAACTGGGGAGGGAGCCAGAGAACCTGGAAGCTAGACTCAGCCTTTGATAGCCTCCATGCAGTTGGGCAGGTTCTCACTCCTGCTGAAGCCCCCTTTTCCACCTGAAAATGCAAGGGTCCATCTTGGTGTGTCAGGCCCCTTTCTGCTCAGACCTTTTGCTTGGACTTCCCAGTTTATCCGGGTTGACTTGCTCGGTTCCTTCTCTTCTGATGATACAGGAGTAAGCTGAGGCCTGGATCAGTCTTTGTGAAGGTGGTGGCATGAGACTAGATTTCTGGGGTAGGTTTATTTTAGAGAGGATAGGCATTCTTTGCTGGGGTCCCTGCATAAGCAAAGGCCTAGAGACTGGCGAGAGTCTAGACTTTCAGCCTTAGCGGGAGCTGAGGGTAGGTGTTGGGGGACCATGGGTGTTGCCCACGTAGGGTGAGGAGGTGTGTGCAAAGTTGATGGTCCTTCAGGGTCCATTGTATGTGTCAGGCGTATGTCAGGGATGCTCCATATGGGACGAGGGCTTTCAATGCCAGGCTGGTGGAAGGGTTGCCATGTGCTGTGTGTGTGTGTGTGTGTGTGTGTGTGTGTGTGAAGGCATATGGTCACGTGTGCTGGGGGGCTGCACGTGAGTGTGTCAGTATCTCCTCCCCATCACGAGCATTGGGGGTGGTGGTGAGTCACGGGCTCAGCCTTCAGCGCCAACTGTCATGTTCCTTCCCCCCAAATTTCATCCCCCACCCAGCCGTGCACCACCCACCCCCACTCTAAGATCTGTGTCACTGCTTCTGTCTTCCATCCCCCTGTCCTGCTCAGTTCCCTCTGAGAAGCTGCCATGGGCTCCCTGAGAGGGAGTCTCCCACTTCTGCTGGCTCTGCCCTCCAGCTTCCTGCCCTTTCCCGCTGCCTTTCTGCTCAGGTGGTGGCTTGAGAAGGAGAGCCTCTTCATTCCACCCACTCATGTCTGTGGGGCTCAAGGATTTCTCAATGCATTATAGACAATTGCCATACTCCCCACCCATCCCTTCCCCTCCATAGGGGCTATTTCTACTTCTAGGGGCTTCTTCCTTATCTCCACGGGCTGGCTCCTCCTGCCTTAGGGGGCTTCTTGTGTCCACACATCATTTTTTTCATGGGTTCCTGGTAGCTGTTTCCCCCCATCCCCATTTCTGTGACCTCCTCCTACTTCCGCTTGGCCCACCTCCCTGTCTCTGTGATATGCGTCCGTCCTTGTTCCCATTTCTGTGGCCTTCTCCCGTCCCCATGGACCACTCCCCATGTCTGAGGAGTGCTTTCTGTTCCCATGGGCCTCTCTCCATCTTCCTGGGGGGCTCTCTGTGTCCACCAGCTGCCCTCGTCTGTCACTGAGGTCCTTAGGTGTCTCTGGTCTGCTCCCATGTTTCCATGGGCTTTTTCTCTCTTTTCTCTGGGCTTTTCCCTGTCCTTGTCCTGGTGGGGGTCTGTGGACCTTGGCCCACCTCTGTGAGTTTTGATGGCTGTCTTGCTATTCCTCTGCATTTTTCTTCATCTCTGTAGCCCTCTCCCCACCAGCTCCATGGCCTTCTCAGCTCTCCCTGTCTCTCATCTCCGTGGGCTCCTGGGCAGGGCGGTGGCATGGTGGTGGAGGGGGTGGCCCGGGGGTGGGCCCTCCGTCCAATGCAGCGCCTTCCCCTCATCAGCATTCTCCTCGCGGGCCCCCCAGCCCCGACCAATACGAGCTCCCCCTCCCCCCCCACTCCCCTCCCTCCTCTTTCTCCGCCTGCTGCCCTCCCTTCCTCCTGCCTACCCTCCTCCCTGCCTGCCCCCCCCCCCCGCGCTCCAGGACCCAGCGCGGGCGGCGGGCGGCGGGCAGCGGGCGGCGGGCAGCGGGCGGGCAGGCAGGCGGCGGCCTCAGAGGGGAGAAGGAGAGGTGGCGGCGGCGGAGGTGGTGGTGGTGGTGGTGTTGGCGGCGGTGGCGGCGGTGGCCAGCGGCAGGGAGGCAGGCCCAGCTGGGGACCCAGAGCTGGCGGCTGTGCCTCGCAGGGGACCAGGAGTCCGTGGCCAGGCCCTCCCACTGAGGCCCTGCACGGGGCGCCCCCGGGACACCCCACCCTCCTCCGCCTTCCTCTTCCACCTGCTCCTCTCCATCCTTCCCTCCCTCCTCCCCATCCCTCCACCTCGCCTGCCCCCGTCTCAGCTCTCTGAGTCTCCCAGCACCCCGTCCTCCCCGGCCCCTCCACCCCTCGGCTTCTCCCCGCCCCTAGCATGCTTTTCCCTTGGGGGCTGAGGGCTTGAGGACTCCAGGCCCTTGCCTCATCCAGGGCAGGGCCAAGGCTCCAGGGGGGAGGGGGGAAGGGGTGGCCCCCTCCCCCCAATCCAGCCCTCCCCTCCCCCACTCCTCCTGATGGCCGGCTTCCTGGTCTCCAGCCAGTCCTCGCCCCCAGTGGCCCCCCCAGGCCGGCCCGGCTAGGGGAGGGGGTGGGGGCCCTTTCCTGGGCCGGCTTCCCCCTCCCCCGGCTTTGCCTGTGCCCCCCTCCCTTCCGTTTTCACCTTCCTCTCCTCCTTTCCTCCCTCCTTCCCCTCCATTTGCTCCTTCCCCCTCTCCTCTCTTCCCTTCTCTCCTCCATTTTCTCCTTTCCCCTTCCTCCCTGCCCCGGCCCACCCTCTCCGGTTCCACCTGTCCTTCCTCCTTGCTCCCGGGGAGCCTCCGTTTTGGACTAGTTGGGGGCCACTGTCGGCGGCGGGGGAGGGGGCCCTGTGGACTGCCCTCTCCCCCCGCCCCGGCCACACCACCACCCAGCGCCAGATCATCTCCTCGCTGTCTTCTCGGGCCTCGAGGGAGCCCAGCCCTCCGTCCCACCAGGATCCGTGAGTGTCTGCGGGGCAGGGGTTGGGCTGGGGCCAGCCTGGGTCCTGGAAGGCTGGGCTCAAGGCCGCCTGGTGGGGCCCCCGCGTCCCCCTGCCTCTCCCTGAGTAGGGCCCCCCTCATGTCCCCCATCTCCCAACCGTCGTTCCCCTCAGCCTCTCCTCACCCTTCTTCTGGGTGCACAGCTCAGCCTTACCCCCGGCTCCCCGCCTCCGGGGTCCTGAGGGGCTGCCTGGCTCTTACTTGAGGGTTCACTCCTTGTCTGGGACTCCCGGCCAGTCTCCGCCCCTGCTTTCTCCAGCTGCGGTCCCGCGGTGACCGGCTCTGCTCTCCCCCTCTTTCCGCCTCTCTTCTTTCCTCGGAGGCTCATTCTCTCCGCCTGCCACGGGCCCGTCCCTATCCCATCCGCTCTCTCTCTCCTGGAGATGTCTTTCCGTTTTACAGTCTCCATTTGGTGTTCTCTTGGGCCTCTCTCTGACTCTGTCCAACTTCTGTCTTCTTTGCCGTTGGCCCAACCCTTTCTTGGTCTCTCTGTTGATCTCTCTCTCTCTCTCTCTCTCAAAACTCCCCTGTCTCTTGTCTGGCTCTTTTGGTGGTGCCCACGCCGCCAGGTGTGGCTCTGTGTCCACTCTTTGCTCTGCCTGTGGCCCTGCTCCCCTAGCCTCCTCCTCTGCCCTTGCACTTGGAGGCTGTCTTCCTGTTCACTTTTCTGCCCTCCTCCCGCAAATCCACTCCTCTCTCCTTGGCCACTCCGGGGTCCACTTTGCCTTTTCCTTGGTGGTCTCACCCCTCCCCCCCATCCTCTGCTCATTTCTGCATCCTGCTGGCCTGTCGGTCCTCATCCCTCCCCATGCCTTGGGGTTTGTGGGCTCCTGGGATCGACCACCCTCCTCCAGACGCCCTGGGTGGATGCACCTCAGTGTGGACCAGGCCCCCTTACATGGGCACTTACCCCGTCCCTGCCTGTGCCCCTCTCGGTTACTCGCTCTTCCTCCCCACCTCATTTCCCTCCCTGGTCCTCACTGTCCTTCCCCTAGTTTGTGTCTGTCCCACTGGCCCCTTCCTCTCCTCTACATCTGCTGTGTGGCTCTGACATTCATTTTTCTCTGTCTCTTTCCACCTAGCCCTCTTCCTGTTCAGAGTTTTGTGATTTTTTCCCCCCTCCCTGCAATCCTTGCACCTGTGGTCTTTTTTTCCTTTGCCCTCTTCCTCACCCCATTTGACTCACCGATTTCCCTTCTCACCTTGGCCATGTCTCATGCTCACCTTCTTGTCTGTCTCCCTCCCCTGGCAGGGCCCCTCTCTCGGCTCCTTCTGTCCAGTTGGCAGCTGTTTGGCTTTGCCTAAGTGTCTGGGCCTGTGGGGCTCAGGGCTGCCTGCTTCCCTGCCTCACCCTGGCCGTCTTGTCTCTGTTTCTCTTGTGTCTCACTTCTAGACAACGTGTGTATGTCCTTGTCTCTCATTTAGCCCCAGTTACTTCTTTTTGGTCTATCTGTCTTTTCTGCCTTCCTGTATGTCTTTGTCCATCCGCTGCCCCCAACCCTGGCCCCTGCACTCTGTCTTTCTGCTCCTACCTGTGTCTGCCACCTGTGGGACCCTGCCCTCCTGGCCCCTGTCTCTCCCTTGGGCTTCCCTGTCCTCCAGTCTCTGTTCCCCGATTTGCCCCCAGAAGCTCCTGGTGTCTCGGGATGACCCCCCCTTCGCCCCTGCCTCTCTCCGAGCCCCACCCTCCACAGCCCTCCCCCTGAGAGTTCTTCCTGGTCTCCAACTTGCCTTGCTCTTCCACCCTTGAAGCCTTCACTTTAGATCCAAATGACCATCTGCAGCCCCCAGCCTGTCCAGGATGCCCTCCCACCCCCAGCCTGCCTTTTGCAGAGGCGCTGAGAGAGGGCCCTGCTCAAGGTCAGGTGGGAGTCGGGGCAGAGCAGGGACTGATAGGGTCTCCTGCTGCCCTGGCCTAGGTTTTCCTGGCCGCAAGGATGGTCCGAAGCATTGCATTGTGCCTCCACCCTCCCCTGGCAGGTTTCACTCTGCCATCTCACTAGCTCAAGCCCCTCTTCTATGGGGATCAGATTAGGTGCAGGGAGACCCCCCCCCAAGCTCACCTCACAGCACTCTGAGCCTCACAGTAACCCTCTCCCCTGGAAACCCAATGTCCCTTCTACTGGGGCATGGCTCTTGGCCAGGTGAAGCTGTGCATCTAGCCGAACTCATTCCTTCCCTGGTTGGGGGGGAAGGGGAAGGAGGCAGGGTGCTCCACAGAAGGCTGGGGCTCCTGGAGGACTCTAACTCCCTGGGGATGGAGCCATTCTGGGGAGCAGAGTTGCACTGTCTCCCCCTACTCCTCAGCTCCCCAGAGCAGGGTGGGGGCTGCAGTGTGGCACCTGCTTTGGCAGACAGCTTCCTCCCTGCCTTACTCTTCTCTTCCAGCTACTTCTGGTGGCATCTTAAGTGGGATTGTGTCCTCTCTCCATTTTGTCTCCCTGGCCTATTCTGTGTCTCTTGTGCCTTGATTTCCCTCTCTGCTGCCTGCCCTACACTCCTCTCCCCGCCCTGCCCTTTCTCCACCCCCGTGGCTCCCTGCCTTCTTGCCTCTTCCCTCTTCCTCCTCGCCCTGTCCTTACCTCCCAGAAGCTCCTCTGTCCTCTCCATCTCTAGCCCTCCCTTTCCTGTCTTATCTTCTTGTTCTCTTGCATTTCTGCCTGTTTTTCTCTTTCCCCTTTCCTGGGTCTCTTTGTATTTTCTCTGCCTCAGCCTCTCTTCCTATTTTTGTCTTTCTGTTTCTCCCTTCTCTCTCTCTAATTTTTTTTTTTTTTTAGCCCCTTGGCTGCCTCAGGTCCATCCATTTGTCTCCATCTGTGTGTCTCTGTGTGTGTCTCCGTCTCTCTCCATCATTCCCTCTCTTTCCAAGTTTCCTTAACTCCCGGATACTCTCCCCTCCAGACCCCGGATGTCCAGGCCTCTCTCCCCATGGGATTGTGGGAACCAGGGACGTCAGGAAGGTGGCAAGTGAGGCCTGGGATGGGGTTGCCTAGCAACCACCGCATCCTCTCCAGCCAGTTTCTGTTGCCTAGTAACAGCTGCCTGCCCAGAGACAGGGGCGGGACTGGGTGAGGGGGGTGGCACTTCCTGGGTTCCTGTTGCAGTGGGGATGGTCCCTGGAATTCGCTCTTAACCTGAGATCCCTCCCGTTTTGGTAGCTGTGAATGTCCTCCAGCAGTGCCTATCCCACTCAGTGCTGGGAGCTCCTCACTGGTAGTGCTGTCAGGGCCCGAGCTTCCTTCGTGGCGATGCCCTCAGTATCGTCAGCTTCTGACAAGGGCAGGGCCCTTCAGAGCTCACCCACAATGGCCCGGGGCCTGTGGTCACCCAAGGGCTCTGAGGCCCCTCCATATCAGCCGTCTCCCCCTCCGCCATGGGCGGGGGGGGCTCCCTGCAGGTGGCGAGTGGGGGCCGCGGCAGCTGCGTCCCCATGAGGAGGGGAGGAAGATGCCGGCTGAGCTGCTGCTGCTGCTGATTGTTGCCTTCGCCAGCCCCAGCTGCCAGGTGCTCTCATCGCTGCGCATGGGTGAGGCCCCACAGCCCCTGCCCTGCCTCCACAGAGATCCTCCCTGAGCATGCCAGTCCCTCAGGCCCTGGGGGTCTGGGCTTCAGGTCTCAGCTTCCCTCAGCAACAAGGAAGAGCAGCCCCCTGCTCCTTCTTCCTCCTGGACCCAGCAGTCCAGACCCCCAGCTCTGTCCAACCCTAGATCCAGGAGCCTAGACCCTCTGTCAGCATCCCCACTCCCACCTCAGAGCCCAGGAGTCTAGGACCCCAGCCTCTCCTTTCTCAGGACCCAGAGTCTGGTCCCCAACCCCTGTGTCCCCTCAGCTGCAATCCTGGACGACCAGACTGTGTGCGGCCGCGGTGAGCGTCTGGCCCTGGCTCTGGCCCGGGAGCAGATCAACGGGATCATCGAGGTCCCAGCCAAGGCCCGGGTGGAAGTAGATATCTTTGAGCTTCAGCGGGACAGCCAGTACGAGACCACGGACACCAGTGAGCAGGGCCACAGGGGGCGTGGGGTGAGGCAGGGCAGGCTGGTAGCCCTCAGTCTGTTCCTCAGCTTGCTTGCTTGCTTTCTAGCTTTACCTGCTCCTTCCTTCATGTCCACTCTGCCTTTCCCTTCCCAGAGATGGTGCTGCTGGGTATGGGGAGGTGGGGAGAGCGCCAGCCCCAGTTCACCCCTTATAGGAGCTGAGGGCCTCATTTGAAAGATAAGCTGGCCAGGGACATAGTCCCCAGAGCTGAGTAATGACAGGCCTGGGCAGCGAGGCCAGGGAGCCTCAGGAGCAGGGACAGTGAAGGCACTCTGGAGAAGGCTAAACTAAAGTTCTGAGCTCTGAAAGTTGAGCAGGATATAGAAGGAGTGGCGTTTCTCAAAGTATGCCCTGGAGCCATATAGTAGAGGTGCATAAGTATTTGTTGGATTCTCATAGATCGAGCGAATGTTAATAGGTATCTCTTGAACAGACATGCTGGGTTTGTACATCTTCAGGAGATGCTGCCTTCAGTGTTTCAGACTGGTTGATTTCTTACAGGCCTCATCAGAAGCTTTGTTATATTCATGTTTGTTTTAAATCAGTGAGAGGAAGAATGGGGTACAGTGTTTCTTGTACTTTTCTGACTGGTGCAGCACAGAACACAAACTGGGAGAAGCTGGGATGGAGGGTGAGGAGGCAGATGGTGTTCCAGGCATATGACTATAGTGAGGAGGTGGGTATATGGAGTCAAGGAACAGGGTGTGGGATTGCACCTGTCCCGACTACCTGGACTCAGGACATGTTTGGAGGGATCGTGAGAGAATTTTGGGCTGAAGTGTGACAGAGCAATGGGAGGTGAGGCTGGGCAGATGGGCAGATCAGTTCAAGGAGGCCTACAGTAGCAGGCTGAAAGATGCCATCCTCACCTCTAGGCATAAGGGAGCCATCTATGGGTTTAGGCCAGGGAGCTGGGCTTCTGGAAGGTGAATCTGGAGGCTAGGTTTGGGTGATCAGTGAGGAGGGTGTTGCATGCCTGAGGTGAGAGCCCTAAAGTAGGGCAGGGGAGGAGGGGGTCAAAGAGAAGGGGACAGATGTGAGAAAATTTGAGGACAAAAAAGAGACAGGACTTGGTGACTAATTTGCCTATTGAGAGAAGGCTTGAAGGCAAGAATCGTTTCTAGGCATTTGCTTTGTGGAAATGGGGCCTTCACCAATGTGGAAGGCAGAGAAGAATCGAGTTTAGAAGGTAAGGTATTTAGCTATGATGCTTTTAGTTGGATGTGGCAGAAACCCCACTCAAGCTGCTTTTTTTTTTTTTTAAGATTTTATTTATTTATTTGACACAGAGAGAAAGACAGCGAGAGAGGGAACACAAGCAGGGGAAGTGGGAGAAGCAGGCTTCCCACTGAGCAGGGAGCCCAATGCGGGGCTCGATCCCAGGACCTGAGCCGAAGGCAGACGCTTAATGACTGAGCCACCCAGGCACCCACCGACTTGAGCTGCTTTAAGGGAAAAAGAGAACTTATCCGCTCATGGCGCTAGAAGCCCTAGGGACTAATTTCAGGCATGGCTTCATCCAGGTTCTCACATTATGTCCCAGGATTGTTTTAGGCATGGCTTGATCCAGATATTCAAATGATGCCTAGGATTGTTTCAGGCACGGCTTGATCCAGGAACTTTAAATGATATCCCGGGAATCTTTGTGTCTTCATCTGTGGGCCCTGATCTCCTCTAAGTTGGTTTCATTTTCAGGAATACTCTCCCAAATATCCCAGCCCAACAGCTCAAAACTTATATCTTACCAGGATAGCAAACCTAGTGATAAATGTAGCAGAAACCTGGGGAAGGCTCTTGATGGCCTGGTTTGAACCCATCCCCATCTCTGCGCCAATCACTTTGGCCAGGACAGCGTGGTTCTGATACTGGCTCGGGTGCCGGCCAATCCTGGGAAACCTACGGTTCCCCGAGGAGAAGTTAGGGTTTTGCCATGAGAATGGGCACCAGGCAGGCAAAAACAACAGCTTCTACCTCCCAGTGTCGAGATGCGCACGTGTTTAAGGGGAAAGAAATCAGAAGAAAGAGGAGCAAATGAATGCAAGAGGAGAACTGTGTTGGGATGTGGGGCAGAGAGGGGCCCTCTTGGTCTGACCCATCCCTCTTGCCATTTCTCCCCATCTCTCTCTGTCTTCTCCAATGCAGTGGGTGGGGTCGGGGATTGGGCCTCTGGGTCTGGAGTGGCCAAAGGAGATCGGGCAGCTCCAAGCGTCAGAGGTGCTCCCGGGCCAGGTGGGGGACGAAAGGAGGGCCCCTGACTGCCGTTTGTCTCTCCCCATCCCTCGCAGTGTGTCAGATCCTGCCCAAGGGGGTCGTGTCCGTCCTGGGGCCCTCCTCCAGCCCTGCGTCTGCCTCCACCGTGAGCCATATCTGTGGGGAGAAGGAGGTGAGCCGAGTGCAGGGCAGGGTCAGGGTGGGTCCCTGGGAGGCGAGGCTGGGGAGGCAGCAACAGGGCAGAAGCAAAGGCTCCTTCTCTGTCCAGATCCCCCACATCAAGGTGGGTCCCGAGGAGACACCGCGCCTGCAGTACCTGCGCTTCGCGTCCGTCAGCCTGTACCCCAGTAATGAGGACGTCAGCCTGGCGGTCTCCCGCATCCTCAAGTCCTTCAACTACCCCTCGGCCAGCCTCATCTGCGCCAAGGCCGAGTGTGAGGGAGAACTGGATGTTTTGTTTGTATTCCCCCAAATTCCCCTGCCCAAGAGCTCTAGTCTCCCACATGGCACAAGCTCCCCTCGTCCCCCACCATCCTTCCCCCTCAGGAACCCAGACCCGCCCACCTCCCTAAAGAGATCATTTGGTCAGCAGCTAGTGACTGGCACCTGTGTGCAAGGCCCCTGCTAGGCCCTGGTGGGTGCGCACTAGGTGTGGTCCCTGAGGTCACTCCAGGGCCAGTGGGGGACACGGCAGCCGAGCAGCTGTGACGCAGAGTGATCCATGCTCTGTCAGTGGCCCTGTGGGGTACTGTCAGAGCACACAGAAGGGAATCCTACCTGGGTCCAGAAGCCTCAGAGCCCGTGTCGCCAAGAAAGGGGCCTCTGAGTGGGACCTAAAGGTTGGGGAGGAGTTGGGGTCAGGGAGAAGGGGGAGTGTGTGGCAGGGCAGAGGCTGAGGGTCCGGGGGAGTGTGGCCCCAGTGAGAGGCTCAAGGAAGCTCCTGGCGAGCCCGGTGCCCGAGTGTGGGAGCCATGAAGCAGCACGTACAGGAGGCACGCTCATTTGGGGCCTTGTGTCAGCCTTGTGGCCCTGGAAGGTTCCCACAAAGGGTGGGGCAGGGGACACGGCCGGGTGCACTGCAGGAAGAGCCCTGACCCCAGCACAGAGAACGGACTGGAGGGGCCACAGGGTGTGGCTGGGAGGCCGGCAACAGGCAGGGTGATGCGATGCTGCTTAGGTGTCTGGTGGTGGCAGTGGGCTCGAGAGGGGCCACAAGGGGTTTGGGGAGAGTCCTGAGGGAAAAGGGAGAGGTGCTACACAGGTGATGACTGGGTTCTGCCCGAGAAGGAGGGAGCGGTCAGGTCGAGGCGCACGTCGGGGTCGAGGCATCTTTGTGGTCATCAAGTGGAGGTGTCGGGTAGGCCGGTGGCTTTGTGGGTGTGCAGCTGGAGGGGGCGCGGGGCATGCTCAGTAACCTCCAGGAGAAATCGTCTTTCCAAAGATATTTAAGGAACGCCTGCCAAGACTTTGTTCTTGGTATTGGAGATAGAGCAGTGCATGCTCCAGCCAGGCCAGGACCCCCGGCCTGCCAAGGCTTTCTGTGGCAGGAGCTAGGAAGTAGGAAGGCGGTGCTATCTGAAGTGGAATGGTGACCACCTCTTTGAGGAGGTGACAAGGAGGTGAGGGAGGGAGTTGTGCAGGCATCTGGGTCAAGAGGGAGCAGCTATAGCACAAAGGCCACAGGACAAGAGCGCTGCCTAGGTGTGTGCGAGACAGAGAAGGCAGGGGGAGTGGGGCTCAGAAGCTATGAGGACTTGGGCCTCTGCTCTGAAAGAGCTAGAAGCCATGAGAGGGTTTGGGCACGAGGAGGAACACCTCTGCTTTGCTTGCCTGTGGCTGCTGTGAAGGGGACAGACTCGGGGTGGGGGGCAGATGTGGCTGTCGTAGTGGGTGAGGGAAGGCAGTGGTTCAGGTCAGGGGGGGGGGGCGGCACCCTGGGCTCTGCCGAGTTCTGCAGGTGGAGCCTGGGCCTGTTGGGTGTGGGTGAGAGAGAGCATGGGGGAGGCTGGGCTGCCGTCAGGGTTTGGGCCTGAGCCCCAGGCAGGCTGCTGGTGGCTTGGGCAGCAGGAGTGGAATGTGGCTTGCACGAGCCAACTGTGAAATCCCTGTCACACGTCCCAGGGGGGCAGAAAGGTGGCAGGAGACAGTTGCGTGGAGGTTGAGCAGGGGGTCCCGGGGCCCAGAACCCCCAAGAGAGCCACCGTGCTCCAGGCGGTGTGGCCCTTGTCCTCTCCCAGGCTCCCCTACGCCAGGCACTTGCCATGGGACTCTGACCCAGGCCCTCCGGCTCCCCCAGGCCTGTTGCGGTTGGAAGAGCTGGTGCGTGGCTTCCTCATCTCCAAGGAGACGCTGTCGGTGAGGATGCTGGACGACAGCCGGGACCCCACACCGCTGCTCAAGGAGATTCGCGACGACAAGGTGTCCACCATCATCATTGACGCCAATGCGTCTATCTCCCACCTCATCCTTCGTAAGGTGGGTCCCCCAGTCTCTGATTCCCTACAGGGTTGGGGTGGAAATGTGGCGTGACAGCAAGTCACCCCATGCCCATGTGCCTCAGTGGTCCCGTGGGATGTGGAGACCTGCTTCCTACGTGCAGACGATTAGCTCGGCTGCTTCCTGGTTGCACCCCTGGTCGGGCCCTGGAGAGTCCCCTCCCCTCTCTGCACAGTTTCTGCCTCGGTGGGTCACTGCATTGGGAGCTCCCCATGATCTTCACTGAGCGCCGGTCCTGCTGCGTGGAGGCACTTGAATTTGGCTCCCACCCACCGTGCGGGGTGGGTGTGATAGTCATTTTGTGGCTGAAGGAGCTGGGGTTCTGGGGGGGGGTTGGGCTGGCTCAAGGGCACCCAGACGGGGTAGAGTGCCCAGACCTTGCCCCACGGGCCCGCCACATGCCCCCCAGCGGTGACCCATATTCATTCATCATTCATTCCTTCCGTGCTCTTAATTCATCCTCGTAATCTGATCTGTATTATGTATTTTTTCCAGTTTTGTTTGTTTTTTTTAATTACAACCATGTGTGACTGCTGATCATAGCATACAGGAAGACACGTGGACAGAATCCACAGGGCCCTTGAGGCAGGAAAGCTTAGAGAAAGGATTTCGGGCTTGGAAGGGAGGCGGGCTGGGGCTGGGGTCCTGTGAACCTAGTGACCAGCGGTCACTTTCCTCTTGAGCCTGCACTTCCTGACCTCACGATGATGACTCCTGCCCCTCGGGCAACGCAGGCTGGGATGCCGTTTACCGTGCTAATGACCGTAGCGGGGACGGGGTTCCGCACCCCTTGTAGAGAGAGGCCTTCTCCTTTTGTTCTCCTCGAGGACTGGGAAGAAGGGGGCTCCAAACTTGAATTTTGAGATTCCAGCTGAAGCCTTGCAAAGTGCCCTTAAAGATTGCGGCGGCGGGGGCGGGGTGGGTGGGGTGGTGGTGGTTATCTGGCCTATGACCAGGCTGAGCCGCACACAGTAGCAGCCCACACTGGGCTTTGGGGCAGTGTGGGGAGAAGGTTAAGGCTTAGGGTACTCTCCCAGCCTGCCCTGTTTCTAAGGCATCCCTTTGCCTGCCTGTATCCAGAAGGCTGTCTTGTGAGTACCCTAAAGAGGAATGAGGGCATCTGAGGTTGCCATTCGCTCCTCCACCGAGACCTTCATCCCACCTGGGGCACCGGTCCATGCAACACGACATCAGGGACCGAGGTCTTCCTCTGCCCCCATGCGTCCCCTTCTCCCTCTCTCTGTCTTGGGGTGTCTCTTACTGCGTTTCCCACGGGTGTCTTCACTAGGCCTGTCTCTAAATCTCTCTTCCTCTCTCGGCGTCTTCTCGGCTCTACCCGTGGGTCTCCACCTCTCCCGCCACCTCCGCACCGCCCCGTGTCCTCCAGGCCTCAGAGCTGGGGATGACCTCAGCATTTTACAAGTACATCCTCACTACCATGGTGCGTACCCCATCTAGCCCCTCCAGCCCCCACACCCATCTCGTGGTGTCTGTCCTGCGTGGGGCCCGGCCCCAGGCATCACCTCTTCCCCTTGGTCCCAGGACTTCCCCATCCTGCACCTGGACGGGATCGTGGAGGACACCTCCAACATCCTGGGCTTCTCCATGTTCAACACCTCACATCCCTTCTACCCTGAGTTTGTGCGCAGCCTCAACATGTCCTGGAGGGAGAACTGTGAAGCCAGCACCTACCCAGGTCCTGCGGTGAGCACTTGCCCTCCTCCCGGGCACACAGACACTTCTGCGGGCCCCCTCAGACCTTGAGCCAATGGTGCTCAGAACCCTCTGGTGCCCCCACTTGCTTCCCGAGTACATGCTGCGAGGCCTCCCGTGCCACCTCCCATGCTGCCCCAGCCACACGCCCACCCCAGGGCCTTTGCACTCGCTCCTCCCGCTGCTTTGCCTGTACTTCCCCAGAGAACTAGTGACTCACTCCCTCATTGCCAAGTCAGTGCTCCAATGTTCCCTCAGTGATAAGACTTTCCTTGGTCCCCCATCTTAAAAAAGAGAAACTCCCCACTCTTTAGCACCCTTCCCTACTGAATTTTTCTCCATAGCAACCGTCCTTGCATATCTAATCACCATGGCAGTTGCTCTATAGTTTGATTAGGCATAGATACGAGTAGACAGACTAAGTTCCACGAGGGCAGGGGTTTCTTTCTGCTTTGTTCACCGTTGTGTCCCCAACATCTGAATCAGCCTTGCTCAGGGTAGGGGTCCAGTAATATATGTTGAATAAATGCAGACATACCAAAGATGCGTACTTATGCGTATCTGTTCCCAGACACGTAGTCATATGCCAAGACATGGAGGCACTCTTCCTGAACAGACACACACGCGGTCACGGAGCCGGGCCATCGGGTGTCACAGACCTACCTGGGCAGAGGTGCTTTCATGTGTACCCCTGCACCTGTCTCCACAACACAGCTCCTCCGACCCTCACACCAGTGCAGCGGAGATGCACTCTCGAAAACACATGTGCACAGACGCCCTGGGTATATCACTCACCATGCGCCGGGCGGTTTTGAGCTCGTGCGTGTGTTACTTTGTCTGATCCCCACACTAGAACGTGGAGGCAGAGGGTACAGTTATCCCCATTTTACAGGGAAGGAAACCAAGATGGAAATAGGAGAGCCAGGCCTCCAGCTCAGAGCTGCCTGCTGCCGGGGCCCAGGCTCACAACCGTGACGCTCACCTAAATCCCTAGATGCCACACCCACCCCGTGTATAAACAGACAGGCGCGTGTGTCCAGCCTGCATGCATAAGCCCCGCCTCCGCCGCCAGCAGGCCCTCTTCCCACACCTGCATCAGCCTCGCAGACACAGATTCTGGGACACACCCTCAGGCCCGCGGACACCTCCGGGTGGAGGTGACCCAGCTGGCCATCCAGGCAAACCCTCTCTGACGTGCCCGTCCCCAAACAGGCATGTGCCTGCATGACTCAGGGACAGCTGCTCCCACAGAGGCATGGGCAGCACACACATTTTTCCCCACTGCCACTTGATTTCCCTGAGAAAGACCCCCCAGAGACCCGTCCTCACTGCTCGCCGGCTTGATTCCACGTTCCTGGAGGGACGGGCGTTGTCTGAGGGCTTCGGGGTGCCCTGGCTAAGCTGCCTCTTCCCCGTCCTGCTCCCCCCCGCCCTCCCCCCACCCCACCCCCCAGCTGTCGGCGGCCCTGATGTTTGATGCCGTGCACGTGGTGGTGAGCGCCGTCCGGGAGCTGAACCGTAGCCAAGAGATCGGCGTGAAGCCGCTGGCCTGTACGTCGGCCAACATTTGGCCCCACGGAACCAGCCTGATGAACTACCTGCGCATGGTGAGCTGGGAGTGGGGCGGGCTGAGGGGGCAGAGCCGTCCGTCTCAGGCCGGGGCACTCACTGTGTCCATCCTGTGGCCCCTCTGCCCTCTCCCCACCCCTGCTACCAACCCCACCCCCTCCTGCTTTCTCTGGGCCCCTTCCTCCTCCTTTCCCCGGCCCCTCCCCTCCTGGCCTTCCTCTGCCTGTCTGCGCGGCCCTCTCCCTGCTGCTTCGCCCCACCTCCCTTCTTTTGCTGGCACATCGTCTTTCTCTTTTAACTGTGGTCCTCCCTGGTCCCTCTCCCTCTCTTGTTTGTCTCTTTCTTCTCTGTCTCCTCCCCTCTGGGCCTCTCCCGCCTGTGCCTCTGGGCCCCCTGCCACCCCCCCCTCTGCCCGCCTCCAACCCTGCCAGGTAGAGTATGATGGGCTGACTGGGCGGGTCGAGTTCAACAGCAAAGGGCAGAGGACCAACTACACCCTGCGCATTCTGGAGAAGTCCCGGCAGGGCCACCGTGAGGTGAGCGGCCCAGGGGAACGTCCAGAGTCCCGATACGGTGGGGGCAGGCCCAGCGGGCTGAGGCGTCTTCAGGCCGGCCTCGTGCTGATGGCCCCTTCTCTGCCCCAGATCGGGGTATGGTACTCTAACCGGACCTTGGCCATGAATGCCACCACCCTGGACATCAACCTGTCGCAGACGCTGGCCAACAAGACGCTGGTGGTCACGACCATTCTGGTGAGTGGCACTTGGGGGGGCCGGGCAGTGGGTGGAGAGATCTTTCCTGAGCAGTGCCCCAGCCCAGTCCTGGTGAGGGGGATGCCTCAGCTCACGCAGCACACAGACCAGCAGGGAATGTGACCCGTGCACCCAGCAACTCCTGATTGTGGCCAGGGTGTCAGCAGCCTCATTGCCACTGGAAGAGGGAAGACACAGACTCTGCCAACCGGCTGTCACATGGCAGACGTGGCTATGACTGGTGTCACGGGGAGCCCATGGGGCCACGCAGGCAGGGCACCACCCACGGTGTCTGGTCCAGGGTAGACCCCCGAAAATCACCATCACTAGAGTAGTCATTTGGCCACACTTGCCACCTGAGGGTGTTGACACGTGACCACTCCATGTCCATCTTAAAGTTGTGGAAAGCAGGGCTCTGGGAGGTGAGGCGTCTTGCCCCAGGTCCCATGGCGAGGACACAGTAGAGCCAGGCAGGAGTCATGTCCCTGAGGCTCCAGAGCCTGAGCCATGGCCGCTGTGCTTTGCACCCGCAGTCCCTTCGTACTTGAACTTGAGCACCAGCCAGGGACGTGGTCCTGGAGCCTCTGTGTGTGCTGCTCCTGCAGTTAACCAGGTCCGAGACCAGGTGGCCTTCATGAGGCAGCAAACGCACGGAGCGCCCCATTCTGCACCAGCCGCTGTGCTGGGCCCTTTCCAGGCGCTGCTCTATAAACCTGTCAGCCGCTCCACGAGGCTTGTCTTATTTTCCTCATCTCGAAGGCGAGGAGAACAGGTCACAGGGTGAATCCCAGCTGGAGCTGAGGGACATGCTCAGAGCCTGTGCCCTCTCTCCCTGCACCCTGCCGCTTACCACCTGGCACAACGGGTCGCCGGGAGGTCAGGACGGGGGTGACGCACAGGATCTGGTGAGCAGGAGGCTGCCCAGAGTAGCTGGGCCCGGAGGCCAGTGTGCCAGGCAGCCATGCCCTGCAGAACAGCCAAGTGCCCGGCGTGCTGGCAGCCGCTGTCTGTGGGAGCCCCCCAGTGAGTGTGGGAGCCGCGCTGGCTCACAGCTGTGGATGCTGAGGTTAGAGGGGATTACTACAGGTGTCACAGGACGCCAGAGGCTGTTCTCTCAGTCCCCGAGGAGCTCCCCACCTATCATGGACCTCGTGTCCCTCTGGAGAAGGGCCAGTGAGCCTGCTGGGGAGGGCCAGATGGCCTGCAGACAGGCAGACGCTTTATAACAGCCTCCCCGAGGGGCCCCGAGGGCCAGGCCAGGCTGGCTGGGAGAAGTCACACCTCCGTGCCTGTGGCAGTGTGGCCAGACCAAGAAGCTTCCTGGGGCCAAAAGAGATGGGGTCCCCGGTTGGGAGCAGGGACAGAGGTCAGGGAGGGGATGTCAGGAGAGGCAAGCCATGACCCTGGAGGCTTCCTCTCCTTCTCACACCTGTCTCCCCTTTTCCCCAAGACCCATGAGCCAGTGTGGTTCTCTTTCTGACATTCATTGCTCTTTGGATGGATGGATTCATTCACTCATTCATTCATTCATTCCACAAATATTTACTGAATCCGCTGTGCACCAGGCCTAACCCAAATGCTGGATACATGTGAATAGTCACAGGTGGTCTTGTGGTTTCCTTACTCTTGAGTGGCACTGGGGGAGGGGATGCCAGTCTGATGGAGGACATCAACCTGGACACAGTCATTCAATACAGGGTAACGAGGGGCTGACTCAGCTTTAGAAGGTTTGAGGAAGGCTTCACAAAGGAGATGGCACTGGACAGGGCTTTAGAAGCTGTGTAGGAGTTGGATGCACAGAGAAGGAAGGGCCGGACATGCCAAGAAGCATGAGCTTTAAGAGCAGGGGCCTTAGGAGACGTTTGCCAGACCGGACATGGTGGGAGCGGCCTTGTCTGCACAGCGGGACATACCCATTTGTTCACTGATGTTTTCTGACTTGGATTTGTGGGCAGGGCTTGCGTCGGGCATTTAGGGATTCTGGCGTGAGTCAAACTGGGTGCCTGGGACAAAAGGCGGTCAGGCTTTGCCTTCTTCCCTACTCTGTCCGAGGGGCCTAGAACAGTGCCTGGCACCTAGCAAGCACAGAGGGTGGTAAGTGCTGTGGCCCAGCTCTATGGCCCAGAGGCTGCGGGGCTGCAGAGGGGGGAGTGTCTCTGGAGGATGCAGTTATCCTTTCCCTGAGCCTTTGGAGAGTGTTGAGCAGGAAGGGGCAGGGGCAGACCTAGATGTGAGAAAAGCTCCAGAGAGGAGAGGTGCTCCAGGTCGGGAGGCGAGGCCTGAGCATGTAGGGGCTGTAGGGAGAGGGAAGGGAAGCTGACGTGGGCATTGAGGCTGGCAGAGAGGCTGGGAGTGAGGGCGCGGGGGGAGGTCCGAGATGGGGGAAGGGTGAGGCTATCTCTGGGGTGGAGCTCACTGGTCTGGAGCCGAAAGGGTGGCTGGGACCAAGATTGACAGAGGCCCCATAAGGAAGCTCGGGTGCAAAAGAAGGCCCACGGAGGCGAGGCTGTGTGGGGCCTTCCCTCAGCCTCCAGCCCTGCTCCCTCCTGCAGAGGTTTCCCAGAATACTCCGTGGCCCCCGTGATTGTCTCCATCACGCTGGGACTTCTCATCCTTCTCTTTGGTGACTCTGGGGTTGGCTGGACCTCGCTCTCTTCATGACTTTGCCCCCTACCACTTCAGCTGGCCTTTACCTTCATCTGTAAAATCCCATCCTGAAGGGCTGTGGGGGTATGGCATGCGGTAAGAAAGCCACCTGGCCTCCCAGCACAGAAGGCATGCTCTCCTGAGCTCGCATCCTGGATAAACGAGCACCCACCGAGGCTGATGTCTCAGTGCCGGGCCAGGCCCTCTGCTTGTGTCGTCCGGTCTTCCCAGCCACCCTGAGCCTGGTACCCGGATGACCCCCCAGACCAACCACATTGTGCTTCTCATTTGCATTTCCCTAACAGAGAAGTCAACCACCTTTTTTGGTTTTTTGGCCATTTGACACTCTTCTTTTGGAAAGTCCTCTATTTGAGTTTTTATTATTATTGAAAAAAATTGGGACACAGGACCTTTTTATCGATTTGTGAGTTATTAATATATTCTGGTTACAGTCGTCACTGGATATATGTCTTGCAAATACCTTGTGCTTTGTGGCTTGCTTCTGCGCTCCCAATCTTTTGATGAAAAGATTTCTAATTTTACTAAAGTCCATTTTATCCATGATTTTTTTCCCTTTTTTGATTAATGCTTTTAGAATTTAAGAATTTTTCGCCTACCCCAAGGTCACGATGTCTTCTATTTGTTTTCAAAAAACTTAATCGTACCTTTTACAGTGAGATCTACCATCCACTTGGAATTGATTTTGATGTACCATGTGAGGTAGGGGGGCAGGACACATTTATTTCACGTGGACTTTTTTTTTTAAAGATTTTATTTTTAAGTAATCTCTATGCCCAGTGTAGGACTCGAACTCATGACCCCAAGATCAAGAGTCACATGCTCTTCTGACTGAGCCAGCCAGGCACCCCCCAACCCCCCAAGCTCTCTGTTCTATTATCGATCTGTCTTTGCTCTAATACCACATTGTCTCAAATACCATAGCTTTAAACTAAGTAGTAATACCTCATAGGGTCGATCCTCCAATTTCTTCTTTAGGATTGCTCTGGCTCTTCCTGACCATTCACATTTCTGTATATACTTACATACCCTGCTTCAAAAAAATTTTAAATATTTTAATATTTAATATTAAAAGTTTTAATTAAAAAAATTCATCACGTTGGGGGAGACACAGAAATTAACACAAACTCACATAAAATAGATTCCAAAGTACTCCTTCCCCTTCAGGCACCCATTTTTTTTCCTCAGAGGCCACATCCTTCCAGAAACATCTATGCATATATACAAGCACATCCTCGTTTTTTCCTTCACAAAGAGTAGCATATTGTACACATTGTTCTGTAGCTTGGGTTTTTTTTTTTTTCCTCTTAATATATCCGATAGAACTTGTTATTTTAGGAGTTGCCTAGGAGTCTTTGATGACATCAATAATCTTTTTAACCTGTCCCAAATTAGGCAGTTTCAGTCTTTGTTCCCTCTAGGAGCCATCCTGCCATGATTCCGTTGGGCGTACATTTTGCGTACAGATGCACGGCCATTTGTGGGTTGGATTCTTAGAATCAGAGTTAGCACCAGCCCACTGTCTGCGGTACTTCCGCAGAAGACTCTCTCAACAAGTCAGAAAACCCTGGATGAGAGGCTCCGTCAGACCTTTGGTTCCAGTGGTCTGGGGCCATCATTGTTCTCTGATCTTGAATTCTGTTCGTGGGCCCCAGTCCCTATTTCTGCCTCAATAAGCTCAGACCCCAATGCTGAGACCTTGAACCCAAACCCTCAACCCAAGTGCCTCAGCCTCGGACTTGGAGATCAGCTGGGCTTGGTGGAAGGACCAAGGGCTTCACAGTGCACAGCAACTGGGTTTGGAGTCCCAGCTTGGTCCCATCTCCCCTCGCCATTGCCCTGCTTCCACTGTGCCTCAGACGAGATGCTTGACCTCCCTGAGCTTCGGTTCCCTGCTCGGTATGTCGAGAGAGCTTGCAGGGGGAACCTTCCAGCTCTAACGCTGGTGCCTGTCTAGAGAAGTCTTGATTTTTGATTCTCCAGCTTTCATACCCAGCCTGGGTCCCCTGTCTGTCTGGTTTCTCACACGTCGCTCTGGGATTCTGTTCACTTGAGGTCCATCTAGCACAGGGCCTCAGAGCAGAGCTTTGGAGTCAGCCCACCTTGTCCATCTCAGCCACTTACGGCTTCACTTCTCTGGACCTCGGTGTCCTCATCTCTGAAACAGGGGTAATAATACCGACCTCCCACGCTGACAGAATAGCTGTCACACAGCAAGCCTACAAGAAATGCTAGCTACTGATGCTATTATTAGCATCATCTCACATTCCTACTCCCCGTTCCACAGTTTGGGGCTTGGAAAGGCGGCTTGGTGGAGAGAGAGAAGCACTCACTGACTTCCCTCCATCCCACTACCCCTCAGCTGTGGGGCTTGGTGTGGTCCACGAATCCACAGCCTATACTGAGACTTGGCCTCACCGTACCTGTCACTGGGGAACAAATCACCTCACTTGACCTCCGTGAGCCTCAGTTTCCACATGTGTAAAATGAGTCTGATAATGCCTCTGGTGTAGGATCACCTGCCAGGAGTTAAAGGGATCTGTTCGAGGGGCGGAGTGAGGGTCTGGCACTCAGCAGGTACTCAGTGCGTGGCCACCATTGTGGATATTCTTGCCAGAGCCTTCCCCACTGTGTCCTAAGTCCTGACTTCCTTTGTTCCTCAGTCCGAAGTGACACTATACAAACACTTGTTTAGGCAATAACTGTGTCAAGATTAAGATTCCCTTTTGTTGACATCAAATTCATAATGCCTCATCTTACTAACCCTTTGGCACATTTCCCCTGCTTTTGTGCTCATTTGGTGCATTGGGGGTTGGTAAGGTTTGCTGGAACCCCTCAGAAATAAGCATCAGGGTAGCAAACCCGTACGGGGTCTGAGGTGTTTGTTTATCCTGCAAAGCATTACCAGAATCGTCTTAGAATGTGAATTGTTGTTAACCTTTATAATCAGGACATTTTGCAAAACAGCCGAGGATTCCAGAATTCTTGATGTCGGGCCATCTGGCATCTCAGGCCTGCTTCGCTTGTAGTGGTGTTGGCTGGCACTCAATCCTGGTGGGGCAGACCCTGTGATCCCTTGCTAACTCATCAGATCAGTTCAGTGGGTGCTACTGGTCGTGTAGAAAAGTGAAGTAGAGGGGCGCCTGGCTGGCTCAGTCCGTAGAACATGTGACTCTTGATCTCGGGATTGTGAGTTCGAGCCCCGTGTTGAGTGTAGAGATTACTTAAAAATAAAATGTTTAAAAAAAAAAGTGAAGTAGAGCAGGACAGAAAATAATCAGGGTCTGCTGCCTTTAATCTCTAAGAGTAAGGACTCTTTTGAGGAACAAAGTATTTAAGTGCATGCGTGTGGATGACTTGCGTTGCAAAGTAAAATATGTATTTTACTATGGATCATGGTCAGAAATTTGAAAGTCCCTACTCCAGTTTGGCATAATCTCCCTCCAGTGTGATTCACTCTTAGGTTACTCGCCTCCTGGTAGGATTTGAGTTTGAGACAACAGAGCATCAGGTTGGCTGGCGGAGATGAAAACAGCTTCCAGCCATCTGCGGCGGGCGGTGGGGGAGGGAGGGGGCTTCCTGAGACTGTGTCCGGCAGCTTCCAGGCCTACTCCCCACTCCGAGCATCTGTAGGCAAGGAACGGATGCAGTGACTCTGTCCCACGTGGATGCAGATTCCCGATCTGCTCCCCAAGCAGCCCCTAGCTGCCCAGTCTTTGACCTCGCTTCTCGGCTGCTTCCCAGGAGAACCCGTACGTCATGCGCCGGCCGAACTTCCAGGCCCTGTCTGGGAACGAGCGTTTCGAGGGCTTCTGCGTGGACATGCTGCGAGAGCTGGCCGAGCTCCTGCGCTTCCGTTACCGTCTGCGGCTGGTGGAGGACGGGCTGTACGGGGCGCCGGAGCCCAACGGCTCCTGGACAGGCATGGTCGGCGAGCTCATCAACCGGGTACGGCCGGGCTGGGTCTCGGGGAGGGGCCGTGGTCCAGGTGGGCGTGGGGAGGCCGGCTGGCGAGCAGCCTGCGGCGCTTCAAACAGCCTGGCACATAACAGGTGCTGTGTGTTCCTGGGCCTGGTGAACGCCGCGGGGCTGGCTCAGGGCGGGGGGACGAGAGACGACACCTCACCTCCTGTGTCCTGCTTTGCTACATGCTCTCCTAGCATGCCCTTGGCTCAGCTGGTGCTCAGGGAGTTTTTGGGTGGACGAAGAAGACACGGAGTTAGAATTGGACAGAGACTGTGGAGGTGGAAAGAGGCTTCCTATCGGAGGCAGGGCTCTGCTGGGAGGACGGGGATGGTGCTCGCTTGTGCCCTGTGGCCGGCACCCACCAGGAGGGCCTGGCACATTGCCGACAACGAGGCTACCTGTTGAACTCACAAGTCCGCTCACTCAGGTGTTGATTGAGCACTGTCTGTGTGCCTTGCACCATGCTGGGCATAGGATAGAATGGTGAGCACAGTGGACCTGGACCGTGCCCTCAAAAGGTTAGGGTGTCCTTAGGATGCCAGAAAGCAAATGACCACAAGATACCCTCAGGGCTGTGAGGGGGGAAACTCCGAGGAGGGACCCAGAGGAGGATCCTGACCCAGCCAGTCCAGGGAGGACTTCCCAGGAGAGGTGACCCCCCAAATAGATTCCCAAAGAGTGTGAAGGAGTCAGCAAGGTGAAGGGGGTATGGGAGCAGGAGTATGTGTTCAGAGCAGAGTAAATGGCATTTACAGAAGGGGAGTCAGGGTGAGAGAGAGAAGGGTGCCCTGGAAGAGCCCTGATTGTGGGTGGGATTTGGATGAAGGGGAAGGAGGGAGAGAGGCAGGGGTGTGGGAGGTGGGAGGTGAGGGTGGTGTGGAAAAAATATTTTGGAGTCAGACCAGTCTGGGTTTGAATGCTCAGGCGAGTTGTTTCTCTTTCCTTTACCTGTCTTTTCTCCTCCCTTGCATGGGGATGATGCCTCTCAGGTCTGTCCGGAGGGTTTCAGGGAATAGGGACAGCACCACCCATGTTGCTTGTCAGAGGCAGGAGATCTCAATATGCAGTCCCTCTTTTTATTCCAGGTAGGAGAAACCATGTGCGCAAGGGCCTGGAGGGAGGGCCGTGCGAGGGGAGACACACAGGCCCTGGCCAACCAGGGCAGGTGTGCAGAGTAGGAACCTAGGGCCACGAACATTCAGGGAAGCTTTGACATTGGACTTGGCTGAGGGCATCAGGGATCCTCACTTTCCTGTCTCTTCTGTCCCAGAATTCACTGCATCCAAGCCCACGAATGTCACCAGGGTAGACTTGAGAAGGCCACTTTGTATGACAAGGGCATTTATTCCTTAGGGCACTGATGTTCAAAAGCTGTTTTGACTGCAGAACCTTTTTTGCCCCCCCCCCCCAATTGAAGGCACCCTCAGAAGCTGGGACAAAGCAGAATGGCTCTGGTGGAGGGAGGGCTGGGGGGGGTCCCTGGGGTCCTGGTGGCTAGGCCTCTCCCACCCTACCCCATGAGCAGGCCCGAGGCACGCCCCGCGGCTGCCAGCCTGTCTGAAAGCTTCTGTTCTGGGTAGGTTTGAAGGGCCCGAAGCCAGAATCTGAGAAGGCCAGGGGCATGGAGAGCAGGCGGCCCGGCACCCACCCGACTGGCTGACTGCCCCTATGACTTCCATTTCCACATCCTAGTCCTCAGTCACGTGGGTTCAGAGCATTCATCAGGGTCCCCGGAAGCAGGCTGACGGCGGGAGAGTAGCCCCTAGCCAGAGTCACTGTAAAGTGGATGCCAGTTTCTTCATCAATGAAGAAGTAATGGAATAGTCCTCTTTACAGCTGCATGACCTTGGGGAGGAGCCTCAAGCCTGCCCCGCAGCTGGGCGGAGGGTTTGGAGGATTGGGCAGGATGGTGTCTGGGGCAAGCACAGCACCAAGGCCGGGAGCTTTCCTAATGCGCTGCGTGATTGTGATGCTGAGTCCTGTTCATATCTTGGCTCTGCTGCCTACCAGCTGTGTGACCTTGGGCGAGTTCCTTAAACTCTCTGTGACATCGCTTCTTCAACAGTAGAACTGGAGAAATAATAGGAGCTAGAACTCACCGCCGTCTTGAGCACAAAACGAGTTATTCCCTGTGCTTAGGACGGGTGCCCGGCAGGTAGCGGGTACTGTAAGCATGTGCTCTATTCTCATTAATGTTATTTCTACCAGCACGGCCAGCATACGCATACATTCACGGGTCTGTTTTCCAGCCGGCTAGCATTTACTGAGGGCCTGCTATATACCAGGCCCTGTGCTACACCCTGGGGAGGCAATAGCCAGGCCTGGCCTTGCTCTAACTGAGCGGGGTAAAGGACTTGGCTGTCGGCAGGGGGCTCATGGCATGCACCCCCAGAGGTCTCAAGCTGGCTCAAGTGAGGAACCAGAGTCGGTGGGTTTGGGGGTGGCAGCCGGATGCCGTGCAGGGGGACGGCAAGGATGGACACGGGGAGGCTGAGAGCACCAGGGCTTGGTGACAGCCTGGGGCGGGGGACACGGGAGAGAGGACAGCCTCTCCGTTGCTCGGGCAGCTGGGTGATGGCGATGACATTTAGGGAGAGAACACTGGAGGAGGAGCGGGCTGGGAGCGCGAAGGATGGGCGGGGCTTGGCCCTGCAGAGGCTCAGCTGCCTGCCTGCCTGCCGTGGGATGGCCAAGTACACGGAGCTTCACGGGGGTACAGCTGCCTTTGTTGACAAGCCAGAGGCTTTTCGAGTGTTACTTAAAGGGACTGAGGATCACTGTCCTCCCACTGCTGCCCTGGGGCTCAGAGGCAAAGGGACTTGCCCCCCTCCCCGCGGGGCTGCAGCCAGGTGTGTCTGACCCCCAGCAGGGACTTGGGAAGCCCAGGGCGGACAGGATGATGCACTCACCCCATGCCAGGGCCTTGCCCAAGCATTCTGAACCATATGCACACCACCCCATGAGGAGGGCCTGGTATTAGCCCAGTTTTCTCTAATGCAGAGTGAGACACCAAGGTACCGTGTCCAGGCCACATGGCGAGTGACTGGTAGAGCCAGGGCTGGCCCCCATCAGGCTGGCCTGGAGCTGACGAGTGACTTCCAGATGGAAGCCAGCCCAGGGCACCGGAATCTCCCCAGTCACCCCACCCGTCCCCAGGCCAGTCTTGAATTATGGTCCGTTTATTCCCCCCAGTGGCCACTGCTGGAATTGGCCTTCTCCCTGTCCTCACTGTGTGAATTCAGGCTCCGGCCCCTCTCCCGGCCTCCTCACTGGCCTCTTGGCCTCCCTCCTCTCTTTGTCCTCCAGTAGGATCTTCCACAGTACAAGTCTGACCTGTCATTCACGCGCTGTCACCAGAGCGCCTCTCCGCCCCCGGGATAAAAATTTGTGCCCTCCGGCCCCACCCTCAAGGACAAAGCAGCTATCTTAGGGTGTTCCAGGGAAGCAGACTCTGAGGTGGAGATTAGCAGGCAGGAGGCCCCCTTGGAAACCAGCCCCGTGAGGGAGGGAAGGAGCAGGCCTGGGCAGAGGAAGGAGCAGAGTTACAATGCAGCCACAACTGGGCGTCAGCTGACCCCCAGGCAGCTCTGGAGCTGAGGTGAGGGGGCAGGCCTTTCTATGCCCCACCGACCTGTCAGTGGAGGGGGCCGTCCTCAGGGAGGCTCTTCCACCCACCGAGCTGAGAGCGATCGGCCACCAGCATGCTCAGCAGCTGGGGCCATGAGTGCTCTATTCCGAGGGCGGATCTGAGCAGCCTCCATCCGCCATGGCCACGACAGTCATGAGCTCGTTGTGGGTCAGGCAGGGCCAGCTTCAGTTGCCTGCGTTCCCATGTGGCCCCCACAAGCCAGGTCCCCTCTCTGGACTTGGTGTCACCTCTTGAAATGGGGATGATATTACCTCCCTCACACAGTTTGGGGTGAAGGGTGGGCGAAGGAAAGTACGATGTCCCAGAGTGGAGCCTGGATCACGGGGGGCCAGGCGGGGTAAGGAGCTGGGATGTTATTTTCACTGTGTGTGAAGCCAGTGGAAGGGTTCAGGCAGGGGATGTGCCGTGATTTAATTTGTTTTCTCTTTTTTTATTGAGGTGAAATTCAGATAACATACAATTAGCCATTTTAAAGTGTATAATTCAGGGGCAGGTAGTCTATTCATGATGTTGTGCCACACCATCACCTCTACCTCGTGCTAAAACATTTTCGTGACCCCCAAAGAAATCCCCACACCCATTCAGCACTCAGCTCCCTCCTGTTCCCCTTTTCCCCAGCCCCTGGCAACCACCAGACTGCTATCTGCTGCTGCCAGTCTCTCCGTCTCCATGGTTGACTTATTCTAGATATTTCCTATAAATGGAATCATCTGATACGCGGCTTTCTGCGTGTGGCTTCTTTCGCTCAGCATCATGTGTGCAAGGTGCATCCATGTCGTAGCATGGATCAGTTACCGCCTTCTTTTTTAGGGCTGAATAATGCTCCACTGTATGGACGTATGACCTTGGTTAATTTTTAAATCATTCAAAGTGATTACTCAGGCTGCTCTCTGGAGAAATCACTGTAGTGGGGCAAGAGTAGAAACAGGATGCTAAGATTAGAAGTCTGTCGGAAGGTTCAGGAGACAGAAGATGGGGGCTTAGACTTGAGCGGTGGGGCTCAAGAGGGAGAGAGGAATCAGGGGTGACTGTAGGGCGTGGCCTGAGCAGCTGGGTGGGTAGTGAGGCTGGCTTCCACCCTGGGGAGGAAGTGGGAGGCGCAGTTTGGTGGGTTTGGGGAAACAAGGATTGTCTCTGGGCATGGATCGCTTGAGGTGACGATCCAAAATTCGAGAGGAGAAATATGGATTTCATTGTGCAGCTGAGCATGAATTATTTAACTCATCCCCTGTCTGGGTGGTTTCCCGTGTTTGCTGGTGTAGACAATGCCACCATCCACTGGGCCTGTGGATTTGTGGGCGTATTCCTGAAGGAGAAACTCCTAACCGTGGAAGCACCAGGTCAGAGAGTATGAATGTTTTTTAAGCAGAGAGAGACTGCCAAATGGATGCTCAGAAAGGTTCCACCGATTTGTATCCCCACCAAAAGTGCACGAGAATGTCACATTTCCACACTCTTGCCAACGAGAGGTATTATCAATCTTTTAAAAAAAAACCTCTGCTGACTCAAAGGCCAAAAATAATACCTTATTGTTCCCACCTAAACAGAACGTTACCTGGCTGCATATACTGATCCCCATGCGGACAGACTGTAATTTATCAAAGAGTGGTTTTGTACTTAGTTGCTTCCAGGCATTTTTTTATTTGTTTGTGCTGTTAGAAACAACCATAAGCAAACATCTTTATGCACAAAAGCTTTGCCTGAAAGCTGATTAGGACCGAGCCTCTGAATAGAGTGACTAGGTCAAAGAAGAGGGCCCTCTGTATGGCTTTTGTTATAGATCGTCGAACCGTTTTCCAGAAAAGCTGCAGTGGTTTCTATACAGGCTCCTTCTCATGCAGAGAAGGTCATGCAGGTTTTCGGTTGGTTTTTAGATATTTAGACACCGTCCCCCCACCCCCTGGTGATTTTTATAAATGGCAGATCACTTTGATTTTTCCTGTTTTGCGTGGTGGACCGCAGTGGACCTTATGTGGTCAGGCAGTAGACGGAGTCTGAGTCCAAGTTTGACTCAGAATGGGCCTGAGAGGTCCACAGACCCACCCTGAGTTTTCCCAGATCCTACTTGTATACTTGGAAGAGAACTGCGTGGCTCCCAGCAGAGTTGGGGCCATTATGGTAAAAGAACCAAGCGGAAGCTCTTAGAATTCCCTGTCTTTGCCAGGATAGTAACCCAAAAGCAGTTCTGCGGCCTTTGGGGGCATCGCAGAGATCAGTGCTGCCATGAACAGCTTGAAAGAAGCAGAGGTGGTGATCTCACCCCCGGTCAGCTAGCCGGTTCGGCCTGTGCAGAAGGCAGACGGAGCTTGGACGATGACTGGGGATTATTGTAAACGGAATCAGGCGGTGACTCCAACTGCAGTCCCTGGCCCAGATGAAGTCTCTTTACTGGAACAAGTCAACACAGCCCTTGGCAGCTGGCTTGAGCTACTGACCTGGCAAACGCTGTTTTCTCCAGCCCGCTTTCTGGGGCCCACCAGAAGCCTTCCGTCTCGCCTTCCGCCGTCACCTAGGCCGCAGAGAACCTGATCTTGACGGCGCACCTGGGGTCGTGCTGGTCCACTACCCTGGGAAGTCACATTTAAAGGGGTTGGCAGGAAACCCACTGCTGACATCTGTGGGTCAGGGTCCAATCTGGACACAAAAATAGCACCAGCCACTTGAATAGAATCACAGCAGCTACTTGAACAGAGCGAATTTGATACAAAGAAGGTCAAGTGGTTAACCAGATGACTGAAAGAGTAGAAAGCAAAGTAAGGGATCACCAGGTAAGGGGTGCAGGAAGCAACCACCACCCTGAGGCCTAAGGGGACGGGGGAAGGAGTTGGAAAGGTAAAAACTCAGAGACTCAGATGAGGGGACTCATGGAGCTGAAACTCGGGCATCTGAGGAGGGGCCACTGTTTGTCTGGTACTGGTGACGTTTGGTGACTTGGGGATTTGGATGTTAAGTTGTGAGTGGCTCCAACCCACCTACCAAACAACCCACACGGCTTTTCATTTTGAGGGAGGCCCGGAGTGCATGAAGGCTCTGCAGCAAATCCCAGCTGCGTGCAAGCTGATCTGCCACCTGGGCCCAATGACCCAGCAGATACAGAGATATGCAGAGTGCTGGTGGCAAACAGGGACATGGGCACCCAGGGGTGACTCACAGTGCAGACCTCTGGGGTTTGGGAGCGGACTGTGGTCTCTTCTGCAGCTCACTAGTCTCCTTCTGAGAAAATGCTCATCGCTGGGCCCTCCTAGAGACCGAGCAGTGAGTGCCCACGTGGCCTGTTGTCATTTCTGCACGAGTCAGGGTCCTGCCAGGAGAGAAGGCATGCCAAAGGTTTGAATGAAGAGCATTACTTTCTAGGAATAAAGTTGTTAACATGGTGACGAAGAGGGTAAAAGTGGAACTCCAATGCAGGGATCAGCAAACTTTTTCTGCGAAGGGCCAGATAGTAAGTATTTTTGGCTTTCAGGCCATACCGTCACCACTATTCAACTCTCTTGTTGGATGGAGAGCCTTCATAGACGATACCTACACAAATGGGCATGGGTGTGTTCCAATAAAACTTTATTCACAAAATCCGGCGTTGGACTCGGTCTGAGGGCCACAGTTTGCACACCCTCACTCTCAGCTATCGCGGAGGTGGCAAGGCAGGAAATGGCTGCTTCCTTAGTTCTGAAGGAACAGTGAGAGGAGTGGAAACTACTGGAAACTTAAAGAAAGGTGCTCGAGAGGAAAGTGCTCGCTGGCTGGCACCGGTTTCTCCGAGGGTCTCTGAGAGGCCGGCTCTGCAGGTGCAGGGAAGCCACAAACTCGATTCATCTGCTGCCCCAGGAGGAACCGCGGCCACGGGGGTGCAGCACGGAGGCAGGCGAGCCTTCGCCTTCTTCCCGCCTTGCAGTGTCCTGCTGGCGCCCCCTACTGGCAGAGTCTGACAGCTGATGGCAAAGCAGAACAGTCGTTTGCACAGAGCTGGGATAGAGGGCGAGTTTGGGGCTGGGGGATGCTCACGAGCGCGCTAGTTGGCTTTTCAGCATTTAGACAGTCTCCCCGCCCCATCATTTCTACAGAGCTCATCATTTGGATTTTTCCTGATTTCATTCCAGAGATTAAATGTCAGCATCCCCCCTGTGCCGGGAAATCTTCTGTAAGAAATAGGTGACTCTGATAGGAAATCTCGGGTGAGGAGGAGGAGGAGGAAAGAGAGTTCCAAAGGTTCTAAGAGGACCTTAGAAGGAGTTTGCAGGGTTTAAGGAATGTCTGCCCTCCCTTCGGAATGAAATCCAAATGTGACCACCTCTTTCCACAACCACCTAGCCCCCCACCCCAAGTATTTCCATGGACTTCATTTGGTCCCCAAGACCCGTGCTTTCACTCTTGCCCCTGTGGTCTGTTCCCATGGTGGCCAGATCACGTCACCCCCCGTTCACACCCTCCGATGTGACGTCCTCTGTTGTCCTTGGAGTAGAATCCAGCCCCCTTCCTTTGCTCCATACTTCCTTCACATTTGTTCTCAAGACCTCCCTGCAGCGGGGAGTATGTCCAAACTAGTATCTTCCAGCAGTCTCGATCCCCTTGCCCTGCCTTATTTTTCTTCATAGCACTTGTCACCACCCACCATTATATGTTTATCTTCAACACTGGATTCCCAAAGCTAGAACCATGTGCTTCTTCGGTGGTGGGTGTTCCGCTAATATTTGTCAAGTAGGTAAATGGGTTGATGGACAAACAGAATGGGCAGTGACTGCAACGGGGGGATGCAGGGCAAGGTGGTGGGTGTCTTAGTCTCTTTGTGCTTCTGTAGCAGAATACCACAGACTGAGGGCGCTGATGAACAACAGAAATTTATTTCTCACAGTTCTGGAGGCTGAGAAGTCCAAGATCAAGGTGCCAGCAGATTGGGTGTCTGGTGAGGGGCCTCTTCCTGGTTCGTAGACAGCCATCTTGCTGTGCTTCATGTGTTGGAGGGGGCGAGGGAGCTTTGTGGATGGAACAGCATAAGGGCACTAAATCCCATTCATGAGCCTCCACCCTCATGACCTCCTCGCCTCCCAAAGGCCCACCTCCTAACACCATCACGTTAGGGGTTAAGGTTTCAGCAGATGAGTTTGTAGGGGGGACACAAACGTTCAGTATGTGGCAGTGGGCTGGGGGCTGGGCGGGGAGGGGCCTCTGAGGGCCGGGTGAGGAGTATGGATGACAGTGTAAGGAGAGTGGGAGTTGTTGCCGGGTTTAAGCAGGGCTGCTGTGACCGAGGCTGTCGTTTCTGGGGTCCCTCGGGCGACTGGCTGAGCTTTCCAGTCCTGAGACATGGTGATTGGGGCAGGAGCAGGGCAGCGAAGGTGGAGGAGGTGATCAATTCCAGAGGCATTTGGGGAGCAGAATCAGGAGAGCTTGAGAATGGAAGCGGTGAGGGGAAGAGGGATGTCAAGGATGACGCTGGGGAGAGGGTGGAGGCTTCCGCCTGGGATGACCCTGGGGGACGGGTTCGGGGCTGAGTTTGCTGTGTGTTGATGAGGAATTCAAGGACCCATTCATTCTAGTCATGTGCAAAGCGCCCATCTCCCGAGCTCCCGGGGACCAGGGAGGAGTCACACACCTGAAACCTGACCTCCAATGCCCCCGGCCATGGAGGGTGGGGACAGTGGACAGACGAAACCCCTAGAGGGGCACTGGTTCTGAATCCCAAGGTCAGCTAGAAGCCAGGGCCTTACCTTCACTGTGCCTCCATTTCTTCACGTGTGAAATGGTGGGAAGGATGGTCCCTTGGACAGGGTTGCTCTGGGGACTACGTGAGCTACTCTGGGTGGGGGGGGACCCTGAAATGGTAACCACGAGGTACGTACATGCTGTGTGAGGGGAGCCTCTGCACCCATGCGAGGTTCCGTGAAGCACAGGGAAGGAGACCTTTCTCTGTCTGGGACACTCTGGGAGGCCCCCGGAGGAGGGGGGACATTCCTGGTTCTTCAGCAGAGGAGACACAATGCATCCAGTTGGCCCTGCTTTTGCAGGTTTCATTGCGGAGGCAGAGAAGCAGACAGATGTTTTCCAAACTGAGCTAAATGCAGTGGTAGATCCAGGGGTGTTGAGACTGGGGGGTCCAGAGAAGGTGCCGCAGAGGATGGAGGGTGCAAGGGACCCTGTAGGGGTGGGTGGGATCCAGTTCCGCAGGGCAGAGTGGGACGCCCCGGGCAAAGGCCGTGTTCAGTGATATGGAGGCCAGAAAACAGCTGGGTGAGACGGCTTGAGGCCCAGGAATATGGTGGGGAACAGTGGCAGCCCTGGGAGCCGGTCAGAGAGGACAAGCTTGGTCAAAATCCAGCAGTGTTTGTTGGGAGCCCCTGTGTAGCTTCTGGGGTGCACCTTTAACCAGATAGGCAGAGAACTGGTAATTTAGTAGGAAAGCTAGTCCATTAATGAGCAAACAAGCAGGGTCATCTCTAGTAGGCACAAAGCAGGATATGAAACAGGGTAATGGGTAATACGAGTGAGAGGACCCTGGGGTCAGGGTAAGTGGGGTCTGGAGGCCGCCGTGGGGAGGGCTGAAGGAGTGAAGTGTGAGCTAAGCCTCAAATGGTGAGGCAGAGCTATGAAGGAGCACATGCAAAGGCCCTGGGGTGGGGGATGAGCCTGCTGTGTTGAAGAGCAAAAGACAGCCACTGTGGCTGGAGCCAAGTGGTTGAGGGAAAAGGGCATGAGGCGAGGCCAGCAGGCAGGTGGGTCTCAGATCACCTAGGGCCTCTTGGCCGGGAAAGGGATTTGCTGTAGGTGCAGTGCAAAGCCACCCAGGGGTTTTTAGCAGGGGACTTTCCCTTTGGACTGTGGGGTTCTGAGTAGTGGCTGGGGGGGCCGGTGAGGTGGCTGATGCTGTTGTCAGGAGAGAGACTCTGATGGTCAGGGCCTGGACGGGCGGATGGACAGAAGTGGACAGATCTGAGTTGTGTTTTGTTAGCAGAGCTGCTGCCCTTGCTACTGGAGGAGATGTGGAGAATTCGGGAAAGGGAAGAAGTGGGTTAGGCCTAGGTGCTGGCCCAAGGCCAGGTGTCTAGAGTGGGGGAGGAGGCCAAGGAGCAGAGCAAGGGAGGGAACAGAAAGGGGCTGGGAGCCCTTTAGGGAGGAAGTGGGCTCCTGGCACTGGGCCTAGGGACCCGCAGCGCCCCCCTGAGCCCCGATTGTGAAGCCACTGCCTCCTGCTTTCTGAAGGGGAGACTCAGGCCCCTATGGAAGGCATTCCCCGGGGCGCACCTCCTGTGGGTGCATCGAAGTAATAGGATTCCTGTATTAGCTGATGTCGTTCCTGGCAGTTCACATATTAGGCATAAGAGTAGCAAGTGCATAAGAAGGGGCAAGATGCTCCTTACTCTCACCACCCCGGAATTCGCAAGGGTAGGCCCCAAAGCCAGCCACATTTTGGGCCCATGCCGCAGTTTGCCGCCTCTGGATTCTGCTTCGGGGCTGTGCCCGCTCTCTGCGCTCAAGTCACACTGGGGCTGGTGCCCTGTCCCTCACCCCATGGTAGCTGTTTGACCCGTGCCCCAGTTCTGTCCACACCTGTATTACCCCGTGTGCTCTGTCTCAGCCGCTTCCCTGTGAGTGTGTGTCTCCTCCCAGGCTAGTGAGCCAGGACCTCTACTTTTTTTTTTTTTAAAGATTTTATTTATTCATTCGAGACACAGAGATACAGAGAGAGAGAGAGCACGAGCAGTGGGAGAGGCAGAGGGAGAAGCAGGCTCCCCGCTGAGCCAGGAGCCAGACATGGGGCTCGATTCCAGGACCCTGGGATCACCCTGGGATCACAAAGGCAGATGCTTAACCTCGTGAGCCACCCAGGCGCCCCCAGGACCTCTACTCTTATTTCAGCCCTATGGGTCATCTCTGCTTGAATTTGGAGTCAGTTCTGGGGTCTGGTGGAGGCCTGGGGGATAGTCAATATGCCTGGAAGGGGTCTCCTGGGAGCCAGGTTCCAACGCCAGGACCAGGAGAGCTGTGTGAGACATCTTGCCCAACCCCCATTCCCATTTTGCAGATGAACAAACTGAGGCCCAGAGACGTGGAAACCCCTGCCCGAGGTCACCCAGCAAACTCAGGGCAGAGTCGGAGCTCCCCATTCCCGCCCCGGGCCCTTTCCAGTGCCTTGACCTGTCCTGCCTGCTCGGTCATGCACGTGCCTCGAGGGAACACCCCTCCCCCGTGTGTCTCCGCTCCTCCCTACGCTGTGTCCAGGGCATGAGTCTGTCTGCCTGCGCCCATATGCCTGGTACATCACTGGGCCAGCCTGTGTCTTAGCACGTGTGTGGGTGTGGCGTGGTGAGCACAAGTCAGCGGTGGCATACATGGGGCCCGATACAGTGCCCACGTGTGCCGTGTGTGGCAGGAACGGTGTGCGAAGTGCTGGCTTTTTCCCCATCTTCTGTCTGGCCCACAGCTCAAGGCCAGCTAAGTCTGCTTGAGCTGGAGCGAAATGATCCTTTTGGATGAGGGATTCTGGGTATGCCTGGCAGACACTAACCCAAACCCTTCTCTCTGTCCCACCCCACCCGCTCCCCACCCTCACCACCTTAGACCTGGACCCCAGGCACTCCTCCCCCACTTGAGACCACGTGCAGCTCCCCCCGAGGTCATTCTCTCGGTTGAGCTGGGCACCAGTCCTGTGTCTGGGGGGTGTCTATGCACATGTGTACGTCCCCAGGGCCTACCGGTGGCAGGGGAGTCAAGGTCCCATCTCTGCGTTACAGTCCCCCAGCTCCGGCTTCACTGATGAGTGCCTTTGCCCCTCTGAGACTCAGTTTCTCCATCTATAAAATGGGGCTAGTAGTGGCCCTCCGTGAGCTGTTGGAAGGAGGATTCAAGGTAATCCATAGAAAGTGTTACCTAGCATAGAGCCTGGGGCAAAGTCCGTGCGTAGTAAATGCTCCATGTCGTAAGCCGTCAAGATAGAAGAGGATACCAAGGCCCGAAGAGAGCCCTGAGTGGGTCAGCGTCCTGGCATCTCCGCGCCCACGTCAGGCTCTCCCCACGACCTGGTGGCGGGGAAGGTGGGAGCTATGCAGGTCCGTGGGGGGATTTAAACAGCAGGGCCTTCACAATGAACTTGACAGGATGAGGAGGGGCGGCTGGGCAGGGAAGGACCACAGGAGCCTCGTCCAGCAGACGTGAGATGACAGGGGCCCGATTCTGGGCCCAAGGTGCCATTCTGGAGCGAGTGCGGGCTCCCGGCCCCTTCAGTCCCCCTCCTTTCTCTTTGCCGGCCCCTCGGGAGCTCTCTCTGTGCGTGTCTCCCTAACTGCCCGTCTGTCTCCCTGGCCCGCCCCGCTGCCCCCGCCCTGCTTCCCCTCCAGCAGAAGGCGGACCTGGCGGTGGCGGCATTCACCATCACGGCCGAGCGGGAGAAGGTCATCGACTTCTCCAAACCCTTCATGACCCTGGGGATCAGCATCCTCTACCGAGTGCATATGGTACGACTCCCCTGAACATGTGGAGGCTGCGGGGCAGGGGCTGGTGGTGGGGCTTATGCCTCTGTCCCCAAGGGAAGCAGAGGCTGCAGGCTGGACCGCGATGGGCCACTTGGGCTTGTGGGCGCCTGGCGGGGCACGGGTTGGTGATGCACGCAGGTCAGGGTGGCTCCGGGCCTCACGCCCTCTCCCCGCAGGGTCGCAAGCCTGGCTACTTCTCCTTCCTGGACCCCTTCTCCCCTGCTGTGTGGCTCTTCATGCTTCTCGCCTACCTGGCCGTCAGCTGCGTCCTGTTCCTGGCCGCAAGGTGAGTCCACTGCCTGCTGCCCAGGAACAGGCACGGGTTGGGGCATCTGTGACCGACCCACACATTCTGTCCTGGCCTCCACGCCGGGCCTCGGGTTCCCAGGCCTTCCTCTGTCCCTCTCTCCCAGTCTGTGTGTCCTGTCTCACCCTGTGGCTCTGACTTTTGCTCTGCGGTTCTTTCTCTGGGCCTGTCCCCTTCCCACTCTCTCTCTCTTCCTCTGTTTCTCTGTATCTCTCTGTGCATCTCTTTCTGCCTTTTCTGTGTGTCTTTGTATGTGTGTTTCTCAGCCTCTGTGTTTCTTTCTACCTCATCTCTCTGTGTGCGTCTCTTTCTGCTCATCTCTTCTCTCTTTTCCCTCCTTTTCCTAACCGGTCCCCCATCTCTTCTCATCCTGGTGTCTCTGTCTCTTTCCCCTGTGTCTCTCCTTTTTCTCTCTACCATGGCTCTATCCGCCCCTCACTCACATGTCTCTCCACAGGCTGAGCCCCTATGAGTGGTATAACCCCCACCCATGTCTGCGGGCGCGCCCCCACATCCTGGAGAACCAGTACACGCTGGGCAACAGCCTCTGGTTCCCCGTGGGGGGCTTCATGCAGCAGGGCTCGGAGATCATGCCCCGGGCGCTGTCCACGCGCTGCGTCAGTGGAGTCTGGTGAGCGGCCTTCTGTCTGTCCCACCCTGGGCGGGGAGGGCCCCTTCTGAGGCCTGGGTGGATTCCAGTCCCCCTCCGTCAGCTGTGTGACAGGGAATGGGGTGGGGAGAGCTGAGCCCCAGCTCTGCCCCCTGCTAGCTGTGTGACCTTGGGTAGGCCACATCCCCTCTCCATGCCTCAGTCTCCTCACCTGAAAAATGGGGATGAAAATGCCCATGTCTCAGATTGTAAGGATTCAGCTGGGATGTTATGCAAAAGTGCTTCTGCTGACATGAGAATTGTACCTGGAACGGCATAAGCACGGCTGTTCCTGGCTTGCATGTGCCCTGGCGGTCACGGAGACCTGGGGCAACCTTCACTGTCCAGGGACACCTGCTCCCTCAAGTCCACTGGGGACCCCAGTAACTCGGACAGAGCGTACTTTATCCCCGAGCTCCAAGAAGCCACATGTCAGAGAGCCGACACTGTCAACTCATGTCTGTTTGGCCCACCACTTTTTTAGAATTTTGAATTAGCAGCATTTAAAAATTGGGCAAATTCACTCACAAATCCAGATTTCTCACTCTTCTTGAAAATTCGGGGGCTCGGGGCGCCTGGGTAGCTCAGTTGGTTGGGCAACTGCCTTCGGCTCAGGTCATGATCCTGGAGTCCCTGGATCGAGTCCCACATCGGGCTCCCTGCTCAGCAGGGAGTCTGCTTCTCCCTCTGACCCTCCCCTCTCTCATGTGCTCGCTGTCTCTCTCATTCTCTCTGTCTCAAATAAATAAATAAAATCTTTTTAAAAAAAATTCGGGGGCTCCGGTAGTGCCAGATGAGCTGGCATTCTCCCGGGTTCATGCATTAGAGCACTGAGACCAGGCACCCCCCCAGGCCACTCGCTTTAGTGCCGCCCGAGCCCTGCCCTGCTCCCCGGGCCCTTCCTGAAAAGCATTTCTTCCTCACCTCATCCCTATCCCTGAGAATTCATGCTTCAACAGCCAGGCAGCAGAACCTTCTCGAGCCCCTCCTGGTGCCAGGCACTCAGGTGAAGAATCCGGCCTCAAGAGGCAGACAAGCCGAGCAGAAAGAGCTAAACAGATAAACACAGGAACATCCTATTTGATCCCAAGAATAGATAAAGCCCAAAGACAGTGTCTAATTCAAAACCCATTCAAGACTAACGTAGAGTGGGTGGCAGGTTTTGCTCTGCCCACTAAGTGGGATTGACTGCCATAGAGCAAGTTGTTGGCGTTTCGCTTGGTCCACTGGCTTTGCACCTTTTGAGTCTTGATGACATTTTTTTTTTTTAAGATTTTATTTATTTGACAGAGAGATACAGCGAGAGAGGGACCACAAGCAGGGGGAGTGGGAGAGGGAGAAGCAGGCTTCCCGCCGAGCAGGGAGCCCGATGCGGGGCTTGATCCCAGGACCCCGGGATCATGACCTGAGCCAAAGGCAGATGCTTAATGACTGAGCCACCCAGGCGCCCCTTGATGACATTTTTTTTTTAACATCTCGGGACTGGCATCGTTCCGAGTGTCACGTACCTTGTATCAGTCTCCTATTGCTGCTGCAACAAGTAAGACAGGTTTAGTGGCTTAAAGCAACATAAATGTAGTCTCTTACAGGTCTGGAAGTCAGAAAGCCGAAATCTCACTGGGCTCAAGTCCAGGTGGGGGCAGGGCTGGCTCCTTCTGGAGGCTCTAGGGGAGGATCTGTTTGCCTGACTTTTCGAGCATCTAGAAGCCACCTGCATTCCTTGACTTATGGCTGCTTTCTCTGGCTCTGAGCTCCTCCTTCCACTTATAAGGACCCTTGTGATACCACTGGGCCCACCCAGATAATCAGGGATAATCTCCCCATCTCAAATTCTTTAACTTCATCATATCTGCAAAGGCCCCTTTACCCTGTAAGGGGACGTACTCATGAGTTGCAGGGCTTCGGATGGAGACATTTCTGGGGGCACGGGTCCTTCTGCCTACCACATACCCCGGTTGCAATTAAAGCAAACAGGGCACGCGGGAGAGAACAGTAGGGAGTGTGGGCGCTCAGGGAAGCCTCCTTGAGGAGATGACATCTAGGCTGAGTGCTAAAGGCTAAAACAGGCGTCCAGGCCCAGGAGATGGAGGAGCATTCCAGACGGTCTATGGAGGCACGTGGCCCTGCTGTGACAAATCTGGCCGAGTCCTCAGGTCAGGTGGCGGACTGGTGACCTCCTCTTTGCAGACCGTCCCCTCTGCTTTTCCGTCAGGGACCCCTTCCCCTGCCGGGCATTCTCTGCCTGTACCCATCACCATCACCCCGGAAGCCTCCAGTCACACCCACCCCACTGGACTTTGACCCCAAGCTCACTCTCTTCTCCACCCAAAGTCCTTCCACACCTTTACTCGGTAACTCGGTCAGTGGAGGTCTCAACAGATGTTTCCTAGTCTCTAACTGGGTCCCCAGCATGATGACACAGCAGTCCAATGCCACTAGCCTAGGGGACTTGGCTGCCACTGGGGCCCGAACTTGCCTCCTGGACCCTTCGTCTTCAGGGCCCATTGGGGCCACAGCCCCCTACAGCCGGACCCAAGGGCTCGGCAGCATTCAGGACAGCCCAGCCTCCAAGTCAATGCTTTTGAGGTTCTGCCTGGCCGCAGCCCCACCCTCCCTGCCCCCCTGCCCCCAGGCACTCCTGTATTCCTTGCTCCTCCCTCTTTCCTGCTCTCTGAAACCTGCCTGCTTTCTGGTCCGTCCACCTCAGGTAGGCTCCTAGGCCATGCCTTCAGCCACTCTTTAGCCATCGTCCTCAACTCCTCCTCAGGTCCTCCGAGTCCTCCCGGCAACCTCAGATCTAGTCCTTAGCCTGGCTGCTCCTCCCCCTCCCCCTCCCCCGGCTCCACCCGGGTCACTGGGGACCCCTTTACGATGTGTCCAATACATGTTATTAGCTACCCTCCTTCTAGAAACTCCTCGCTTCCAGGCTCTTGTGGCCTTCTGGTTCCGTCCTTCCTCTTTGGACCCTGTTTCCTTGCACCAGCAGGTGACTGCCCTTTGCCTTCTCTCACTTGAGCTCCTCCCTCCACATGGGTGATGTGTCAGTGCCTGAAGACCCAGCACTTTTGTTTTGCGACAAATGTTTTGCGACAAATGTATTCTAACATCTGCTTTCCCACCCTGATGAAATTCAAGGGTAATATATCTACTTACACACCTGCCTACACATGATTAAAAACAAATCCGTAACATGCCCTGATTGCAATACAAGGGAGAGAAAGGGAAGTGATCTATGGTAGAATAATAGGATAGCAATGCATCAATGCTTGGGAGGGGCTATCCCGAATGACAGGAAGCAGGGGTCAGACAGCCGCACCGACTTATAGCAGGTGCATCGGGAATGAGGAGAAGTGAAACCATTTAATAGAATTGTGTCTACACCTGAGACTTGACACTTTAAAATGGTTGGTAAATGAGTGTGTTGATACAAATACAAATCACCATGAGCGTGGTGATTTCCTAATACAACTTTTCCAAGAGTCTTGATTTGGTGATTCAGAAACCGTGAGCACGGCTGCCATCGGAGACCTGAGTTCCAAACGGTGAAGGGTTCTTGGCAAAGTTTCCAGCACAACATCCAGTCGTTCCTCAGTCTGAACAACAGATGCGTTTCTAGAAACTTTGGTTTCTGTTATAACCATGCAAAAACATTGTTAGTTTTTATGTACCAAGGAGTTAGGCTCAGAGAGTCATGTACTGGATTTTCCCTGTTGTTTAGACTGGGCTGCGTTGCTGGACACCTGCCCCCATCCACTGACACCAGGAGCCATCAGGGCGCCCCATGCCTAACCAAGTGTCTTCCTCAAACACCTCCCAGGGGGCTTCCCTTGTGCTTCGAGAATGACACTGACCGAGTCCTCCCCTCCAGACCCTTCCCATGCATGTCCAACAGACATCCCCAAAACAACTTGTCCAAAACAAAGCATACATCGTTGCTTCCAAGACAGACTCCCCCTTCTGTGTCCCCCTGCTCTGTCCCCACGAGGAGTGACCTCACCCACCCCCCTCCCCTGCAGTCACCACCACCGGTCAGCCACACTGTATCCTTTGGGTCGAGGTGGTGCCTGCCTCTGTACCAGGCGCTGAATAGTTTTGTCTATTCATCCCTCTGTCCTCCATTCCATCCCCACCCCAGGGCCTAACTTGGCGCGGTGCATGTGTGCTCAGCGAAGGTTAGCTGCTTGCTGTCTTCATGATGATCCACCCTGGGAGTGGGTGGTCTGGGAGGCCCTCCCAGCTTCCCCCACTGTCTTCATGCCCCACAGATCTGTATCGTCTGCGGGGAGCCTGGCCACTCTCACCTGCCAGGCAGGAGGACAGAGAGGGTCAGGGTAAGACAAGCTGCTGCTCTTGGGCTCCGTGGCGCAGTCAGCAGGTGCCTCTTCTCCCAAGTCCCCAAGACAGTGAGCACATCCACTGGTACGGCTCTTATTCCATGCCAGCTGTGGCTCACACTCTTACAAGTGCCCTGCGTGGGGCGGCCCGCCGTGGTACTTGCACCGCAGATGAGTCCAAGGTCACACGGTGAGGCAGTGAGAGAGCCAGGATTTGGGGATTTTCCAGAGATCTTTCTATTATTGATTTCTTGTTTAGTTCCACTGTGGTCAGAACATTCTCCGTAGGATTTTCATCCTTCAAAATTTATGGAGACTTGTTTTATGGCTCTGCATATGGTCTGTCCTGGTAAATGCTCACTGTGCGGCTGTTGGTGGGTGCAGTGTGCCGTAAATGGCAATTAGGGCCAGGAGGTTGACGGTGTTATTCCAGGATTCTCTGTCCATACTGATTTTCCGTCTGCTTGTTCTATCAATTATTGGGAGAGGGGTGTTGAAATCTCCACCCATAATTGTGGAGAAATCTTTTCAGTTCTAACAGTTTTTGCTTCATGAATTTTGAAGCTCTGTAATTAGGGGCGTAAATGTTTAGGATTGTTATGTTGTTTTGATGAAGTGATCCCTCCGTCATTATATAATGCCTCTCTTTATTCCTGGTAACATGCCTGCTCTGAAGTTACCTTTATTTGATATTAATATAGCCACTCCACCTTGCTTCCTTGCTTGCTTTCAGATTTATTTATTTTAGAGAGAGAGCAAGAGTGTGTGTGTGTGTGTGAGTTGGGGGAGGGCCAGAGAGAGAATCTCAAGCAGACTCCCCACTGAGCAGGGAGCCCAATTCAGGGCTTGATCCCAGGACCCCAGGATCATGACCTGAGCTGAAGGCAGATGCCTAACTGACGGAGCCACCCAGGCACCCTTAAAGTGGGTTTCTTATAGGCAGCATAGACTTAGGCCTTGGAGCAGGGTTTGGCAAACTTTTTCGATATTGGGCCGGATAGTAAATATTTTAGGCTTTGCTGACCACCCAGTCTCTGTCACAACTACTCAGCTCTGCCCGTACTCAGCAGCCAGAGATGATACATATGTGAATGAGTGTGGCTGTGTTCCAATAAAAATTTATTTATGGACACTGACACCAAAATTTGAATTTTATATGTCACATGTCATGAAGTATTGTTCTTCTTTCAGTTTCTTTTTAAACGTTTAAAAATGTGAAAACCATTCTTAGCCTGTGGGCTGTGCAAAAAGACAGCAAGACAGATTTGGCCTGTGGGCCATTTGCCAACCCCAGGCTGAGATCATTTACGTTTAATGCAGTTACTGTTATGGTGGGGTTTAAATCTGTCAACTTGTTACTTGTTTTTAATTTGTCCCATCTCTTTTGGCTCCCTTTTCCAACTCTTTTCTTACCTTCTTTTGGACTTACTGAGATTTTTTAGGATTCTGTTTCATGTCCACTATTGACTTATTAAGCAAACTTTTAAAAAAATTTTTTCTCAATAGTTGCTTGCTCTGGGTTTACAATATGCATCTTTAATTGTTACAAAATACTTTTAAGTAACATGCTACTACTTCACATAAAATGAAGATCCTTAGGGTGCCCGGGTGGCTCAGTCATTAAGCGTCTGCCTTCAGCTCAGGTCATGATCCTGGGGTCCTGGGATGGAGCCCTACGTGGGCTCCCTGCTCTGCGGGAAGCCTGCTTCTCCCTCTCCCACTCCCCCTGCTTGTGGTCCCTCTCTCGCTCTGTCTTTCTGTCAAATAAATAAAATCTTAAAAAAAAGAGTGACGATCCTTCCAGCAGTATTCCGTCTCTCCCATCCTTTGAGCTACTCTTATCATATGTATTACTTCTATTTATCTTTCAAACTGCACAACATATGAGGTTTATATGTGTGTGTGTGTTTGCTTAAGCAGTAAATGTCTTAAATTTTTATTTTTTTTAAGGTTTTATTTATTAGAGAGAGACAGAGCACGAGTCGTGGGGCAGAGGGAGAGGGAAAAGTAGACTCCCCACTGAGCAGGGAGCCCGATGTGGGACTCGATCCCAGGACCCCGGAATCATGACCTGAGCCAAAGGCAGATGCTTAACAACTGAGCCACCCAGGCGCTCCATCACAATAAATGTCTTTTAAAAGAGATTTTTTAGGGGTGCCTGACTGGCTTAGTCAGTGAAGCATGCAACTCTTGATCTCAGGGTTGTGAGTTTGAGCCCCACATGGGTGTAGAGGTTACTTAAAAACAAAATCTTTTTTTAAAAATGTGAAGAGATTTTTTAAATGAGGAGTATGTCTTTTACATTTACCCACACTTCCAATATTTCTGGTGTTCTTCATTGCTTCATGTGCATCCAGATTTCCATTTAGTATTATTTGCCTTTTGCCTGAAGAACTTCCTATAACATTTCTTTCATTTTTTAAAAGAGATTTTATTTTTAAGTAATCTCCACACCCAATGTGAGGCTAGAACCCACAATCCAAGATTGAGAGTCGCACACTCCTCCAGCTGAGCCAGCCAGGCACTGACCACCCCCCCATAATATTTCTTGAAGTGCTGATCTGTTGGCAGTTAATTCTCCCAGCTTTTGTTTGTATGAAAAATTTGCTAGTGTATTTTCTTCTTTGGAGGATCTTTTTGATGGATATAGAATACAAGATTGACAGGTTGTTTTTCCCTTTCAACACATTGTTGCATGGTCTCCTGACTCTCTGACAAGAAGTCTGTTGTCACTCTTATTTTGATCCTTCATGTATGTTTCCTTCCCTTTGGCTGCTATTTTAAGTATTTTATTTTGGGTGTCTGGGTGGCTCAGATGGTTGGGTGTCTGCCTTCGGCTCGGGTCATGATCCCGGGGTCCTGGGATTGAGTCCCGCATTGGGCTCCCTTCTCTTTGAGAGCCTGCTTCTCCCTCTGTTTCTCTCTCTCTCTCTCTCTCCCCCCCTCTGTCTCTCATGAATAAATAAATAAAATCTTAAAAAAAATATATTTTTTTATTTTATTTTTTTAAGATTTTATTTATTTTTTTACAGAGAGTGAGAGTGCACACAAACGGAGAGTGGAAGGCAGTGGGAGGGGGAGAAGCAGGCTTCTCTCGGAGCAGGGAGCCCAATGCGGGGCTCGATCCCAGGACCCTGGGGTTATGACCTGAGCTGAAGACAGACGCTTAACTGACTGAGTCACCCAGGCGCCCCACTTTTTTTTCTTCAAGATTTATTTGAGAGAGAAAGAGAGCACAGGAGGGAGGGGCAGAAGGAGAAGAGAATCTTAAGCAGACTCAGCGCTGAGTGAGGAGCCTGATGTGGGGCTCGATCTCATGACCCTGAGATCACGACTTGAGCCAAAACCAAGTCCGATGCTTACCAGATGGTGCCGCCTAGGCACCCGTTTTATACTTTCTTTTTTCAAGATTTATGTATTTATTTGAGAGAGAAAGAGAGAGTTCTGGCTGCTTTTAAGATATTCTTTAGGGGCCCCTGGGTGGCTCAGTTGGTGAAGCATCTAACTCTTGATTTTTCTCAGGTCATGATCTCAGCGTAGTGGGACTGCCCTGCGTCAGCCGCCACGCTGAGCACAGAGCCTGCTTAATATTCTCTCTCTCCCTCTGCCCACCTCCCAGCTCATGTACTCCCTCTCTAAAAAAGAAAAAAAAAAGATATTCTCCTTATCACTGGTTTTCAGTGATTGATTACAATGTGACTTGATGTGTTTTGTGTGTATGTGTGTTTATCCTACTTCGGTTTTATTGAGCTTCTTAGATCAGCCAGTTTATAATTTTTATCAGATTTGGGAAAGTTTTGACCGTTACTTCTTCAAATACTTTTTTCTGTTATGCTCTTCCTTTTCTCTCCTTATGGGACTCCAATCACATAGGTAAAGACCACTTGATATTCTTCCTCAGGCCACTCAGGCTTTGTGCTCATTTTCAGTCACTTTTCCCCTTCTCTGGCTTCAATGTGGTTAGATTCATTGCTGTCTTCCAATTCTCTGTTCTTTTCTGCTGCAGTTTCTGGTCTATGTAATCCCTTCCAGTAAAATTCCCCATTCAGATGTCATATATTTAATCTCTAGATTTTCTATTTGCTCCTTTTTTATATTTCTCTCTAATTGCGTTCCAGTGTTTCTTTATAGCCTTGAGAATTCTGAATATATCTATAATAGCTATTTAATACCCTCATCTGCTAATTCCATCATTCTGCCAATTCTGGGTCTATTTCAATTGAGTGATTTTTCTCTCACAGTTTCCTGCACCTTTTTTTTTTATTTAAGATTTATTTATTTGAAAGAGAGTGCGTGAGGAGGGGCAGAGGGAGGGGGAGAGAGAAACCTTAGCAGACTCCAAGGTGAGCACAGAGCCTGACGTGAGGCACGATCTCACAACCCTGAGATCAGACCTGAGCTAAAACCAAGAGTCAGACACTTAACAGCTGCGCCATCCAGGCGCCCAATATCTGGTAATTTTTTATTGGATGACAGACATTGTGAAGTTTACATTGTTTACGTTGTTGAATGTATTACTTTAAAGAGTCTTGGACTTTCTCTGACAGGCAGTTAAGTTTCTTGTGGATAATTTTGATTCTTTCCAGGACTGTTTTTCAGCTTTTTGAGAGCAGGTCTGGCGTGGCCTTTATTCTAGGGCTGACTTAACTCTGTAATGTGTTGTCCTTTGGGGTCTTTGCTGAATGTCTCACATATTCAGTGAGATCTCACTACTCTGGCTGGAGAGAGCTCAAAAAATTCCTGGCCCTATGTGAACCTTGGGAATTGTTGTCTTTGTTTGTTTAAGACTTTATTTATTTATTTGACAGAGAGAGAGAGCGAGAGCACAAGCAGACTCCCCACTGAGCAGGGAGCCCAATGTGGGACTTGATCCCCGGTCTCTAGGATCATGACCTGAACTGAAAACAGATGCTTAGCTGACTAAGCCACCCAGGCACCCCAAGTTGTTGTCTTTGAAAGCAGTTCTTCTCTGGTCTCTTGGAGTTTCACCCTATGCATACCCAGATCTATATTCAGCCAAAGGTTCAAAGGGACTCTGTGTAGATTTCTGGAACCCTCTCTCTCTGTGCAGCTCCCTCTTCTTGGATTCTCTGTCCCACAAATTCTAGCCATGTGGGCCTCTTTGATCGCCACTTCTGCAACTCAGTGAGATGGCCAGACTGGGTTTCCCTTCCTGGCACTGAAGTCTATAAATTACATTCAGCCAGACAGCCTGGGCAATGATACATCTCACTTCATTGCTTTGTTTTTTTTCCCCTTCAGGGATTACAGCCCTGTGATGCCTATTGTCCTGTGTCTTTAAATAGTTTTCTATATTCTGTCCAGTTTTCTAGTTGTTCACAGTGGGAGGGTATTTTCGGGATATCTTATTCTCTGATTTCTGGAAGTGGAAGTCTCTGGAAGCAATATTAAACCCAGAGAGTCTGGCCCCAGCATCTGTGCTTGCAGCCTTCTCACAAGTCAGCAGTCGCTGAGCCTTCTAGATGCCGAGGTCATTGAGAGGGACACCACCAACAGGGTGTACGGCCACAGTGGGAGGGTGGCAGGCATGGCTCCAGACTATGGCTCACTCTTTCTACCCATCAGGTGGGCCTTCACCTTGATCATCATCTCCTCCTACACGGCCAACCTGGCCGCCTTCCTCACTGTACAGCGCATGGAGGTGCCCGTGGAGTCAGCCGATGACCTGGCCGACCAGACAAACATTGAGTATGGGACCATCCATGCTGGCTCCACCATGACCTTCTTTCAGGTGGGGCCTTTGACCTTGCCCGGGCTTGGTACCCCCACCACGTATAGCCGCCCAGGGTGGGGCTGGGCAGGGCCTCCTGGCTCAAAGGGATTGATGGTGGCAACAGTCAGGGAGGCTGGGGAGCAGAAGACACACTTGGGGTGTTACTGGGAGTGTTGCTGTCTGGCTGGGGAAAGTGGACTCTCACCCAGGGAATAGAAGGGAACAGATAGAGGATCTGGTGTCATATCAGTGCTAGACAGGCCAAATGGGAGTCATGGAAGCTGCTGGAAGTGTCAGGCCTGGGAGAATGGGCCAGCAGAGAGGAGGGCAAGGCCCTTCAAGGTGAAAGGAGCCTGTTCCTGTGTATTAGGGGGCAGTGGGAAGGAATCAAAAGGAAAACAAGCCTGGCAAGGAGGTTTGGGTGACTGCGTGATAGCAGAGGTCCCAAATGCCAGGATAGGGCTGAGACTAGAACCTGTAAGTGGGGAGGTGGGAATGGTCACTGAGCTGGGGTGACCTATTTAGAGCTGGAAGTTCCCTCTGGGGCAGGTGGGAGTAGACTAATGGTCTGAGGGAGGCTGGGGTTGGGAGGGGGCCCCTGGCTGAAGCACGAAGGAGAAGATGGCTGAATTCCCAGGCCTCCCAGGTGGGTCACGGGCCGGTTTGCAGCTGCGAGACCAGAAAAGTAGGTTTGAGAGATTGCTGAGCCCTGGGGAGGGTCCTATGGGGCACGTAGGGAGAGCAGTGTCTGGATCTCAGATCAAAGAAGGAGGGCAGGGGGTGTCGGAAGCAGTGGCAGGGGGTGATCATCCTGAGCCTAGCCTCCACATGCCTCCCCCTCAAAGCTTGTAGAGGCATTCCCCAGAAGGTTCCTGCTGGGCCTGAAGAAAGTAAACTGTCCTATTTGGCATGGATGCAGGTCTCCCCGACTCAGGCTAGGCCCTGGGTAAATTTGGGGTTGAGCTTCTGCGTATAAGGCCTGGGAATGCTGGGAAGACAGGGCTGGGTGTCAGGCCAAGCCAGGTCCATGGGTGGAAGAGAGGACAGGCTGGAGATAGACCTCCATGGCCCCTTCTTCCCAAGCCTTTGGTCCTCAGGGTCCTCGCTGGGCTGGTGGGCATGTGGATACCTTGGACCTGACCTTGAGCAGTCTGTCTGTCTCGTCCCTCTCTGCGTTTCGCTCTTTCTGTCTCCTTCTGGTCTCCTCACTCGCTCTCTGGTTGAGAGAAACTTCCTGGAGGGCAGGGGACAGGGCTGAGGGGAAAGACCCTCACCTGACTTCCCTTTGTGCCCCCTCTGGCCAGAATTCACGGTACCAGACATACCAGCGTATGTGGAACTACATGCAGTCAAAGCAACCCAGTGTGTTTGTCAAGAGCACGGAAGAAGGCATCGCCCGTGTTCTCAACTCCCGCTACGCCTTCCTGCTCGAGTCCACCATGAACGAGTACCACCGGCGGCTCAACTGCAACCTCACCCAGATCGGGGGCCTCCTCGACACCAAGGGCTACGGCATTGGCATGCCACTGGGTATGGAGCAGTGGGGCTGGGGGGGTCTGGAGGGGGCAGCCAGAACCAGGCCACATGGGCGGGCCGGGGGCTGGGCCAGGCCCTCCCTGTGGCAGGCTGGGTATGTCGTGTGTGTCATGCGCAGCCTCCTGGCTGCATGTCACCATCCTGAACCTCCACACTCGACCTGCAAACACAGGTCTAGCAGCAGTCAGTTCCGGCCCTACGTCGCCGCTGGGAGAACCCAAGGAGACTGGGTACAACCCAGTACTTATGGGCCGTGACACTTGCCACCTTCCCCTTTGGCCTGAGGACTCCTTGAGGGTGAAGACCTGGTTTTATGTGCCTCACGTTCTCTGCATGGCACCCATAGCCTGGCTCAGCGCAGTGCTGAGAATATGGATGATGGACAGAGGGAGGGAGGTCTGAGGGAGGAATGGATGGATCTGCCGGGGAGACTTGGACATGCTTTTCCAGGGCCCAGTGCTGGAAACCCACCAATTTTATCACCAGATCTTGACATCTTGGCTTTTAAATCCATGTCTCTGCTGCTGACTGCCGTGTTAGTTATCTGTTACTGTGTAACAAATTACCTCAAATCTTAGCAGCTTTGGGCTTATCTCAGTGCTGGGCCAGGGAAGTAGTGTAGCCCGGTGCTTTGGGGGCAGGCTCTGGAGTCACACTGACCCGCATTCACATCCCAGCTCCCTCCCTGACTCTGCATGACCCTAGGCAAGAATGCCACCTGCCTCATCCAGAGGATGGGGGTGGTAACACCTGGTAATAACCAGGATCAGGAGAGACTTGAATTAATGTCTGTAAACCAAGGATCTGGCACATAGTGGGTGCCTGATAAATACTAATGCCTCCACTTGCCCATATCCCTGGTTCCTGGCCCCTGGCAGGTGCTTAAGAAGGGTCATAGCGAATGAAGAAATGAGTCCAGGATAGGACATGTGTGGGGTGTTTGGAACCTAAGGGTGGTTTAAGGTGAGGATCCGAGGGTAGGAAGGAGGGGGGGTGGTCAGGGGTTGAGGCCAGGCAGAGGAGATTCATTCACTGAGCAGACTGTCGGATGCCCCGCTGCGTGCCAGGCACAGTGCTGCATGCTGGGATCCCACAGCAGGGAGGCGCCGAGCCCCCAGCCTGCTGCCTTCCACCAGGGGCACAGGCAGTAGGTAGACAATAAACACGCGGGGCTTTATTAAGCGATACCAGGTGGTCACAACTGCTCCGAAGTAAATTCAGGGGATGAGAGTGATGGCGGCGGGGCGGGGGGCTTGGTGCCATTTTAAGGGAAGTTGATCAGAGGAGACCCCTTGAGGCACCATGTGAGTAGAGCCCTGAGTGACCGTGAGGGAAGGAACGTTCCAGGCAGAAGTCCTAAGGTGGGATTGTGTCTGGAGGACTCGAGGAACAGCCCGGAGGCTGGTGTGGCCGGAGCTGCGAGCAGCTGGGGGAGCAGAAGCCCCAGGTGGTGGGGCGAGTGAACACAGGATCTCTAGGCTGAGGGAAGGAGGACCGGGTTCTCTCTGCATCCGGAAGCCACTGGAGAATTTTGAGCACCAGAGAGATGAGATCTAGAACTCTGTTTCTGAAGTTGTCCCTCTGGCTGCTGTGTTAGGAAGAGCCTGGGTGGGTGGTGAGGAGAGCTGCAGGGAGGGGACCGTGACAAATGTGACATGCGGTGTAGTGGGGGCTTGGCCCAGGGTGGTCGCAGGGGAGGTCAAGGCAAGTGGTGGTCAGACTCGAAGGTGGACAGAGGACCCGGGGATGTGGTGGAGGCAGGAGGAAGGCGCCATGCTGAGGGCACGGTGGGGGTTTGGGTGGGCAGCGCTCCAGGGCCCCAATGGCCAGTCCATCCCTTGTGTGTCTGGTCCAGGCTCCCCATTCCGGGATGAGATTACGTTGGCCATCCTGCAGCTTCAGGAGAACAACCGGCTGGAGATCCTGAAGCGCAAGTGGTGGGAGGGGGGCCGGTGCCCCAAGGAGGAGGATCATCGCGCTAAAGGTCAGCCACCCCACACACCGCGCCATTCCCGAAGCCCCCTGCAGCCCCCATGCCCACACAGCCCCGACCCCGTGGCTCTCCCCCTGCACCCCCAGGTTTGGGCATGGAGAACATTGGTGGCATTTTTGTCGTGCTCATCTGTGGCCTCATCATTGCTGTCTTTGTGGCGGTCATGGAATTCATTTGGTCCACGCGGAGGTCGGCGGAGTCCGAAGAGGTGAGGGGGTTGGTGAAGGGGGTGGGGGAGAACTGGGGTGCCCGCAGTGGAGGGGCGTGGAGATTGTGGCCTCGGTAGCCCTCCTGGAGGAATGTCAGAGGCAGCGAGGAGCTGGGAGTGGGGAGGGCACAGGACCTGAGAGACCCCCCCCTGGGGTGGAACCATAGGGGGTTCAAGAGGAGGTGGGTGCAGACAGAAGGGAGAAGGGAGCCAAGTGTGAGGAAGGCCAGAGGAGGAAAAGCAGCAGCGACAGAGGTGAGGGTGAAGGGGAAAGGAGGAGAGAGGATGGGGGGAGGGGCAGGGGGTGAAGCAAGGAGAAATGAGAGGTGGGTGGGGCTGGAAGATGACAGGCTGGTCTCAGCTGCTGCCCAGTGACACTCCTCCATTCTCAGCCCCGTGGCTGGCCCTGTGAGCTCCACCTCCGCTCCCCCCAAGCCCCCAGCCCCTCCCCCTCCTCACCTGGGCTGATGACCTTGCTTCCACCTAGAGGAGTCTGAGGAGAGCATGCAGGCCTCTCCACATCTGCTTTCTCCCCAAGCCGGTCAGTTACTCCCGGCTGAGGCGCCCTCCCCTGTGCCCCCATCTCCTCTCCTGCCCTCCCAAGGACATCCCTCCCCCCATCGGCAGTTTCCTCCTCTGTGCTGGATCAGGGCTGTCCGCATACAAATGTGCTGTCATCTCCCCCATCTTCCAGAATTATCTCTTGATCCCGCTTCCCCTCCCAGACACCACTCCACTTCTCCCCTAACCTTACAACCTGGAAAGAGTATGTCTCCCTGCTGCTTCAGTTCCCCCTCTGCATTCACTCTTGAAGGAATGCCCGTCCAGCTGTCGTCCCCAGCCCCGCATTGAAGCCACTCGACCCCAGCGACCCACGTCCCAGACTGCCCAGGTTTCAGGCCTCACCATATGTGAGGTGGCAGTAGGCTTCAGCACAGCTGATCACTGTCCTCAAAACCCTCTCTTCAGGGCTCACGCCTCACTTTTCCCCTTCCTCTGCAGCCAGTCCTTTGTCAAGGGGCTCTCGGGCTCCTTCCTGGACCCTTTTCTGGCTTTCTCCAGCCCCTTGGGGATCCCATCCAGCCAAATGGTTTGTGGGGCCACCGATGTGCTATATGACCTGCATTATTTATTACCATATAACACCCTAAAATTTAGCAGCTTCAAACAGCACACTTACATCAGTTTACAGTTTCTATGGGTCAGAAATCTGGGAACAGCTTAGCTGGGTGGTTCTGGCTACCAGGGTCGCTAGGGAGGTCATGGTCATGCCGTTGGCCGAAGGCTTGCCTGGGGCCAGAGGGTCTGCTTCCAAGGTGGCGTACCATCTCCAGATGCACTTGCAGGATTTTGATTTATGGTGACTAAGTGATGACACAGAGAGGCCAGTGCTATTGAAAGGAGATTTGTATCACTTACGCTTCCCAGGAGGGCTCATGCCACACGGCACCGGGCCGCAGGGGAAGCACCGGGCTTTGTCGGGAGCTGGAGCTGGGGGAAAGCCTAGGCCTCGGACCTCACTGGGGTTTCTGCACGAAAAGGCAGGGCTGGCAGGGAAAGCAGCTCAGAATTGGCCAGTGTGGCTAATGTTGATGGGCTCTGGGCTAGAGGGGTGGTCTCTAGTGGTATGGACCTGGTCCTGGGTGATTCAGGGCAGCTGGGCATGAGAGTTAGGTTAAGTGAGTGGGGAGGGGAGAGGTATTGGGATTGGCTGGTTTGTATATGAAAGGTGGGCTCCCAGCCCTTTGCTCTCCCTGAGAATTGTCTAGCTCTGGGAGGGCCAGTTTCTCCCTGGCCAGCAAGGTTCTTTTTTTTTCTTTTTTTAAAGATTTTATTTATTTATTTGAGACAGAGAATGAGGGAGAGAGAGCACATGAGAGGGGGGAGGGTCAGAGGGAGAAGCAGACTCCCTGCTGAGCGGGGAGCCCGATGCGGGACTCGATCCAGGGACTCCAGGATCATGACCTGAGCCGAAGACAGTCGCTTAACCAACTGAGCCACCCAGGCGCCCTGGCCAGCAAGGTTCTTAAGATGTCAGAACATCCTGAGGTAGAGTAAAGAACAGGAGGAACACACACTCCCCTGGCAGTTGACGGGAGGCCTCCAGCCCTCACACAGGGACCTTCTCCATAGGGCTGCTTGGGTGTCCTCACACCGTGGCAGCTGACTTCCCCCAGAGAGAGTGATCCAAGGGCGAACCCAGCAGAGGTCAAAACATCAGCTGACTAGTCAGCTGACTAGCTGTATTCTGAGGGTCACACAGCAGCCCCAATACAAAGGCAGAGGGGACTACAGGGGGGGCGGGAACACTGGACGGCAGGACCCTGGAGGCCGCCTGCCTTAACCCCCGCAGGCGCCTCCCTCACAGGGACCTCTCCCCAGACCCAAGCTTTGTACACTCAGCCCCATACTCCACACCTCCCCGTGGATGTCTGACAGATAACCCACGGAACATCACGTGGCCAATGCAGAGCTCCTGCCCATGCACCAGACACCACCATCATTCCATTGCTCAGGCCAAGATGGGATTACCCTTCACTCTCCCCTCGCTCTCAGCCAGTCCTGTTGGCTCCACCTTCAAAACATACCCAGAATCCAGCCCCTTCTCACCTGCTTGGCCACTGCCACTCGGCTTGCCCTTGGCCTCCCTAGTCTGTTCTCAACACAGTGGAAGTACCACAGTCCTCAAAGCTCCCCAGTGCCCCCCACCTGATTGGGAATAAAAGCCAAAGCCTTACAGCAGTCTTGGGGCCTCATTGCTCCTCTGACCTCCTCTTCCTCTGTTCCCCTGAGTCCCCCATTCCAGCCCCCCTGCCCTGCTGGTGGTTCCCCCCACCCCCCAGCACCTCTGTCCGGCTCAGGCATTTGCCTGCTCTCCACCCAGGCTCCAGGGCTCACCCAGCACTGCCTTTCAGTCGCAGTGAAGCTCCTCTTCGCCATGAGTGTTCCCTGACGTCCCTACTCCAGATGCAGCGTCACCCCACCTCTCTTCCCGATTTTATTTTTCTCCAAAGCACTCATCACCAGCTAACCTGCTACCTACATTTACAACTTTGTTATTTATTTATTTTTGTCTCTGCACGCTGGAAATCAACTTCCATGAGGGCAGGGACTTCCGTCTGTTTTGTTCTCTGCATACAGCAGGCGCTCAGTAAATGTCTTGCAATCATGGTAGCATGAATGAGAGGCAGAAGATGGAAGACAAGCAGGAGGTAGTCAGACTGGGGAGTGATAAGAGAGGGAAAGAGAGGAGCCTAGATAGGAGGTAAGGGCGGACTCGGGGAGAACCCCGGAGAACGGAAGGGGAGAGAGAAGCGGAAACACAGGAGTGGAGAGGCTAGGCCGAGAGGTGAGACAGGCAGAGCCCGGGAAGAGCCGAGGCTGAGAGAGGAACGGAGAGGAGGAGTGGAGCTGGGGGAGGCCGGGAGGGGAGAGAAGACGCAGAAGCCGGGCGAGGGGGCGGCGGCGAGGAGGGCGCTCTCCTCGCGGGTCGGCCGGTGACCACCGCGCCCCGCCCTGCGCCGCCCACAGGTGTCGGTGTGCCAGGAGATGCTGCAGGAGCTGCGGCACGCGGTGTCTTGCCGCAAGACGTCGCGTTCCCGCCGGCGCCGGCGCCCGGGCGGCCCGAGCCGGGCCCTGCTGTCGCTGCGCGCGGTCCGCGAGATGCGCCTCAGCAACGGCAAGCTCTACTCGGCCGGCGCGGGCGGGGATTCGGGCGGCGCGCACGGGGGCCCCCAGCGCCTCCTGGACGACCCCGGGCCGCCCGGCGGGGCCCGGCCCTCCGCCCCCACGCCCTGCACCCACGTGCGCGTCTGCCAGGAGTGCCGGCGCATCCAGGCGCTGCGGGCGTCCGGGGCCGGCGCGCCCCCGCGTGGCCTGGGCGCCCCCGCCGAAGCCACCAGTCCGCCCCGGCCGCGGCCCGGCCCCGCGGGCCCCCGCGAGCTGGCCGAGCACGAGTGACCACGGGCGGAGCCGGGCTGGCGGCCGGACTGATGGCAGGGACGGGGCCCGCCCCAGGCCCGGGCCGCCCCCGCTTCCCTAGTGGACAAGGGACGGGACTTGTGCCCCCGGTGCGCCGGACGCCGCGATTTTGCCTTCGGCTCACCGTGAAGTCCGAGGCCCGGCTCCGGAGCCTGCCTGCGCCCCCTAGTGGACTCATCAGAGGGTGCCGCGGACCCTGCACTCCGCCCCCGACTGCGGACAAGAGCGCAGGAACCGAGGACTTCAGGGGGCCCGGGATTGCGGGGCCGTTCCAGAAGCGGAAAGCAGTCCGCGAGGAGAGCCCCAACCTGGGACTGCTCAGGCTCCCCAAGACTTGACACAGCCCTCCCCACTTCTGGAGGAGGGGAGGGCCTCTGGGCAGATGGGTGTCCCTTGGCGCCCCTCAACTCTTCTCTTTCTCTCTTTTTTTTGGGGAGAAACCTCGGAATTTCTATGAGACCCCCCCAGGGAGGAGGTCAGTTGGGCCCCCATCCCTCCCCCTGCCACACCCCAGTCCCTGTTGGAATAAAAAAAAGAACAAAATCCCAAAACTGGGGATACCTGGGTCTCATTTCCTGGGGGTGTGAGGGCATGAAAGGGTCGGGCTCCCCAGAGAGTCTGCTGAGAAACACACGGGATGGTCACTCCTGACTCTCTCCACCCTTGGGCCCTGCCCTCAGGCAGCAGGTCAGCCCGGGTCCTGGCAGCTGGCTCCTCTCACTGACCTTCTCTCAGGACAGAGGGAGACTGTGACAGGGACCCTGAGACAGATGGAGAAAGATGCAGGGATCTGGAGAGGCGGAGACACCAGGGAACAGAGACACAGAAAGACAGAAACCAGATGGGGTTGGGGGGAGGGGAGGGTGAGTGAACTGCTTAGTGTGGCGGTGCCTGGGGCGGCCACACCTTGACAAGTGTGTGCTGGGGCCAGGGTGATTTGGTGACTTTTTAATTGTGGGCATGTGTGTGTATGTGCGCCCGTGAGGCCGTCTTCAACTCTGTGAGTGTGACCCCGTGTTTCTGCTGAAAGTGTGCCTCCCCAGCCCCCAAGAGAGGAAGTGGGAAATCCCAGTGCGGGGGGGGGGGGGTGGTGGCTGCAGGGCTGGTTGAGCAGGGATAGGGGTGGGTCTGCTTTCTGTCCCCGCCTCCCCCCCCCCCCGCCCCGCTGGAGGTTTCCACTGGAAACTGCAGCTGAGAAAGGACGAGTGAAGGTCACACAGCAAGAGCCATAACGAGGCCGAGTAGAAGGGGGAGACAGAGATGGGGAGAGAGAGGAAGAGATGGCGCAGGGGTGGGGGAGAGACTAGGAGGGGCCCGAGGGGGACGGGGAGAGGCAGAGGGAGACGCCGTGATTAGGTGAGATGGAATGGAGAAGGGGACAAGAGACTGAGACAGGCAGGGAGACAGATGAAGCAGGGAAGTTAAGAGACCCCGGGCAATTGGGGCTGAGAGAAGCAGAGATCGAGGTGCGACAGAGGCAGCCTAGAGATAGGAAGCCAAAGAAAACTAGATGGAGAGGGGAGGGGGGGGAGCGTTGAGGAATGCCAGAAAGAGTGGGACCGGGCTGGGAGACGGGAGGCTGGGCCCTCCCCTCGGGCAGGCTGCCGGAACCCAGGAGCTGTCCGTTCAGCACTGGCCTGATGGGGACTGGCGCGCCCTGCCCTGTCTCCCTTGCGGGGCCGGCCTGCCTTCGCGGTGCTTGGGCGGGCCACATCCAGGAGACCCCGCCTGGTACACAGCACCCCCAGTCTCCACCCGGCCCCTTCTGTGTCTCTGGCTCTTGCTGTGTGTGTGCCCCTCGAGGATAGGTGTGGGGGGGCGAGCTTGTCTCAGGGTCTCTGTTGTCCCCACATCTATTGCACAGACTTTAATCAATGTCTCTGCCCTTGGGCCGGACTCTCAGTCTGTTGAGGTGACTAGAATATGATTGCAGACATTTCTGGTCTCTCCAACTCTCTGTCCCCATACCATGCAGCTGATCTATGAGGTCTCTCCCCATTTCCGGGTCTCCCCACCCCTCCCTGTTTCTGCTCCAAGTATCTCCCTGGTCTTTATCTCTGAGTCTCCCAGTTTGTCAAATGTGTCTCTCTCTGGCTCTCTATGTCCCTGTGGCTCTCTCTCCCCTTCACCGAGTAATTCTGTTGCTTCCCCCCATCTGTTTTCTCATCTGTCTTTGCTCGTCTCTCTGTCTTTGTCAGTCTGTTTGTATCTGCCTCTACCTGGTTCTGAACTGTGTCCATTTCTCCTCCTGAGTCTCTCCTTATGTCTCTCTCACCGAGCTCCCCTGTCCCCGTCCATCCCTGTGACCTTCCTAAGTCTTCCCTCCTCCCCCCCAACTTCCGCAGAGCCTCGCGCTGGGAGCACGGTGCACAGTCATCAGTCTCTCCAGGCTCATGTTGAGGAGGGAGTGCATAAAGGGGGACATAAGCCTGTATCCGGGGTGTCGTGTGGGGGGTCGAGGTCTCCCCCAGCCAAACTGGAGAACAGGGAGAGAGAGAGCCTAAATCTCCTAGGATCCAAACACCTTTAGGCATCTCTGTCCCCCCAGCCCCCTTGCCCGTGGTCCAGGCCCATCCCTGCCAGAAACAGACAAGGTGTGTGGGGGGAGAGAAAATATGTTGACAGATCCTCCCCGCAACACACACACCCCCAGGAAGGGGGCAGAATTGCAGAGGGGATCTGGGGGCCAACCACCTGGGCTAGAAGATGTGGCTCCCCCCCTCCCTTCCCCAGTCTCCATGGAGACAGGCCAGGTCTGCAGGCCCAGCCTCCTTTGCTGCATATTCGGCCTCCCTATTACCATGGCAACAAGGGACAGCAGGGAGGGATGGGTATGGGTCAGAGTACAGGATTGGGCCAAGGCTCTGGGTGCTGGGGAAAGCCAGGGAAGCTGACTGCCTGCCCCCCTTTACTCCTGGGTCCTGTCTCCTTGTCCATGTTTGTCTCTCTTCAGCTTTGAATCTCTGTCTCCTCTCTGTTTATCTTTTGTGTGTGTGTGTGTGTGTGTGTGTGTGTCCTTCTGGCTTTTAGCCTTTCCCATATTTCCCTAATCAGGCCCTTAACCTTCACCACCCACCCCCCATGCGCACCAGGCTCACTCTGTGCCCCTTGCCTGTGTCCCCCCCACGCCTCCACTCCCACAGGTGGGGAGAATACCCACATTCTGAGGAAGCTACAGGGACAGGCTTTCACTTGCCCTCTGCCCTTTCTATAATCCCCAGGGGAAGTCTGAGGTGTTCCTCAGCAAAGAGTGGGGGTGAGAGACTGTGACTGCTCAGGCTTCGATGGGTGGTGGATGGGGTGTGGTGTGTATGTGGCGGGCCTGGGGTGTGCATGGCATGTGGGTGGGGGCACTGGGGCGTGTTTGCAGGTGCAGCAAAGTGTCTAGCACTGCAATACGTGATGTGTGCAGTGTGGGAAGTGTGGGGGACAGTGTTGTGAGATCTGTTTCTGTGAATTATTGTTCTGTGCGTTAGTGTGCGTGCACCTTTTTGTCTGTCATTCACAATTAGTGATGCTTTGGCAATTGTGCCCTGTGGACTTCTACTCCCTGGGGAGGAGTGTGTGTGGTTATGTGTGTGCTGTTGTGTGACTGCAGCAGGGACCACAAAGGCTCATGGGGTGTGTGAGGGAGTGTGAGGCCTGTGCGTGTGTGATGGTGCCTAGTGTGAATATGCGTTGGTCTGTGGGTTTACGGGCTGCATGGTTGTGGGTCTCTCTGTGAAATGGTACAAGGCCAGGTGCGGTGGAGTGTGTGATGTGCATGTCTGTGATGTGGTGTTCGTAGGGTGTGAGCCAGTCTACATGGCCCTTTATGATAGCAATTGTAATTCTGTTGTGGTGTGTGGGGGGGTGCCTTTTACTTCTACATGCTGGTGAATCTCGGGTTATGTGATGGGGTAGTGTAGTATGTGTGTGAGGATCCACGCTGGTGTGTTCTGGAATGTGATGGTAAAACTGTGCTGGTGTGTGATGGGGTGGTGGATGTGTGCGTCCTCCCCACCTCGGCTATCTGGGTGATGCTTGTGTGTGAGTGTGAGGCTGTGATGTGTCTTCTGTGTACCCTCGCAGTTGTGTCTCCCTGTATAACTGCCATTGTGTGGGGGGGCACACTAGTGAGGGGGCTCAAGGCTCATTTCCCCTCTGCAGCACCCCTCCTAACTGTAGGATCTTCCTTGCCTCTTAGGCTCCCTCCAGCTCCCCCTCCTGAACGACACCCCCACAAGGTCTCCAGCCCCCCCACCCGTCCGCTGTGTCCCCCCCTTATTGTTGGTCTAAGGGGCTTTCCCCCCACCAGGTGTCCACCTCCCCCAGCGCACCCCTCTGCCTCTGGCAACACCCCCACAGTGAGGGGATTTTCGGGGCGCTCTCTCCCTCAGCGCCCCACTGCGAGGGTCTCCAGGTTCCTCATTGCGGGGTCTCCGGGATCCCCCCTTCTGCAGCGCTCCCCCTTCTCGGCCATGCCGCCACTTTGCGGAGGCTGGGGGGCGGGGAGGACAGCTGCAGTACCGGGGGCGGGGCCGCGGGCCGTCCGTCAGGGCGGCGGCGCTCCTGATTGGCCGGCGCCGGCCCCCCCGCGGGCGCGGGCATATGAGGAGGCGGAGGCGGCGGCCGCCGCAGACTCTGTGCGGGAGGGCTGCCTGCAGGACGGACGCGCGGACCGAGGCGCGGGCGCTGCAGAGGCCCTCCAGCCCAAGCCCGCGCCTGAGCCCGCCCTGAGGCCTCTGCCCCCGGCCCCCGCCCCGCCCGCCCGCCCCTCTCCCCCGGAGCCGCCAAGATGGGGGTAGGTGCTCGGGCCGGCCGGGCCGTGCGTGTGTGCGACACTGTGGGTCCAGTGACATCGGGTGTCTGCGGGGGGCGGGGGCTCCGGGACCCCTGCGCTCCGGGGCCACGTCCGCGGGACCCGGCCCGTCCGTCTGGTTGTGCCGCTGGTTGAGCGTGTGCGCGGGGCCGCCTGGGGCCGCGGGGTCTGTGGCGTATGTTGGCGTGTCTTTGTGTGCGGGGTCCGTGGGGCACCGACCGGCCCTCGGCATCTCTGCCTGCCCTGGTGCGGTTGCACGCTCCATCGTATGTGTGCGTGTGCGCGTGTGTGAGTTCCTGGCTCTGTCAGGTCCTGCCAGCACCGTTTGCCAGGGATCGTGTGGCCCAGGTTGTGTCTGACTGTATGCATTCGTGTCTGGGTGTGTCTGAGAGCTGGCGTTTGTGTCTGGGGGTGTTGAAACCCCTCTGCTTCCCTGGCCGGGTGAGGATAGGTCCAGGCTATGGGATGAACACCAGATGACCTCTCTTTCTCCTTCCAGGCCTGAATTGGTGGGGGTGGGGGTGGGCTCCGCAGTGCGGCGGGTGGCCTGGGACTGTGGTGTGTGTTCATCCCCTAATCTGAGGAAGCTGATATGGGGGGGCGGCTGGGAGAAGCAGGAGAGCCGTGGCAGGGAGATTGAGTGCCTGGCTGAGGGCGCATGTGTGCACATGTGGGGGGTGGGGGGTGGGGGGAGTGTATGGTGCATGTCTGGCTATGCCCTTGCCTCTGTGTCCGTGTGTCCTTGTCTGTCTGTGAGTCTCTCCCGCAGATGCCGCCTCCTTCCCTGGCTGACCACCCGATCCCCTCTGCAGCCCTGGATTTCTCCCTGCGTGTCTGGGGCGGGGCCATGGGGGGAGAGTGGGAGATGGAGACGGGTGGGCTGGGTAGGAGGAAGACAGAGGGTGGGGATGGGAACAGCTAATGGAGAGGGAACATGAGGGATGGGGAGAAAGATGGCGGATGAAGGCTGATGGGCCCAGGGATGGAGGTGGGGGGGTGGGGCTGCAGATCTGTGGCTTGGGGTGGGCGAGGGGGGATGGGGAGAAGAACTGGACGGGAGAGGACTGGGAGAGAGAAGGGGGGGAGGTGAGAGTCAGTGATGGCTTCCAGGTAAGTGGAATGGAGGGAGGGAGGTGTGGACAGATTGGAGGAGACTGAGCCCTAATGCCCCAGGGAAGGAACGGGGCGCATTAGGAAAAGAAGAGGGGACAGGAGAAGAGAGGCGCTTTAGACATGGGTTGCAAAAAGAGTGGCAGAACCCTATGGAAAGAGCGAAAGAAATAGGCAGAGACAGAGAGAGATGCTCTGAAAGAGACAGACAGAAAGAGACATAGACGTAGAGACAAAGAGAGACATGGCCAGAGAGACATGCAGAGGCATGGTGAGACAAAGACATGGAGAGACATACAGAGACAAAGAGAGAAACTGAGTCTGAGATTAGGAGACCCAAGGACAGACATTTCCTATCCAGAGACGACCAAAGTCAGCTTGAAGGGTGGGAGGAGGAGGCAGAGAGCAAAAGGGGAGGTGGAGAGAGAGAGATGCTCAGAGATGAAGGCCCCAGACACCCTGAGACGGGGGCCCCGCGAGAGGCTGGCCAAGGTGCAGAAGCTGCGTGAGCTGGCGGGTGTCAGGGGGAGGCGGACAGCGGAAAATGGTGAGGAGACGCAGAGACTGGCTGCAGCGAGACAGGCGTGTCCCCCACCCTCAGAGGTGCTCCCGCCCCGCAGTGCGCCCATCTGGGCCTCCTGCCTTGACTGGGAAAGCCTCGGCTCCCCCTCCAACAGATGGAAGCCCGCCCCCAAGGGAGTCTGGTCATAGCAAGGGCACGCAGGACCCAAGGCTTGCCTGCCAGGGACGGGGCTGTCCCGGCCCCCTCCTCCCTCAGACCCATGGGTCCAGGCCCCCAGCCCCTCCTCCCTCAGACCCAGGGGTCCAGGCCTCCCAACCCTCCTCCCTCAGACCCAGGGGTCCAGGCCCCCAGCCCCTCCTCCCTCAGACCCAGGGGTCCAGGCCTCCCAACCCTCCTCCCTCAGACCCAGGGGTCCAGGCCCCCCAACCCTCCTCCCTCAGACCCAGGAGTCCAGGGCCCCAGCCCCTCCTCCCTCAGACTCAGGAGTCCAGGCCCCCAGCCCCTCCTCCCTCAGACCCAGGAGTCCAGGCCCCCAGCCCCTCCTCCCTCAGACCCAGGGGTCCAGGCCCCCCAACCCTCCTCCCTCAGACCCAGGGGTCCAGGCCCCCAGCCCCCTCCTGCCTCAGACCCAGGAGTCCAGGGCCCCAGCCCCTCCTCCCTCAGACCCAAGGGTCCAGACCCCCCAACCCTCCTCCCTCAGACCCAGGAGTCCAGGCCCCCAACCCTTCCTCCCTCAGACCCAGGAGTCCAGGCCCCCAGCCCCTCCTCCCTCAGACCCAGGGGTCCAGGCCCCCCAACCCTCCTCCCTCAGACCCAGGGGTCCAGACCCCCCAACCCTCCTCCCTCAGACCTAGGAGTCCAGGGCCCTCAGTCCCTCCTCCCTCAGACCCAGGGGTCCAGACCCCCCAACCCTCCACCCTTAGACCCAGGAGTCCAAGGCCCCCAGCCCCCTCCTCCTCTAACCCAGGGTTCCAGGCCCCCAGCCCCTCCTCCCTCAGACCCAGGGTTCCAGGCCCCCAGCCCCTCCTCCCTCAGACCCAGGGGTCCAGGCCCTCAGCCCCTCCTCCCTCAGACCAGGGGTCCAGACCCCCAGCCCCTCCTTCCTCCAAGCGTCAGCTCCCAGCCTTCCCTAAGGTTTCAGGGGTGGGCTGCTGGTTTTCTCCCCGACTCCTGCCAGGCCCCCATCTCTCTCCTCTCCTGCCTTCCCCCTCATTTCTCTGCCTTGACCCCATGACCTTCTATCTCCACATCTCTCCATCCATGGGGCCACCCCCGTGGGCAGGTAAGACCCCTCCTGGCACAGGGAGTGGAGACGTGCCCTGCCTGTCGTCAGGCCTCCGTGCTTTTGAGTCAGACGCAGTGCTGCTGCAGGGCTGGCCCAGGGCCAAGCCTCCCTCCCACCCTCTGAAACCCTCTCAGAGGGTTTTCCCGGGCCTCCAGGCTGCCGTAACCCCCAGGCTCAGCCCCTGGGTCTGGGGGCCGGCAGCAGGCAGCTCAGCCCGCTACAAGGTCATGAGGGGATTAGCACTGAGCTGCCTGAGCCTGGGATCCCAGCTTGGCCCTGGGCCCGCAGGATCTGTCAGCAGCCCTCTTCCAGCACCTGGCCTCGCCCCACCCCTCCTGCCAGCCTCCGGGGACACCGCCTTCCCCATTTGCCCAAGCCCCCCGGACTGGAACCTCCCTCACCCCCTCACACCACATCCAGTTCAGGCCAGGCCTGGGGCTTGGGTCTGTACCCCAAATCCCAGCCAGCTCCTAGTCTATCCTCCAGAGACCTGACCTTGCCCATCCCCTGTTCAGAGCTGTCTGTGGCTGCCACCAACCCCCGAGAGAGAGGCCAGGGCCCCCAGCTTGTCAGTCAAGACCCTCGGGACTGGCTGTGTGTCCAGCCAGGCCACCATCCCTGTGCATGGTAGGCTGCCTCCCGGGCTTTTGTCCCAGCTGTGACCAACACCTGCAGTGCCCTTTCCTCTGTCCCCGCCAGGCCTGTAGGGTCTCCCGGGATTAGCTGGGTCCTTTGAGAGGCAGAGACTGAGACACCCATGGGGCTGGGGAAAGAGGCCCAGGAAAAGAGCCGGGGAGAGAAGATGGGGAGAGTGACAGAGGTGGGGAGACCTGGAGCTGGAAGGACTGAAATGCTCGGACAGACAGACAGACGGGAAGGTCGCAGAGTAAGACAGCCAGAGACAGACAAGGCTGTCGAAACAGGAGAGGCAGAGAGGGAGAGACGCGCCAAGCATTCTAGAGGAGGACACACACAGCGCGAAAGTTGAAGACGAGACTCATGACAGAGAGAGGCAGAGAGCAGGACGGGGAAAGACACGGGGGCGGGAACGCCGACCCTCAGAGACAGTCTGAGACCCCGCGACACATCGACTCTCCCAGAGACTCAGCCAGACGTGGGGAGAGATGGTTCAAGAGATGCACACTCTGTGTGTGTATGTGTGTGTGTGTGTGTGTGTCTTGTTCCTCAGACATTGTATGAGACAGATAGATGTACGGAGCTAGAGATCAGACAGACAGAATTAGACGGAGACACATGCTGAGAGACTCAGAGGCGGAGAGACAGACGGCATAAAGAGGCGAAGGAGATAGAGCAGGGAGACAGAGATGGAGAGAGAAAGAGGTAGGAGACAGACAAAAAAGAACAAGACAGAAGGGGACAGAGACCTCGAGGGACAGCTCCAGAGACAGAGAAAGAGAGACACAGCAAGAGGCAGGCACAGAAACAGACAGAGAGACAGAAGCACAGACAGACCCGGACAGAGACCCTCGGGGACAGAGACCCAGAGATACCACGGCACCAGAGACGGTGAGGCCAGTCAAAGAGACGAGACCCGCGGGTTCTGAGAGACAACCGCCCAGAGACACGGGGCAGAGACAAGGAGGTGCAGGCGAATGCTGACAGACAGACGGCGGCCCCCAGCCCGGGGCGGAGGCAGGCCAGGGTGAGGGTGGGGCCCGGGAGGCCGGTGTCCCCCTTGTAACCCCTTCTCGCCCGCAGTCTGGGGGCTCTGACAGCTATCGTGTGGCCACCTCGCAGGACAAGAAAGATGACAAGGGCTCGCCCAAGAAGAGCAAGGGCACCAAGGAGCGCAGGGACCTGGATGACCTCAAGAAGGAGGTGGCCATGGTAAGCCCCACCCTTCATGCCCGCGCACCTCCCAGAGCGGAGATGTGGCTGGGGCTGGGCCTCAGGCTCTCAGGTCCTGCCCCAGCCCCCAAAAGGCCTTGGCTCTTACTGCCTCCCCCCCACACTCTTGTTCCTCAGACAGAGCACAAGATGTCCGTGGAAGAGGTGTGCCGGAAATACAACACGGACTGCGTGCAGGTGCGGCTGGGCCCAAAGGAGGGGGGCCTCCGGGAGGGGGGGCTGGAGGCCTGGACCCCTGGGTCTGAGGGAGGAGGGGCTGGGGGCCTGGACCCCTGGGTCTGAGGGAGGAGGGGCTGGGGACCTGGACCCCTGGGTCTGAGGGAGGAGGGAGCTGGGAGTCTGGACTCCTGGGTCTGAGGGAGGAGGGGCTGGGGCCTGACTCCTGGGTGCCTGGGGTGTTTGTGAAGCACTGGGGTGCCAGGCTGGCTCAGGGAGGGTCCTGTGTGAGTCCTGTGTCCCCCAGGGTCTGACCCACAGCAAAGCCCAAGAGATCCTGGCCCGGGATGGGCCCAATGCGCTCACACCACCGCCTACCACCCCAGAATGGGTCAAGTTCTGCCGCCAGCTCTTCGGGGGCTTCTCAATCCTGCTGTGGATTGGAGCCATCCTCTGCTTCCTGGCCTATGGCATCCAGGCGGGCACAGAGGACGACCCCTCGGGCGACAATGTGAGTGCCCTCCACCGTGTCCTGCACCAGGGCCAGGACATTTAGGGACGAAAACCCTGCCCCACTTCTCCTGCGCCTTCTGGCTTCTGACAGCCCACTCTCCAGCTCTGTGTCATCGGACCTGCATAAAAGCAAAGCCAAGTAACTTGTGCGCCATGTGGGGTGTGTGAGCTGAGGCTCTGTCCCAAGGCTTTGTGAGCTCAGTGGCCTTGGGGACAGGCACCACCAGGTGGTCATGGCCTGAAAGGTACCCCCCCCAAAAGTCAGGACTCTGGTGTAGAGAGCCAGACATCCAGCTGCTGATCTGTCAGGACCCATCCCCCCAATGCAGGGGACACACAGGGGGACACAGTGTG